>NC_048546.1:8600741-8923845 GCF_902806685.2 Maniola hyperantus
TTTCCAGTTCGCATGCAGGCTTGTCAAGCTCATTCGTTGCCACTAGTCTGTACCTACCGTTAAGTTCCATATGATGGAACTATTGGTGGTTTTCACTAGTTCCATTTTAAAAGGAATCTGAAAATAATAGATTTAGTGTTAAATTTATTATCACTATGTTACACTTACGTGTGTACACATAAACTCACTTTTGCATAAAATCAGAAGTGATGTACGTGAAGTAGATAATATTTGAAGGGCAAAAATTATTTGAAAAATATGCAATGTCACATTTTAATTATTTTGAACTGGTGATACCATTGTATCGTACAAACTAGCTTATGCCCGCGTCTTCGTCCGCGTGGACTACACAAACTATAAACCCCTGTTTTACCCATTTAATTGAATTTTAAAAATCCTTTCTTAGCGGATGTCTACGTCATAATAGCTTTCTGCATGCCAAATTTCAGCCCGATCCAATCAGTAGTTTGAACTGTGTGTAGATCAGTCAGCCAGTCACTTTTTATATATTTAGATAATATGGTAGTACGAAACGCCAAAGCACATTTTGCAAAGTTAAAGTCGTACAGTGCAAAAATGGCAGTCGTACAGAAGGTAGGTAAATAAGCATTAGCAAGCGGCAAGCATGCATATTTTGTTCCTGAGTTTTCTGATAAGCAAGAAATGATTTTTTTTGTACCACACAATTAAAACAAATATATTTTATTTATAAATAAATATGCATTTTTTAATCTCAAGCTTTCATGTAGGTACTTACTTTTTTCAAGTATCAAAAGATTAATTTAGCTATAATTAACAGTTCATTATCTTTGTGACATTGCATGTTCTTCCCTTGTAAACTTCATTTCCATCATACATTTAATTTTGAACAGGATGGACACAAATGCAAAATCAGTAGTGTTGCAGACAAGAGCAGATCTGAATATAGTCGGAGATGTCACAGTAGAACTAGGAAAAATGCAGAAATCATTCTCAGGCACTTATACGCTTAAAGGAAGTAAGTAGTGATTTATTTAGTTCACGTTAGCCAACAATTATGACACATTAATTAAAAATTAAAAGTTTATCAAATGCGTTTATCACGAGCGACGATAAAATCAGTTTTAATAAAATAAAATAACAAAACAAATTACATAATCCACTACTAATTAGGTAGGCTCAATAGTGGCACAACAGGTATGTGGAGAATTATATCGAATGTATTCGTAAAATACGAACGTCCGACGTCTGACGACATCAGAAGTGGCTCTATTTGCTTTCGCCGCCGCGGTACGTTTAAACAATATCATCAAAGAAAAAGAACACTGAATTATATAAATGCATTGTTCTTTAAGACCATTAAGTCTTCATCCCCTTTCTACTTGCAGAAGCGTTCTCAGGTTGCTCTTCTTTGAGACAGACCAATGCGATCCTTTGTTGCACTGAAGGCTCTGAAGCTTTTCAATCCATCCTCCATATCCTTCGCAAAATAATTTGCAGTCTTTGCTGTGCGGCTATGGAATTCTCTTTCAGAGAATTCTGTTCGGCAATCCTTCTCTCAACACATTTAAAACTAGACTAAAGCAGTAGGTACTTCCTTTCGATTCAAGAATAAAATCATTAGTTTTTGGTATATCGATATTATTTATGTTACATATTTTATTTATTTTGTAGGTATACCTCATAGATTAATTATATGTCTCGCTCCGCATACCTACTTTATTTTGTATTGATTAATTTTATTATGTATAGCGTATTGTGTATGTGTATAAATCTCGGTACCTATTTAGCATTATTACTTCCCACATTTTAGGCCTGCTGAAAGAAATCTCTCTAGTATAGAACTGGCTGCATTTCCGCGCTAAACGGACAGGCTGATCCGTTGCGCAAAAATTAGCCATTCCTTCTGTCACCGTATGAGGCGCCGCGATTAATAATCGCGGTGAAATGTCTCGTAAAAATATTTTAGCACTAAGACTATATGGCCCCAGGGTCTCCACGGCAAACGGATCGAAAATGTAACTCTCGATAAGAGAGGCATTACTTGCGGCGCTTGCCGTTTTCAGCTATTTCTGCTGCGGCTCCCGGTCTTGATGCTGTCTCCCTGATATGACACGGGACCAAAGTGTCAACGGAAGCTGCGTCCCACATTAGCGCCCTCCCTTTTTAGCATATTTAATATAAACAATAATAAATATAACTACAATATTCGAGTAAGAACCACAGCTCAGCCTCGGTGTCCAATCCCGATGTATGCGATTAGTCTTATGTCTGGTGCGAGGATTTTGAATTATTTTGATCATTGTTGTTTATTACTTGTCAACGAAACAAGTCTGCTTAGGTAATGTTAATATTTCTCGCCGTCAAAATAATACTTATCCAGTTGTGTATTTTTAGATTACTTAACAGATAATCTCACGATATCATACATTTTCGGACTCACTTTAGAGTTCCGTACCTCAAAAGAAAAATGGAACCCTTACTTTGAGGATCACTTCGTTGTCTGTCTTTCAAGAAACCTATAGGGTACTTCCCGTTGACCTTTGGCAGGTAGGTAGGTCATTTAGCACATGTAAGGAGAAAAATCCGAAAACCGTGAATTAGTGGTTACATCACAAAAAAAATTAAAATATGTTCATGAACATAATATAGTTAATATTTTCAATTTTCAAAGTAAGGTGTTCAAACTTTATCATATGAAGGGGCTTTACCTGTATATTCAATAACAGATTTTTATTTACTTTTGTGCATAATAGTTTTTGATTTATCATACAAAATGATGAAAAAATACGACTGTAGTACGGAACCCTCGGTGCGCGAGTCTGACTCGCACTTCGCCGGTTTTTAAGATACTTTTGTTAGTTACATATTATAATTATTATTATTTCTGGTTTTAGCTGCATTGGGAACGTCCAGTTATGGCTATAGTTTCAGGACCGATGACAAAGGAGTAGAACATTATGAAGTTGGACCCGAAACAATTTCATGTCAAACTGTAAACGAGCCAGAAGTTACACTTGGACCAGAGCTCAGGCAAGCAATAGATCAAGGTAATTATTATTTTAAAAAAGTAGATACATAAAGGGTGTAACTCAGGGTGTGAACGCTAGAAAAAAACGAAGACAGGTACTGATGATTACTGGTATGATATCATAGAAAAACTTACCTTTTGAAAAACCTATATTTTTTTAAAGTTTGCGATATGTTGCAAATAAAAAACCTGACTGACGCTAGAGGTCAACAAACATTGCGTAAGTAGGCCACTTGGAGTCAATGCCGCATCGTAGGGGGCATTGACCCGAGTTTTGCACGCTATATATTGCAGATTTGAAAAATACTAAATCACTAAAATTACAAAATGAGGCAAATGGTTATTTTTATTGGATTGTGTTAGGGTAGTATAACATTAACGCTAAGTTTTTGCTATCATTTTGGTTCTGGTTACAGCCTGTATACTAATTTTACATACGAAGAATTACTATACTATTCTACCCAAGATAAAACTAAATTGTCAGGGCTGTTGGAAATTCAAATTCTTCAAATGCTTCTTGCCTTTGATAGTTAAAGTTCTAAAGAGGGCCTTCCTGGCTGGAATAGAGCCAGTATGTTCAACTTTCTAGTCTTTTGTAGGTACTTGTGCACTGACTTGTTGAATGTGTTTCTCTTCAACCTTTAAATTTTATTTTACACCAAATACCTATGAGCTCTATACTTCAATGCCATATAGGGAAAATACTTTCCTAGCTAGCTGCCCTGGCGAACTTCGTTCCGCCTAACAGTCGATAATTTTTTTTTAAATTTTTTCCCCTGTAAGAACCATCCTCGTACTTCAAGAAATATTATAAAAAAAGAATTAGCGAAATCGGTTCAGTTGTTTTCGAGATTTGCGATGAGCAACACATTTAGTGATTCATTTTTATATTATAGAGAAGACTAGCGACTCGCCCTGGGTTAGCATGAGAATAACTAGCAATGTGGTGTCAGACGTTAGTGTGGTTCTTTTTTCAAAGTCGTCTTGATTTCTTCCGACATCTTGAACGATAATAATTATCATCATAGTTCATCAAAAGTTTCATTAAATTAAATAAATAACACGAAACAATATTGAACTACCAGGTACATTGCACTTGAATTTATGGATGGATGGAAATTAAAAACCGCAATAAAATCCGTTGCGTAGTTTAAAATCTAACCCTCTAACAAATAAACCTGGAATAGCGGTGGAATAGTTATACTCTGTTTTGTCTTTCTCTGTCATCAGTAATTTGACATTTGAAGGCAAAAGACAAAACAGAGTATAACTATTCCACCGCTATTCCAGGTTTATTTCTTAGAGGGTAAGGGTACAGAGGGACAAACGGAGGAAAGCGACTTTGTTTCATACCTACTAGTAGAGAAATTTAATATGGATTTATGTGTTTACAGATGAGATACTGAAGGAAAAGAAAGAAAACTTCAAGAGAAAAGACTTGCATAAATCAGTTTTCTGCAAGATGGTAGAGAAAGCCTACGTGACTGTTGTCCATAATATTCGAGCGGCTGCAAAAGTTATGCCAAAAAGTGCATTCTTGGAAGGAGTTTAATACTTGAAGTTTTTGCGTTTACGTAACAAAAATAACTAAAATGATAATTTTAAAACTTAGGAAAAAATAATAGTTTATACGTAATTTTTTTTTTAAATGAAAATATTACAATAAAACTTAAAGCTAACATATAATATTAATAATATTACAATAAACGTAATAATTGAAGTCCAATTAAATAACACTAAGTACAGCTGACAATATTAGCTATTATGTATTATTATTTTATTCTGCCTTAGAATTTTGTAGTCATCACTACCTACTCACATCGTATTATGGTTATGTACTGAAATGGATTTTCAATGGAAATGGACATTCAATGCATTTACAACTTTATAACACGCGCATAGAACAAGCGGATAAATTCACAGGTTTGTGATCAAAATATAATATGCAAATACAACCTCCAAAATTACTACCTTTCAGCCATTATTTTACATTCTGCTAAAAAGGTAGTTTCTTTATTTAAAATACAAAATCCTGACACAGCCGGAACAAATAATATAAATTGTTTTGGTCCCCTCCTTGTTGAATTTGAATAAAAAAATTATGCATACGGTTAAAATTTTAGGTAAACAGTTGTGTAGAGGAATGTGGGTGGTAATGCATGCAAATAAGGGTCGTTATTGTGCGAAAATGGTTCAAAAGAGTTTTTATTTGAGACCGGCACTCAAATATGTATTTCACTGAACAAAATTGTTTTTTGGAGTATCCTGTTGGGAGTCTAACTTAAATTTACATTCTTGAATTAGCTGTTTCTGTACCTATCAGGTAACATACGTTAGCTATTCTGTGGGATACCTACCTGATATCTTAGGTAGGAGCTTTGAATTAACAAAATGTAACATTGCCGGCAAGATGTGCCTACACTACTATTCGAATTGGATAAGATCGTTATTCATCTACTTAAATATCCGCAAAAAGTGTACTTACACTGAATTTGCAGTTTTATAGAAAGCTTTTCTGTAGGTACCCTACGCAACACCAACTCTTAGGTTGGTTTAGGTACTTACTTGAATTCCCGTAACAAAATTTTCAGACATGTCTCTATCGAAATCTTTTACGTTTTATGTATAAATCTAATATTTAGTAATCTGTATTAGATTTATCTATCAGGAAATTCATCAATATTGATTTGGCCCAAAGATTAAGGAGTAGGTACAGTAAGTGTTTAATTTGTTATACTACTAATACTGTACTAATTGTATCTAACTACATAATATATCCGGGATGCAAGCTATCTCTGTACCGAATTTCGTCAAAATTTTCGCCGAATTTCGGGCTATGAAACGTAACAGACACCGACTTTGGCATTTTTAATATCAGTATGGATTAGATAACTATCGGACATACAAGGAGTTACAAAATACAAAAAAAAACAAGAAATTAAATATAAGCATTAATTTTTTTTTTTAACATTTGTTTTACCAATTAAAAACATCCGGCGAAGTGATTGACGATAGCAAAATATGTCAAAAGAAAGTGAAGCTAAATAATTAATCTAAGAATTTAATAAACTTAATCGAGTCAAGCCCAGTTCCGGCCTAGCATGCAGTTATACCTACTTATGGCTTACTTTAGGCTGTGCTTTAGGTTATTATAAGTAGGTACGATTTTAGGAAGCTACAGATTTATAAACCTATAAAGGTACTGCATATCGGTGAACATTTTGTCGTATTGGAAACCGAATTAATCTTAATAATAACTTAACTTGTACTGATTACTTAAGTGACACTTTTACAACCGTGATCTCTTCCATTCAATCTTGTCACGTCACATTGTTATCGGGCATATATTATTTTTCAACCGCACGAAAAATAAGTCACGATACCTATACCTACTGAAAACGGCGGTAATTAATCTGTCGAGATATCGAATAGCCGGTTTTTGTGTCAGGTTCGTTATTTATTATGTCCACGAAATATGGTTATTACTCTCCACCAAACTAATAACGTTAATCTTACAGAGTATTTCATGAAATTCATTTTTGGCAGCGGCATCCACCACGTGAATAACTTATGAGCGATTACGGAGCTAATGCAAGTCTATATAATTTGACCCCTGATTTAATGAAATTACGAGGCTTGTGCTAAAAGCTAATCTTATAATTTTAGAGCATTCAGAATAAAATAATGTTACGAAATCAAGTGTTAAGTTTCTTTAGGGTTCCCTAACTTATACTAAAACTGCTGTAGTAGGGTGTAGTAGATTGATAAGTAATGAATGACAAGAATGTAGTTTATTCATTGATTATAATTAATTCTTCTATTATTATTACTTAAAATTTCAAAAATCTTCTTCCAAAAATTATTCTTTGAAAAAAGGGTTGACTGTCACTGAGAATTTGTTTTGTGTGGCAATAAACAAGCTAGGAAACCGTCGTAACTTTATTTATTTTATTCTGAACGACACACAATAATTTCACATTCTTAAACTTATACCCTGCACCTATTTACTTAACTCTACATATAGGTACACATATGCATCGGAACTCAACTCTCAACGACTCTTAGGTACAGCACGGTTACCTTTTAATCTTCATGCTTCATAATAAAGAGGAATATTTCTAGGTATGGCCATTGTGCTTGACCTTATATTATTATCACAAACTTAGTTGTCTGTGTATTATGATGACTGTAGGTGTAGGTGAACGATGAAGTAGCCAAAAGTACACTGCGCTCTCGCTTGGAAGATACGATTGGATCTAAAGTTTAAACAAAAAAAAACCTAATTCCTAAGTTTAGAAACAGATTGGGGCAATATACTTAATTGGCAAAATCTGCTTCTAAATATTATTAGGAATCACTTAAAGCCAATTGATTTTTATTAATTTATAATAAAATCGCCTTTAGATTTTGCGCAAGAAATAATATAAGATGCGAGGTTTTTTTTCGTAATCTTTCTATACTTACTGTGATTTATTTTGAAGGGCAAAAGCTCGCGCACATTTTAGACAGGTCGCAGTGCAAAGGATTGCATAACAAAAATCCGCCGGCGGCGGCGGCGCGGGCGACCGCTTCTCAATACTTATGGTGATAGGCTTGTGCTTGACCTCGCCCGGTCTCACTTGATGAATGATGACAATACATATACGTCCCGAGTTGAAACACAAGTTAAATGTGCTCTTGACTTCATTATGGTTACTTAAATATATGTAGGTAGGTATTATAGAGGAGACGTCTACCGACATCAAGACGATGATCGGTCACAATTAGTATTTGAGACCCAGTTTCCACTGGTGTCCCGGCAGCATATCACTCTCAGAAAATGTCAATAAAACCACCACCTTGTTGCGACGCGGCAACAGCACGACAGGACCAAGAAACTTCTGTTGCAGTGGAACAGTAGCAGCTCCTAGAACTTTGATAAAAGGAACTACTCGTAGGTATATTATAAAAACATGGCCCACTGCGAAGCTGCTGCTGCAGCATTACCGTTGGGATATTAGATTCAAGGCTGAAACAAACAATCGTCGCGCATTGCGTGTTTCAGTGTAGTCCTGCCGCGACGCGTTAGAGTAGCAACGACAGCAACCTATAGGACAGCAACCTACAGGATAGCAACCTATAGGTAGGAAATACCTATTCCAGCCAATTGATATCGTACAGATTGAGAGCCGTGATAGCCTAGTGGTTACAATGTCCGCCTCCTATGGGGAGCTTGGGGGTTCGATCCCAGGCACGCACCCATAACTTTTCGGAGTTATGTGCTTTTTAAGAAATTAAATATCACTCACTTACGGTGAAGGAAAACATCGTGAGGAAACCTGCATGCCTGAGAGTTCTCCATAATGTTCTCAAAGGTGTGTGAAGTCTGCCAATCCGCACTTGGCCAGCGTGGTAGACTATGGCCAAAACACTTCTCATATTGAGAGGAAACCCGTGCTCTGTAGTGAGCCAGCTATGGGTTGAGCGTGATGATGATGATCATGATGATATCGTTTAATCAGATAACGTTGCAGTTTGTTCGATTCCAACAATAAGAATAGTTTTAGTGAAAGACTCATTTGAACGAAATATCAAGGCCTCCAGTCACGTTCAAATTATTTCCCATCTTCATCATCAAAATTGATCTATCAAATCATATTATTAAGACGTGCTAATAGTGTATGATTTCGTTTGGAATCAAAGATTGGGTAATTAATTAAAGTGTTGATCTGATGCAAAATAGATGACGCTGTCGACTTCGTCCGCGTGGATTTAGTTTTTTTTATCCCATGTGAACTTTGATTTTCTGGGATAAAATTAGCTTATCTCGTCTCCAGGAAGTAAGATATCTCTGTACCAAATAGATGATACCCACGACCTTATCGACTTTTAAGTATGTATTTAGGTTTTTGAAGAATCCCGTTGGAACTCTTTGTTTTCTGGAACAAAAAGTAGCCTTCCTTCCCTGGGATGCAACGTACGCATATAACTTGCGAAAGACTGCACCAAATTGCTTATTTCTTTTTTGTTATGTTTATAATTATTGTCAAGGCAAGGTTTGTATGAAACAAAAATGTTAGAAAATCCACATTTGTTAGGAAAATACACGATTGTTAGAAAATACCGCGGGATGCGGACGAAGTCACGGGCAACAGCTATTTTATAATATAAAGTATTATGGATAGTTAGAAACCATAGGTATCCATACCTAATGTGCCTGCCTATCTTTGAAGTTTAGTTTAGTTTAGTTTAGTTGAAAGACTTCAACGTCAACTGAAACTTTCATAAAATCTCAGGAATTACTTACCAAGTATTACTTTATTTTTCTATAGGAACACTCGTGAAGCAATTCAGGTGCCGTTCCTCAAAGCTTTCACAACCCTTATAACTCCCAAATTCTAATTTGGAGCGGATATTTTTTCCTTATCGCAATAATTTCCTAGAGCTAACCTTGCTCGTTATTGAAATATCAAGTTATGAAAATGATATTTCGCAGAAAGAAAATGGGAGCACAAAAACAGGCCTAATACGGGCGTGTTTGCATCGACTACTATATGCATGAGTGAGTTATTATAACACTTGGTATCAGTGTCTATGACGGTATGAATAATTTATGGCGTTTATAATAATAATTAATTTACTTAAATCGTTTTAGTAATAAAGTTTTATTGGAATCATCGCTGGACTGTAGTGCAAAGACGTGCCGCCAAGCGATTTAGCGTTCCAGTACGATGCCGCGTAGAAACCGATAAGGGGTATGGGTTTACTGCAACTGCCATACCCCCTCGCGTACCGAGGGTTCCGTACTACAGTCATATTTTTTCGACATTTTTCACGATAAATCAAAAACTATTATGCATAAAAATAAATAATAATCTGTTGTAGAATGAACAGGTAAAGCACTTTAATATGATACCCCACACAGTATAGTTATCTTACTTCGAAAATTGAAAATACTAATTATTATTTGTTCATGAACACATTTTATTTTAATTTTTTGTGATGTAACCACAAATTCACGGTTTTCGGATTTATTCCTTTATGTGTGTCATAAGACCAACCTACCTACCAAATTTCATGATTCTAGGTCAACTGGAAGTACCCTATAGGTTTTCTTGACAGACACGACGGACATACATACGTATCCTATAAGGGTTCCTTTTGTCCTTTAGAGGTACGGAAACCTAAAAAGTTATCTATCTGTTGCGGATATTTAAATCTGAATGTCGCATCAATCACCTGAGCCCTAAGCCTAACTGATGTCGGATCACACCCATCAACTACATTTTTATTATGATTTTTTATTGGCGGCAGATTTGCGCTTGAGTGCAATCTACCCTGATGATATTATTTATATCAGTGAATACCTCCGTAAGGTTATGACCCTTTTATCGACAGTGATGCCTACCTGTTTAAAACTAACTCACTAGGGACAGTCATATTATAATCTCTACCTCACAGCAAAAAAGGTATATATTCTTAACTCTGCGCTTTACTCTTATAACTAATCAGGTAGAGCGCAGAATTAGGAATACAACAAATTAGACATGTGTCCGCTATAGCTTAACTTAACTGAAAACCGCTGCCGAGCCTATAGCGTACTGGCAACACACACAACTGGCAACTGACAATGCATTGTTTGGTTTTTTGGTAACTAGAAACGCAATAATTATGCCTTCTCTTTCTTTCTTTCACTGAAAGCTTAGAAGGAGCGGTTATTGGCTACCGGCTTAGTAACTAAGAACTTGATAAACCAAAGCCGACCTTATCTCTATTACGCTAAGGCTTAACTGTACAAGTACTTGTCCATTACACTTCGATCTATCAATCTTAATACAGTTAGCCTTAGAGTAATAGAGATAAGGTCCTCTTTGGTTTATCAATCTTCGTGAAATGTTTTTGGTTAACTGGACTGTGGCAAACTATTCCTGCAGGCTTCCACTATAGTTTGACCTATGTCAATGATTGTTATAATTAAACTTTGCTGCTATGAACTTAAGGTTGTGATTACTTCACGATATTTATGAAAGTAAAATTGGTTTTATTTTAGTGAATATGCGCGCGCTAGCTATACAGACGGTATTGATACGGCAGCTAGCTTAGTTACTACAACGGAAACCGCTGCGCGTTGCGCACCTCTGATACCGATATTCGGCAACGGTTATCAATATCGGTATTGAAACTAAATAACTGTTGGATAACCGTTGCCAGAAATAGCCAATAACGCCCATCTTTACAACAAATTGATTCTAGAGCAGGTTATCGTTTAAAATTGGCTTTGATGGTACGGGCGATTACGCACTGCATCCGATCCGAATCCGTGAAAATACGTTCCGAACTAGATAGTCATAGAACTATTTGTATGGTAGCTCCGACTTCCGTCATCCGAGCTCTCTCCGACATCCGTCAAAATATCTCGGATGTGCCTCGGATTCAAATCGGACATATTACGTAGATACGTCTAAAATGTCAACTGAATAGCTAAAAAAGATTTCGATCAGAGATCGGATTAGTGTGTAAAGTCGGATGAGTGCTATACCGCAGGGGTAACAAACTAGACTCCTGGGTTAGGAGGTTACAAGAACAGCGCCATTATAATATCGTAAGTCGGAACTACCAAAGTAGGTACCAAGGTATTCGTTGCCTACAAGAAAACACGTGCAAAGAATGTCACGAGAGAGTTCAACGCTAATTTTTAGATTCCGTAGTGAAACAAGGAACTCTTATAGTTTCTTCTTTTATTTGATTTTTGTGAAATGAAATAACCGTTCGTTTGCATTGCAACTTCGCAGACCTCCGGTTTTCTATCAGAATTTTCTTTATTGTTTCCCGCTTTATTTAAATAGAATAAAGGGAGATTAAGACTAGGAGTAGGTAACGACTGTTCTTCTAGGAAACGACATAATAACCGATTGCCGCATTTTTCTCGGCTTTATTTTTCTTTATGGGAAATTAATTTCAGTGACACATTTTAATTACATCAAAGACAAACTCGTAGAATGGCATCCATTTGCCTGTGCCCTTGGCATATTAAGTATACGTAGGTGGTGAAGATAATTTAGATGCCATCGTATAACTAATGGTTTGTTACATCCATATTCTTTATATATTATAAAATTAACAAATTTAGCGATGACTGTACCATTGCAACACAATTGGGTACCTACTATTTTCTTGATAAATCTCAAAAATTTGTACAGACCTATCCTTTATTTCTTACTAGATGAAGCTCGCATCGCGGACGAACCGCGATCTCCAGTATGCAAGCTATTCCTGATCCAAATAGGTACAGCCGAACGAAACAGTCAGTGGTCTGTTAGTAATAAACACAAATTGTCACGTAAGCGTCCAACATTATGACAACTACCTATCGAATGAATCTCAAATCGCAATTATTACTGTAATATATACCTACGTACTTTCATCATTAATAAAAAACCCATGCTGATTGCTCTACAAAAATACCTAATTGTCCCGCATTAAAAGCTGCTCTTTTGAAACAAATTACGAACTTGCCCCTTTGTAGATTACAACGTATATATATACCATATAGTAGGTAAGTATTGCAACGATTTTGAAAGTTGATTGTACCTACCTACCGAGAAGTAGCCAGCAAGAAATTACAAAGTTAATTAAGTACCTACTATGTACTATTATTTTAATGATAATGATTATTCCACATTTTAGTTTACGGAGGACTGATTTAATGTAAGCGTTTCATCTTTTTTTTTAGCAATTCGAACCATGTTATTCAGTCCAAATGAAAAGTTTTAAGGAAAGCATTAATCAGAATTAAGGGATAACAGTAATGCAACGGGTGAACCGTTGAACATATCAGATTTCAATCCGTCCTGACCTTTTTACCCGGGACCCGATTACTAAGACTCTACTGTCCATCCGTTTGTCCATCCATCCGTCCGTCCGTCTATCCGTCCGTCAGCGGGCTGTATCTTAATTACTACTTGCCTGAAATAAAAGGAGTCCTTATTTCTGAATCTTCAGCCCTGACCTTGGCTTCCGAAGAATAAATCTAGATGCGACAATGTAGTTAAGAAAATTATACCAAACCAAAACAAATAAAAGACTCGTATCTAAACTAACATCATCAATTATGACTTGTAATGAAACGATGAAAAATAGGAAAAATGTAGCAGTTCATTTTGTAACTTCCGTTACTTTGATTATTTTTACAACTGGTATTAGGGAATAGTGAAACACGCCCATACCTGAATTACAAGCAATAGGCTCATTACAAGGACCGGTTTTCAGCGTTCCTTACTTATGTTCCTAGATTAATAATAATCAGTAGGTACCATTATTATAAATCCAAAAGTGTGTTTG
The DNA here is from genome assembly GCF_902806685.2 of Maniola hyperantus. Lineage (NCBI taxonomy): Eukaryota > Metazoa > Arthropoda > Insecta > Lepidoptera > Nymphalidae > Maniola > Maniola hyperantus. The sequence goes on from NC_048546.1 coordinate 8,614,072, forward strand.
TTTGTTGGTTTGTCTTTCAATCACGTCGCAACGGTGCAACGGATTGACGTGATTTTTTGCATGGGCATAGATAAAGACCTGGAGAATGACAAAGGCTACTTTTATCCCGGAAAATCAAAGAGTTCCCACGAGATTTTAAAAACCTAATTCCACGCGGATGAAGTCGCGGGCATCAGCTAGTGAAGAATAATTTAGATTAGAAAATTTTAGTATTGGCATACTGTTGTAAGGTCAATCATATTAAGTACGTACATTTGTCATCTAGTCGTAGAATTTGTAAGGGCCAACGCAGATGGAGTGGAGAGGATTCAAGTTATTGAGAGCCGTTTCATCTGATACCAAGTACGATACATTTACCTGAATTCTTATTTTTTCATGGCATATTTTACCATTTTTTACCACTGTGGATTTGTCATGACGTCACTATGACACAGAACGCTAAGACGAAGACCACACCAGCCCATTGGCAAAATCTGCCTTAACGCTACAGTGGAACATTTATAAATGTAGGTACATACAAACATACTATTAGGAGCTTAAGTTAGCAGACCGCGACTTCGTCCGCGTGGATTTAGGTTTTTAGAAATCTCATTGGAATTTTCTGAAATAAAAAGTAGCCAATGGACTAAGTATTTACTCTCCACGTCTATAGACGTATAATATATATATAGATAATAGATATATTATCCATACGAAATATCACGTCGATCCATTGCTTCGTTGCGATGTTACTGAAGGACCTTGGACATACCTACCAACAAACAAAAACTTTTGTATTTATAATATGGGTAGTGATAGGTCCCATTTTGTTTTTAACATAGTCACAACCACGGTGGTTACAACGTTGTACGGAACCCCGTGCCCATAGTTCTGTTAAGTCTTTCTTTTTTAACAAAAATAAAAGGTCAGTGTGTATAAAAGTGGTGCGAACAACCGGTCTTTTTTCTTGGTTCTTATTAGTATCGGCAAGATGTTACTCAATTGCATACGACTTTTTGTGTGTGTGTTTTGTGTGATTTATTACGCACAGTTTTGTGTCGGTCAATATGTTAATTTTGGAAATATTGACACGAGTAAGTCTTTTTCTCCTTTTTTATAATTATGTGTCAAAAAACGTAATACTTTAAATTTTAGCGCTTTTGTTTTATTAATATTTAATGGGACAATTTATTATGTAATTTAATATCGATATTAGTATAACACAAAAAAATTCTTACACGTATGAAATAATCTTCTTTTTTGGTTTAAAAATATAGAATTTCATAATTTTTTATTCATGTTTAATAAAATTCTTATTAATATTACTTTGTTATTATTTTATATATGTACCTATATATAAAACAATTTCATATCAACTTCATAAAAAACGGTGCGATTGTGATACCAATACTAAGTAATTTTAAAAAAAATATTTTAACTCACCATTTTAATTTAAGTAAAACCATGCTGAAATTAACTACACCCTACACCTATAATAATTATTAGCTAATTTATTCTATTTTTAATTATATTTATTGTTCAAAGGGAATTATTTCACACAGACCTATTAATTTTTCTGATTTTAGAAAATATTTCAAACTTTTTAGTTAATAAGGCGTAGTCCGCGTAAGTTTATGAGAATATTGTACATAATGTATTTTGTGTGCGTTTAATTAATTTAATTGTAACCTGCCTGTTTTTACTCTTTCTGGATTATTAACTTTTTTCATAGTTAGAAAAATAATTGTAGAATTTAAGAATACTTTACACTATTTGGTGACTACCAAGGTACTCTTAATATTATGTGGACTTTTTCAAAGCAAACCCGAGTTTCAAAATGTAAATGTAATTATATATGCAATCCAATACCTTAGTTGACACTAGTAACGTATAAAATCATTAATTATTTAATATTGTATACATAAATTGTTGATGAAGTAATAAAGTACATAAATCATATTTATATCAGGGTATACCTACTGTAGACCAATGTGATCTTTGAACCGCAATCGTTATGAAAATTCGCCAAAGAACTATGTACCTATGAAGTTTTCAGTACCGTGTACTTACCTACCTAATTTCAGTACAAAAATACACATACATGTTCATATTGTAACTTATATCATTGTAATTCGCAAACAGATATCTTTACAGTATTGATTCGAACCAAACACATCGAATATTATTGTCTCTCACTAAATGCTATAGCTTCGTGCTTAATTCAACTAAATATTGTAGTACTGGTACTTCATCATCATCATCATCATGATCATACCCATATCCGGCTCACCACAGTACAGAGTACAGCTGGTCTCCTCTCAGAGTGACCACAATGCAGGTTTCATCAGAATGTTTTCCTTCACCGTTAAAGGAGGATATAAAATAAGTATGGCCCTCGACCAACCAAATCTTTAAAGTTGAAAGTAACAGCAAAAATGTTATCATTAACTCTGCCATTCTTAGGGTCTAAACACAAATGTTCAGTTCAGGTCGACAATACTTAGCCGAACTTTATGTAGTGACTGTAGCATAAAATTCATTCATTTACCTAAATTCAAATCTGTACTTTGTGATCTAAGTATACATATCTACTATAAAAGATAAAGGGACTGTATGAGATATCAACGTAACAGCTAAACCGCTGAACCTGGTCATTTAAGATTTGGCATGTAGGTTTTCTCAATATCGTAAAGTAAAAAATCCAAAAATCCCCCTAAACGAAGCTGGGACGGTTCGAGTTATTTATTCAATAAAACAGCTAGGAAACGTGCTTTTATCATTTTTTCTGAATGGGATTTGGGGTAAGTAAAAGATCGCAATGGCGATCATGCAATTTATCGTATCAATCATTCTAGGGCAAGTTACACGATATACCTACTATATACCTACCTACTGTACTGAAGTAGCTTTCTATCATTATTCATGTGGATGTTGGAGATGGATTCATGCTACATCTCGTACCCGTGCTGTATGACCGGATCATAGACAAAAGGTCTATGGAACGGATATGGTGTTAAATAATTGGAAAAATCTTAGTCTCCTAACATTTTTAGTCCAGTTAAATGTGAAGGTACCCCGATGAGTGCACTAATTTATTGCGTACCAACAACGACCGTCTGCATAAAATGAAAGGTTATGGCCATAGAGCATCATTTAAAAGTTAGAACGCTCATTTCAAAATAAGTCAATCTTCATAATCTTAGATTAAGAAATGAAGAATTTGGTTATGAAATCTTGTTTGAAACCTCTTTCACTAACTTTGACCATGTATACCGTTTAACTACAATCATGATTCGTGGTGCTAAAATACGTTTCTACTCGTAAAAAATATTCTACTACTTATTTATCAACACTACAAGCATTTTATACCTAGGTTATTTAAACAGTGTAGAGTAAGTTATAAAGACGCGATGGCCATTCTACCTAGTAGGTGCGTATCTCATTATTAACAACAAACTTTTTCCTAGATACACTACTATATAGGTACCTAATACTATATAGATACCTACAAAAACATTTGATCATCGTAGCAGTAAAAAACGGCAATTACATTTTATACTTATCGTATCTCTGCAAATAATCTCTATAGATATATTTTTTCCCCATATAATTTTTTTTATTGAAGTACGAGTACATTGACCTTTATGATCATATCTATCGCACAATAGTACGAGACAGTCGAGATGGCAATCGGGGTATAAGGCGGGGAAGACGCCCCACACCCGCACGTCACCTGTGCTATCCCGCACCGAAGCGCGGAGGCTGTATGGGTGTGCGGGGCGTTCCTGTCGCGTACTATACGTATACCTACTTATACCTTAGTCCATATTATATAATTCTGTGGTTACGGTCAAATGTCGAATCTAAATATATAAATTAAGTGAGGTATAAAGTAATTGAACCTTTTAATTGAGGTAGGTATATTACCATATCTACATTATACAGTCAGAAGTACCTAAGCCTAATCATCGACAGGAAAATCAAATATGTTTAGCCATTTATCACTAATGAAATTTAATGCATATTTATGTAAATTAGCTTAAATGTAAAACATTTTATGGGCTCTCCGTGATATTAACATGTAATTAAATTAGGGACAGAAGTCATAATATTAATTTATATCACACCAGCTGACGATATTATAAAAGATAAAGCTACTGTAGGAATGTAGGTTCGGCGCAGCGCAGCAATGCAAAATGATGTGAAAGACATCTTTGCCGCTTTATTTATCTTTTGAGTTTTGAATTTTGATAGCTAAGCTTTTGTTATTTTGCACTGAATCTTGCATGCGTATTTAAGTACATATTTTCTCTTAATTTATTTACATATCTCATTGCTATCATATTTTTAACCAGCTTATGCCCGCGACTTCGACCGCGTGGACTATACAAATTTCAAACCCCTCTTTTTTACCCTATACCGTTGAATAATGTTATAGTTCATAATAGCTATCTGCATGCAAAATTTCAGCCCAATCCGTCCAGTAGTTTGAGCTGTGCGTTGACAGATCAGTCAGTCAGTCAGTCACCTTTTCCTTTTATATATTGAGACAAAAGTTTACAAAAATAACAGAAATAACGAAAAATAGAATAATAGAGACAACAAACAATAAAATAACAAAAACAAACAAAAAATAAAATAACAAACCAGAATAAATTACCAGAAACAACAGAAAAACAATGTAACAGCAACATAAAAAAACATTAATAAAAAATATGATACAATGGGTCCCATTAGCAGCGGGGTAGGACCCAAGCTGCCAGTGGTCAGGGCTCCAGAGATGAGGAGCCTCCTCACAATGCGTGCCGTCTCAAGAACCACTGCCTTCTCTATCTTGCCCTTGTTTCTTAAGATGTTGGTCGAAAGTATTCGCAATAAGACTATGGACTGATAGTACTGATACGACCACGATACGACTATCAGTACAGTAATGAATCGTTGTGTCAACAATCCACATGTCAATACTTGGACTTGGTGAGCCAGTCACCATACCAAACAGAGACAATTTAGAAATTATAAATTCCCAAATTGCCCCTGCCCTCTGCCCCTGTCGAAAATCGAACCTGGGACGACGTGACCACTGTGCCAGGGAGGTCGTCAAAATTCATCATGAGTTAAACGCTTTCCATTATATTTAGCAACAACTAGTCATTGACCTGATCCATACCGTTAAGCCCAATGATCTCTTCGCAGCTATCGCCACATTTAAGTAGGTATAGGCCTAAACATTAAGCCTAAACTAATGTGAGTGTGTGTAAAGTCAAAGATTTCCCACGGGATTTTTAAAAACATAATTCCACACGGACGAAGTCGCGGGCATCAGCTAATTTTGAATAAATCATTTGACTTTGACTTTGACTTTGAAAACCGTAAAAGAAATATAATAATTACTTAGGTACAAAAATTATACTCATACAGTACAATTTTTTTCAACCAGCTACAAGCCCGCCCTTGCCATTCCCAGCTTGCCAAGCCGACGATCTCGAATGTCTTCGACGGGGCCTACGGACTTTTTTCTTCCTCATGAACTCGGGATACATGGGGATGCAGCCCGTGGATCCTATGATACTTAACAGCCTAACGGTCGCTCTTCCAGAAGAGCAACTGTCATTTTTAATGAGGCGCATCAATGTCACCGGTGCAAAATGGACGAAACTAGCAGAAAGGAAGTAAGTTTAACATGTTCGCTCTACGCTATTTATACAAAGTTTTTACATAGTTCATAACTTTTAGGTAGGTAAATAACTAAATTATCTACAGCAGTAGCATGTAGACTGACGAATTAGCTTTTAGATATGCATGGGAAAATGAACAATGTCCCTAGACGACCATTTGAGTGCTCAGTTTGCCAAATTACACGTAAACGCAAGCGTAAAAGATTTGTTTAAGGATCAAAAACTTAAATAAAATTCTCACTCGCCCGAGCACGGGCTTATTCAGTTTATAGGTACCTATATAGTATGTTTTTAAGATACCAGGTACCTATTTGTAATGAGCTTTTAAAAAAATCACCTAGGCTAATTATTATACTTACCAACTAAAAAAGTTTAGGTAAGTTATCCAAATTTACACTTTATTTATACAAATTTAAATTTACAGAAACTGGTAGCTTTCAAGGCTTTCAATTCTTTAAGAAAATTGTATTTCAAAACTAAATCTATCATTTCAACTTTAAAGTTCTGCAAGTATAATTACATTAAAAGTTAAATTATCTACTCAAGTTTATAATACGTCTACACGCAACTTTATCTCTAAACATAAGAATTTCCTGTTAGGTTCTCCCTGATTTGGCTTGCTTTACAATGAGTCATCAAAATAGGTACCTAATTCACACAGCGAGTTAATTTAGAACGAACATTTACGTAAACTCCTGCATTGAGATTAGCATAAGTAATATTTTGTGATAAGTGCGTTTGAGAAATTATCAAATCTACTTGTAGAGGTTGGAAACCATTAGGGCTGCCTAATATGTATATTTAAAATTATATGAATATTTTCTGTAAGATTAGTTGGAACAGGTGTTTTTCACAGAAGCGTTATGTGGGCTGGTTATTCGAGCCTTGTCCTTTGTCAGACAGGTCAACTAATCATGAATTTTCTCATTTTCAAGATTTAACTTACCGAACGGAAAGAATGGCGTCCGCTTCATAAACAACCTGCACGTCACTGGAGAAATTACTATGATGACGGCAGCAAGAATTGATCCTTTCTTCGCGCATATTACAATGGATATACGTAAGTTATTAATCTAATCGAACCTCCCAAATTTCAAAGCCTAAAGGTTTTGGAAATCTATCTTGAATCATATTAATTTTGTCAGCTAATTCGGTATGCGGATTAGGAGTATATTTTGAGGAACTATAAAAAATATTGGGACAAAACTTCTCCTGCGTTATTTATTATCAGTCGATGCGTATATAAGTACAAAATATGTCTCTGATATACCTATATCACAGACAGCGTCAATTTTAAAAATTCGTACGCGCGACTATCATCAGCGTATGAAAATTTAGACCTAAGAATTTTGTGGTCTGCTTAAAGTAGTACCTACCTTCAGGAACATAGTACCCAAATAAGTACATATCTAAATTTTGATAAAATATCAACGTCATGTTATAATATTGTTAACCTATCCAAACAACAACTAAGGTAGTCACGTATTCCCAGTAGGCTACTTCAACAAAGGTTTTGAATTAAATTATAAACCTAGGGCTTGGCTATCCAGTTTTAGTACAGAGGGATTACAATTTAATGTCCACTGATCCGCTGGTTCCTTAAGAAACAACACAGATTATCATAATTTTACACTCAAAGTTAAGGAATTTAGTGGATGTTCGTGATATTAACCAGGCTCTCTCAAACCTAGGATAGGTAAAATGGAGAAACTCAACATAATTAGATGGAATGATAATATTATTACCTAGGCACTATATTTTATCTTTAGGTAAAATAGGCACTAAAGAATGAACAAATCTTCTCTACTTTAGGTTGAAGGCTTACTTGTAGGTAGGTAGGTATAGCTATATATATATATTACCTGAAAATCGTGTGTGAATTTTTCGTTCAGCTGGTCTTACAAAGTATCTAAGGAAATAAGCTTAATATACCTTTAATTATAAGTTAGGCTTAATGGTAGCTAGTATAGAGTATAATTTAGGTATCTAGGTAAGTGCCTATCTTCTACGGCGAGCTACGTAAATCCCCCAGGCCCAACGTCCTACCTTAAAAAAATTGGAATCCACCTTTAATTGAACTAGTTTTACCTGTCATTGTACTGTGGAGCAAGTCGTCCAATTTCCTTATGGGATGTTTTTTTGTGTAAGGCCATGCAGATAATAATCACTCGCGTGAATACCAACTACTTTTAAAATGTTTCATCTTGAAAGTTGTTTCAGAATAACTTGATGTGTGGAATTCCATCAGAGTCGGAAATGACGATTTGACAATAAATATTAAAGTAGGTAGGTAGTAGCAACCTACCTGTCCTGTGTAGAATGTTATTTTGAAGAGATTCAACGAGTTGCACTATTATTTACATTACCTACCACAAGAGGTACCTATCGAAATGGCAATCGGGGTATGAGGCAGGGGGACGCCCCGCACACCCACACGTCACCTGCGCTCACCCGCACCGGGTTAGCGCAGGGGTTGTGCGGGGCGTTCTCTACCCGATTGCCATCTCGACCTGTCTGTCTGTCTGTTAGAAATATTATTATCGCTCGTTATGGCTGTGCGGTTCTTAGTGAAATGCTAACTTTAGTTTTTACCTTTATAAAATCTAGATTCTAGTCCATCATGATAAAACTTTCGCTTGGCTGTTGAATCAAGGATTAGATGGAAGAGGTACACCTATTTAGCTGAAATAGAAACCGTTTAGGTTAGGCAAAGCGCGACGTTAGCGACGCGCAACTCAAACTGAATGCGCGCATACTCGTGTACGATTACATTATACTGACTGACTACCTCCCTGGCGCAGTGGTGAGCCCTGTGGACTTATTAGATGCACGTCCTGGGTTCGATTCCTGGCAGGGGAAGTTTCTTCATCATCATCACCATCAGCAACCGATAGATGTCCACTGCTGGACATAGGTCCGGCGTATATGAGGCGGGGGACGCCCTACACACCCCCACGTCACCCGCGCTCGCCCGCATCGGGTTAGCGCGGGGGCTGTGCGGGTGTGCCCTCCCCGATTGCCATTTCAACCTGTCGCGTAGGTAGGTACTACCTAATACACAAAGTAGGGTAGCTAGTTTTACTAAAATTCAGTAACAACTTAATCCTTACATTAACTTAACATCTTCATATACCGATGCTAGAATTAGTCATAATCAAAAGCTGGTTTATTATAATATTTTAGTCAAACGACTTGACCTAGCAACTTACCTAGCTCATACATTTACTTCCACACCCAAAAATAGTATCAGGGTTATATTGTGTAGGCAACTATTTAGGTATTTTATGTTTGCACACATAATTATTATTAACTCTGTGACTCTGTTAGGTAAGGGTATAGTACGCGACAGGTCGAAATAGCAATCGGGGAGAGAACGCTCCGCACACCCGCAAAGCCCCCTCGCTAACCCGGTGCGGGCGAGCGCGGGTACCGTGCGGGTGTGCGCGGCGTCCCCCGCTTCATACCCCGATTGCCATCTCAACCTATCGCGGACTATGGGTACCAATGACTTCTATGTATTAGAAGTCATTGGTATAGGTACACAATTATTTTAGCACGTAATTTGAATACATGTGCTAAGAAAACGACTATAGTGGTCGCAATATCGCGCTACACACGGGGCAATGACACGTCTTTTGTTGTTTGCTTCACAACAATAGAAGTCTTATTGCCCCGCGTGCAGCGAGATGAGGTAGTGAGGCGGTATGCGTAAGATTAGCAATTTCTTTATTACCTACAGTTTTCATACTTTATGCAAACAACATAATAATATCTGATAGTAATCAATGATAATACGTAGCCTGATTATACAGATTAATGTTAGGTAGTGTAGAAAAACATCATAAGGAAACCCGCATTCAGAAATTTCTTCATAATGTTCTGTATGAAGTCTGCCCATCCGTACTTGACCAGCGTGGTGGACTATGGCCTAAATCCATAGAGATAGATCATAAAAATTGTTATCAGAACTCAGTGCCTAAACCCTTCACATTCTGAGAGACTCACGGTCATTAGTGGCCCGATGCAGCGATGGGTTGATGATGATGATGAATGATGATGACCTAATTGTTCTTTCTGTTTCAGAGGACGTGGAAAGTAATGTAACTTACACGTGGGCAGGACAGCGAGGCTTCGACAACAAAGATTACATCTTTGTTGGCCCTGAGAGGGTAGCTGTAAGGAACTCGCGGACGCCATTTTTCTTTGTACAGCCAAGTAAGAAATTACATACAGTACGCGGCAGTAAATAATTACATCGACCTTTAAAATGAGATAGTGGTTTTGTAGAGTATTGTCTCTGTCGTTGAGACTCACAAAACGTCACATAGAGAACGAGTGACAAAGACAACACTCTACAAAGCCGATATCTGATTCTAAAGGTCGATGTACATTATTTTCTGCTGCGTCTTATACTGGCATATTAGGTACAGAACTAATATGCCAGTATAAGATAAAACAAATCATTTTAGACTGTGAGGCCAGTTGTTTATACACGGCACCGCACTGTCACACAACATATATTGCGGTACGCTTGGCAAGGCATCGCCAAGGTCTGCACCCGTACGTACTTAATCAAAATTCCACGGATACGTACAAAGCGATTTGCCTCCTCATTTCAATTCGAACCTCTAGGATATGGAACACCCTTCCACCCACCCACCCACCAGTTTTCCCATCCAGTTTTAATAACTTAATAACTTCAAGTCAAGAGGCAAGTCTTCTAAGCAAGCGCGCTTTATCTTAGGCTGCATCATCACTTGCCACCAGGTTCAATTGCAGCCAAGCGCTAGTCTATATAAAAAAGCATCAGTAGCGTGGCGCGATAGTAACGTGTCCAATACTACAACGAATCAAACCCGGGAACACTTACAAACCCTAAACACTGCCCTAGGGTGGTCATCCAAGTTGTATTGTACAAGAATCCGTATTCCGTAGGAAAACGGTCACACCGATCCTTACCGACGTCGCGTGCAGTTCCTATACTTATAGTAGGTAATACAAAATGCGAATCGTACATACGTCTGCGTCCCGTCCTGCCGTGTAGTCACCGCGCGCAATTTGCAAAAAAAAACAAAGGAGGCTCTAAGGGGGCGTGATTGTATTTTCTAGTCAATTTCAACCGGGTGCTAAAATAAAAAGTTTCAGTTGGTATCAAAGTATGGAAGTCCCTAGAAAAAACTTAGTCCAGTAAACGTCTATTGGTTGAGGTTGATGATGATGGTATTAACAAAACCACCACACCTCCAGTTTGCAGATGTGCTCTGAGACCTATGTGCAATACACACCTTTGGACTGGAAGCATGTGTTTTTGTGCCATACAACTCTACTTCATTAACTTTGACATATGGTTGAAATAATTTAAAAACAAAACATGGATGGAGAAAAATAAAAGAGCACTGCTTCTATACCAAAATAAATACAGCCATTTTTATCAATAAGTCCCTATGCTTCAGTTCCAGAGCCCACTTTACTCTGTCAAAGTGTTGCAACTATTTTAGAAAAATAAGCACTTCTGCATTTTTTGCTATTTTGCATTATTTACGGAAAATTTCTTTTATTTTCAGCTGCGCAAGAGGATGCACCAATGATTGAACAGGTTCTGCAGGCGAGACCTACAGTACTCGAACACTTGTCTAACGAAATAACAATAGCTTTAATGCATTCTGTTGTAGATAACTTTAGACTGTTTGCTAGTAAGGTTCCAGCTAAGAACTATTATTTATATGCAGACAATAGTAATAATAACATTAGTAATTAAATAGTATTACAGGTTATAAAATTGTTTTATTGAATCTATTAATATTTAATAGGTTCTATACTGTCAAGAAAAAAACCAATCTAAGTATAAAGATAATTTTAATTAATATCACTGCTTATTACTAAAATTTTGACAAGTTTCAAATTGTCTCTGAAAATTCAATATTGAAATGAAAATTTTTCACATTAAAGATTCTTCAACAAACTTTTTATATATAGCCATGAATTTTGCAACAAAAGCTTCAATATGAAATATGGGTTTGTTTCCGAGCCTCATTCTGTGTTCATACTGGGCTGCATAGCTAGCCACTTCACATTTCATCATCATATCACAATTCTGCACTAGCTCTTTTAACAGTCCAGCAAAAATCATATCGGGTGGAACTCCATGTATTATTAGTTCATATAGTTTTAGTCGCACTTCACCAAGTTTTTTAGGAGACTGTTCTGATAGAATTAAAGCTGCTGTACTCCTTATAAAAGTTTGCCAATCGGGCTCTGGGATCTTCTGATCAGGCGTGAAAGGATATTGCTGTGCCTTGCATGCCTCACACATCAATAAAGCGCGACGCAAATTTCTGTCAGCGCATTTTGCAATACGCATACCTAGTTCTGTGGGTAAATTTAAACCTTCTTTCTTACACACTGCATGTAACACATTGGTGATTTCAGCTTCCGTAGGCGCTGGGACTCTTATTGTTAAGCACCGGGACCTGATCGCGGGAATGACGCGAGATATAGAGTTGGCTATAAGAATCAAACGACATGTAGTCACATATTTCTCCATAGTACGACGTAAAGCATGCTGGGCGTCCTTCGTCAAGTCGTCGACCTCGTTCAGTATAACAACTTTAAATTCACGTTGACCAGAAGAGTCGATTTGATGTGTCTGAGCCACATTCTTTACTAGATCCATAATAACAACACGGTCGTGTATGCCGACATCGGTTGGATTAACCTCAATGTGATAGTTGCTACTTACGGTCATGATTTCTATTTTCTTATTGGAGGGTGTAGTAAAATGCATTGTTTCTTGTCTCAAACGTTCCGCACCGGAGCCATACAGTTCTCTAAGCAAGCACATAATCCGTGTTTTCTTACCGGCGCCTGAAGGACCGTAAACAAGGAGGTGAGGAAAATCACTTTGCTGCACGAGACTTTTTAACCTTATGGCTTGGTCTTTGTGATAATCTAACTTCATTAAATCTCTAGGCCGATGTTTATCAACCCAAAGACTCATTATTATCTAGTTATCAAAGAAATTATCACTAATCAAAATAACAAAAGTTCAGTCAGAAGATCAACAATGGAGCAAGAGCAAATTGACCCTTTTATTTCTGGTCGGTGCAAATTGACATTGACATTAATGAAAAATTTGAAATACGCGCCAAAACCTCAGGCCAAAACCATAGTCATGCCCATAGGTCATGCCTTACCTTACATACAGTCGTCACGGGTAACATTGTAACTCAGTTAAAATAATGGCATAAAAAACCTCAGAGCTTATGTACGACGTCGACAAGACTCTTTTGGCACTTGAATGACATTGATAGGGGGCATATAGTTGTATAGTTGTAGAACAAAGGCTGCCAGCAATTTTTCTTATGTGAAAACAAGTTAATAACTCATGAGAAATACAATTACGCCACGAATTCTCAAAGTTTGTTTCGCAACTAAAGTTGCATGCCTTGTATGTATGTCAGTTGTATGTATTCTTGAAAAAAACCAGTTACACGATAAGGGACAAAAAATAGGTTAGCTGCATCTCTGTTTATCACATTAGTAACTTAATCTGTGCTCTCTTTTTAGTGTGAATGAGAAAGCAAACGTTCCTGTATCTACCTTTATTACTCTATCTACGGAACAAAAATATTATGTATGGTCTGTGACAAAACCATAGACCAGTGGCCCTACCGCGGTTGTTTGACAGCTACAATGTCACGATCGCAATCATCTCTGATTGGTAAATGCTCGCTCACTATTGGCCACAATGCATTGTTGCAACAAGAATCGCACATATTCAGCCAATCAGAACAATTGAGACTGTAATAATCATTGATGCAGGTTTTAGACAATCGCCCTACAGTAATCTGTAGTGTTGCACATTTCAGGTCGGTGTGTTGCACAAAGAGTATGTGTTGCACACTGCCAATGTAAAAAGTACTCTGTGCTCGCGATATAGTATTAGTACTCTATTTCCATAATGTAAGTAAGGTGGTAAAAAGTACTCTGTGCACACTGCACACTGCACATCAAGAGTTGCAATTTGCATTTTGCAGTCAATGGAAGCCACAAAAATCATTAAAATGAAAAGTTTTATGTGTTAGGAACTTCGATTCAATGTAACAACATATTAATTATTTACTTCAACAAATCAATTTCACGTTATCTCAATATAGGTATGTTCTCAGAGCCCATAATGCTTGTAACAAGTTTGGGTTATTTTTTTCTGCTTGTTATTATATCGACAACATCTTGTGAAGAATTTAACCTATATGGAGAAGCAGGACAGGCTTATGCCCTCGAAATTGATGTTGGCCATCCACAACAAAAGGTACATTTTGTAATTTCAATACTTAGGTATTCGGTCAGTAACCTCAATGCTTACTTCTTACTTTAGCAATATTTTTGGACTTTAATTTAGTAGTTGCGAGCTTAGTAAAGAAAAAATTTTGTCATAAAATAAGAGCTCTATATTCCTGAAATAAAAAAATACCCACTTATTTTATTAAAAAACTAAATACCTAGGTACTAAATAAAGCAGGATAGTATGTACTGTAGGTATATCAAAATTATCTTATTTTACAGCTTAGCGTATTAGTGGATACTGGAAGCACAACATTGGCAATTGCTTCTTATGCAAGGAAAGATAGTAATAAATACTTCCGTTCTGAAAACTCTACAAGTATTTACAACAGCGAAAAAGAGGTTGGTGTTATTGAATTAATCCATACTTCCATACTTTAGTACCTTTATTATAAATGCGAAGTGTGTTTGTTTGTTGGTTTATTGGTTTGTTGGTGTGTTGGTTTGTCCTTCAATCACGTCGCAACGGTGCAACGGATTGACGTGATTTTTTGCATGGGTATAGATAAAGACCTGAGTGACATAGGCTACTTTTTATCCTGGAAAATCAAAGAGTTCTCACGAGATTTTTAAACTAATTCCACGCGGATGAAGTCGCGGGCATCAGCTAGTAATATTATAAATGTGAAAGTGTGTCTGTCTGTCTGTCTGCTAGCTTTTCACAGCCCATCTGTTTAACCAATTTCAATGAAATTTGGTACAGAGATAGCTTGCATCCCGGGGAAGAATATAGGCTACCTTTGATCCCGGAAAATCAAAGAGTTCCCACAGGAATTTAAAAACTTAAATCAAAGTTGCAGGCATCATCTAGTAGACTATAGTACAGTATTATTCTTGAGCTTGTAAAGGTCCTGTGCCTGATCTCTCTCTGCTCATGTCAGATTTCCGTAATTTTATTTTATATATAAATATACCTAGGTACATATATATTTTATTCAGATTATGACATTTAAAATTAGAATTAAGTATCACATTTATTTCATAATCCTAATCTGTAGGATAACACTTTTGTGATAATTTTTACTGCCCTTCTGTAAAGTCACTGTAGATTTTACATTGTTGATTGAGTGTGGTGAAATCTTATTCATCAGCAAAAGTTTAAATATGCATAGTTCTTAGCTTTTTAACAGACTTAAAAAAGATGCGTATTTTAGGTGCAGGCAAAATATTCCCAAGGAACCTGGGTTGGACATTTGGTGTCAGATTTTGTTAAGTTTCCTTCTTTGGCAACAGTTCCTGAAGTAAGATGTGACATTGCACTTATAACAAAGAGTCATAAGTTTTTCATGAATGGCTCAGGTTGGCAGGTATGCAAAGTTTTATAAGAAATATACAGTTAAACTTTGACATTGAAAGATATCATAAACTCTTTGTTGTATACAGCATGTATACAGTGTTTTTTAATAACATAATAATTGTATCTAATAATAATAATAAATAAATTCTTTATTAAGGCAATAGAGGCCCATATTTTGTTAGTATAGACAATGCGTAAAAAACTATGTTAGTTTATTTTGTTAGATAGACAATGCTTAAAAACTATGTTAGTATAATCATTTTATTTTTGCAACTAATAATAATGGTCCCTGTGAAACATGATATCAATACAATATTTAGAATTTACCTGTGAATTTAGTTTAGATAGCTGATACTTCTATCTGAAAAAGATCTGAGTTACATTCAAGTCACACAAAGAAGCATACTTCAAAAATATTTTTTAGGTACATGCAGCATTCGTACAATAGTCCTTAATCGTATGTTTCAGGGACTCCTGGGTTTAGCATACTTGCCTGTTGGAGCGTGGGGTGAAAATGTAGTTGTAGGCTCTTGGCTTGATTCTGTGGAAAAGGCTTTAAACAAAGCCATGTCCTTCCAACTCAAATTATGTGGAGTCAAGAGCTCTACAAATGCTACACATTATGGAAAATTTGAGATGCTTGGTAATTATTATCTTTAATTTTAAATTGTAATAGAGAAAAATTTGAGCTAGATTATTGATTGGTGATTGATGGCTAGATAATGCTCTAGTAGAGAAACTCTAAACATAGCTCTCTCCATCGTGAGTCCATCGCCCGCTGAGTGACTCTGAGCTTTCTTATGATCAAATCAGAAATGAGGAAATCCGTAGGAGAACTAGAGTAAGTGACATAGCTCAACAGATTGCGACGCTGAAGTGGCAATGGGCAGGGCACATAATTCGAAATCGGTTGATGATAATGATGATGAATGCTCTAGTAATTTATTGTTGAATTGTCAATACGAATATGCCCTAGAAAAACTAAGAAACAGCAAAATGAAATTCAAATAGTAATCATGCAAATGCTCACAAGTCGTAAAATGGGGCGAAACATATTTTACATTGCACACTCATTCGCGTTTCGTTAGAGAAAGTTTAATTTACTTCATATCGTTTTAGAAGAGATACAAGTATATCTCTAAATCTCCCACAATGTGTTTTGAGCATAACTTGATTGAAATAATTGAATAAATTTATAATAGTGGTATGGAACCACTATTATAAATTTGAAAGCATGCCTATTAGTCAGTCACCTTTTCACAGACTATCTGTTTAACCGATTTTGACGAAATTTGGTACAGAGATGGCTTATATCCTGGAAACTGACATAGATTACTTTTTATGCTGTGACATTCAAAGAGTTATGGGATTTTTAAAAATTTAAATCCATGCGGACGAAGTCGTGGGTATCGTCTAGTAAATAATAAGGAAATAATTTAATACATACATACAATGTTTTAGATGACGATACAATATCAACAAATCACAATGTTGCATTCCGTACCCCAATACTTCGTAAACGGTGGTATGAGGTTGGTGTTCTATCGATCAGAGTTATTTCCAAAAGAAACGCATCAATGAACATTGACCGTAATGTTACAAAGGATTCTGGCGATAATCTCGATGTGGATCAAGAAAATTGTGTGAAGCTTAATGAAGAAAAGAGCATTGTTGACAGCGGCACCACAAATATTAGGTTGCCTGATATTTTGTTTAGAGAGGTATGTATTTTAATCTAGTCAATACAAAAATTATTGCAGGAATCAGAAAAACTTTCCACGCGGATGAAGTCGCGGGCATCCTCTAGCATTATATATTGTAAAACCAGTATTCATGACGATGTGTACTTTTATTATAGTGTAACTTGAAATTATTAAATTGGTAAATTAAGGCAGGTGGTGTATAAACATGAATTATATTATTATTTTTCAGGTTGTTAATGAACTCAGAAATGCTGCTCAAACATCAAACATGTTGATTTTAGATGAATTCTGGTACCATGGTGAGGTAATAATTTTTTCAATTTTTTTTTATTAATTTTGAATTACTTTGTATTACTTAAATAAAAGAGATATTTTAGTTAACTTTGCAGCGTTTTAGAAAATACGAGTTACGTCGCATCGGCTTGCAATGTGATTTATTCGATTATTCTTTCTTCTTCATTGCCTCAGCTGTTAAAAAGAGACCTCTGAAAATCAGAACATTGCACTTATGTCCATACTTATTGATTATATTCCTAGCATAAACTTCATACTTATTTTGAGGGCAAAAGGGGAATATAATTTTAAACTTAGTAGGTAACATAATTTCTAGGCGATTACGATACTGGTATCGAACAAAGAAATAAAAAGTCTTCATACGTAACTGATTTCGTAGTAAGACAAAATATTCTTTGTATGTAACTGTGTAACTGGTTACGAACACTGGTTTCGTACGCGGCCGAAACGGTCTATACTAACAAAATATGGGTCTTTGTTACCTTAGTTAATAAATTATTTATTTAAATATGGCTAATATTCTACTTATATAAAATAACTAGCTTATGCCCGCGACTTCGTCCGCGTGGACTACAGAAATTTTAAACCCCTATTTTACACCCTTAAGGTTGATCTTTAACTATGAGATTTTATGATTAATAAATAAATAAAAGTTAAGTAGTTTGAGCTGTACGTTGATAGATCAGTTAGTCAGTCAGTCAGTCTATTGTAAGTTGGTGGCACTATGTCAGAAACCTTCGCGCAAGTTCCAATAACAACTATACAAATTCTCAACTCAATCTGATGACTGATGCCCGAACTCATAGATAACAAACAGAGAAACTATAATGTATAACAAATTTTCAGGCCGCATGCTGGCCGGAGCCTCAGGAGTGGTCGCTGCCTCCAATAGCGATCGACCTCCTGAGCGCTGATGCGGATAATCAATACTTTACCCTCCAGATACCACCACAGGTAAGCACTACTTGTTTTGCGTGTACTATAGTTGTTCCTAGAAGTCGTTATAGCCTTTAGTCGACGCATTTTAAACTGAGGCGTCGAGTTATCTGTCTGTTTCGCTCGCACTTACAGGTCGTATGTAAGTGCGAGCATAACATTTTTTGGAGTCGGTGCCAATGAGGTGCCAATGTGGAGTCACAAAACAATGACGGTTCGTGCGGACAATTGGCACCGGCTCCAAAAAATGTTACTATAGAACTGCAATAACTCTTGTATACATAATATATTGAGTAATAAATTAAATTATTTTTTACTTTTTAGTGTTTGTGGTTATTGAAGTCGGTTTTTATTTATTTTTGAAATTTTTTTTAATTTTATTTTCGCGTTTTTTTTGTGGTAAGTATCATATCAGTAATCGTCAGTACTATCACCTGTCTTCGTTTTTGCTAGCGTTCTGGTTACATCCTGTATTATATAACACCGTAAATTATGTTTTATATATTTTAAAACTCTTATTTGCAGTACTTAATCATTTCTTTAATTATCTTCCAGAACTTCATGCGAGTGGTAACAGCAAGAAACAACAGCGGGGAAGGTGGAAGTGTTTCGGAGTTTTGCTACAAGCTGGGTTTGGAAGCGGGAGGCAAAGAGACTGTACTGGGATACACCGCGATGGAAGGATTGCAGGTAAATACCCCTTCAACTTCTTTTATAGTCGTATTCCTCATTACTGAGAGTCGTGACCACTTTCCATTAATGCTATAATGGTAGGACGTCTCTTGAGATAATAATGCGGTGAGTTCCCAGATCCTTCCACGTACAACTCGACTAAGAGAATGAGATTTGGACTCTTAGGTTCATTTACAGTTATTTTCAGATGTTAGTGATAATGACCGGGACCGACGCGCGACGGCTTAATGTGCTCTCCGAAGCACGGAGGAAACGAAAAGGCCAAAAGTAAGCCCGCAATGCGAATTTTCACCGCGTGATTTCATTCCGCAGAATTGTGTGACAAAGATTTGTATGAAGCCATTCGTGCAAATATATGACAGAATTTTGCGAGAAAAATCGCGCAGTCAAAATTTTCAGTGCGGGCTCGCCCTTGACTGAATGATGTCTATTAAAATACTTTGTTTCTATCCGAAGGTACTGTTCAATAGATCCGCCGGTTGGATAGGCTGGTATCCGTCCGACTGCGGTCCTAACGCGAAAGTCACCGGTCCACACAACGTTTCCACTTCCCTCTTATCCCTTTGCCAACTGACCAAACCCGTGCCGGACGTCGCGGTGTCCATCAAAGCCGCCCAATGGACACTCTGTGCCATATCAATAATCGCCGCGGCTGTATTGATATATTTACTAGCACCCTGTATAAAGATGATGCTCGTTTCTCCGTTACCAATGTCGCAACAAATCTCTTTGTCACAGGCTGCGTTGGTTGAACAGGATACAACGTAATATAATATTTAAAGCAGCTTAATTATAGGCCGCGATTACACCTGTAAGTTTTACTCACCTAAGTAGCTTACGTAATTAATTGACAACAAATTTGCTCATATCCGTGGAATGAAGTTAATATAACGCTCTCTGTTTGGCTCTATCATTTGTATGGGTGTGTAACAGAGAGAGCGATATATTAACTTCATTCCGCGTTATGGATATACTTATAAGACTGTTTACACGAATAAATCTGTCGTAAGTTCATCATGTAAGCTACTTACTTGACTAAAACTTACATGTGTGTCCGTGGTCTACTGCTCGCTCTTCACTTGCGCCGCGACTTTAGCGTGAAACAATGGGATGCGTCCGGAAACCGCGTCTGATTGGTGTGCACAATCATATGGAACGCGACTTGCGAGATACCTGTCGGACGTCCGAGCGCTCAAGGTTACGTCCGCAACTTACGACCGGCAGTTTGCTCAGTTCAGTGTACTATGTATTATCCAGATGTTTATTAGTCCGTCAGCCGCGTTCTATAATTTGTTTCCGTCTTAGCGACGATCCCCGTCCGATGCCAGTTTTAGTTTTAGTTTAGTTTTAGTCTGCGACAAAGATAGTGCGAAAAGGTTTGAAACTATGCGAGTGTAGACTTTAGAGAGACATATTTATTTGTCCGGATACGCGCAGAGATTGCTTTTGCGAATGTAAAGCGAGCTTAACATAATGTGGTTAATTTTGTTTAACATGATTTCTAAACTAAAGTAAAATCACAGGTCTATATTGCTATCCATTTCATAATGCACCCTGCGAAAAAGGATGACACTAGATTTCTAAATCTAGCCAGATCTACCTGTCAATTTAGTTTATAGATTGTGCACAACAGAATTAGTCACAATATCTGCTAATAGTGTCTTTTGTCGAAACGCACCTGTCAATTCTAATAAATTTAAATGAGTTAAAATTAAATTGGCATAGGAATTATTAAAATTACATTTTCTTTAGAGTTAGATGCTAAAAAAATATATCGTTTGTTTTTGGATCATGCTGCTTATTCGGTTGTTTAAATTCAGTGGTTTATAGAAGCAGTGGTATCCTTTTTCTGGTTCCGTAGTAAAACAAGGCAGCATTATAGTTTCGTTCAGTCCATTAGTAGCCATTTTATTCACACACTATTAATAAAGTTGTTTGGTGCAGATATAAAAACTTGTTACCTTGTATATTCACACTAGCTTATGCCCGCGACTTCGTCCGCGTGTACTATAAAAACTTCAAACCCCTATTTTACGCCCTTAGGGGTTGAATTTTCAAAAATCCCTTCTTTTCTTAGCGGATGCCTACGTCATAATAGCTATCTGCATGCCAAATTTCAGCCCAATCCGTCCTTTACTTTTCCTTTTATATATTATGATTTTGCAAAAATATATTTCGGGTTATCATGGAGGAATCCTAAACTTTAGATTTTTGCACAACCAAATAAACAGCATTGTCATCAATTGTGCAGATCTTTATGATTGTGATCTCGAATACCAATTCATGGGTAGCTAACTTGGAACTAGTTTACCAAAAGGATTAAAATAAGATGTTTGAAAGTTTTTGAATTAAATATAATATTTACAAGCCTTTTAAAGACTTGAAAAAATGTGTGAGAGTAGTTTTAGGTTAGAAAAATTAGGGCCGATTTATTATTTCATTCTGAAATCAGAGACACTATATAATGATGTGCGAACTATAGCAGCCGATTTTTTCTAATTATATAAATTTTAAAAAAACGGTTGCTATGTTCAGTCGTAAAACGGTCACATTCGTACGCTTTTTTCATGATATAATTTTAAACGGTACATTGTCAAAAAGTACAAGAAGCTATATTTGTCGAATTGTCGAATAATCACTATTTTTTAAATAAATAAATGCGCTAATGATTTAGTTTAGTCAATGAAATTGATCTTAAAACAAAATAATCGGTTTTCGATACAATGATGATAATGACGTTTTTTGTCATCAATTATGAATTTTGATATTACAACTCGTAAATACAGGATAATTACCTCTAATATGCATATTTGCGTGTTCTTATTCGACGGCAAAAACAAGAACTTATTCGGACACGTGTGTTTCTCACGTGACGGTTTTTTACAACTACCTACCTTGATATTATCATTTGTGTTGCTAGTCTATAATTTGTGACGTACTGTGTAATCTCCAGATTTTTCACTACAGTGATATTTGAACAGTTCAGTAACACCTAAATATTTTGTTAAAGTCGCAAAAATCTGATTATATAAGATATTTTTGTATTAGATAGATTGATCCCTAGGCATATTCTTATGACTTTATTTAGAAATAAATTAAATATAGTGTTAAATGTAGAGTATGGTAGCTAAATTGATCTTGACATTGAATAACAAATAACAGGTATGGCCATAACTATAGCCAAACTGTTATGCTCAAGGCACATCGCGGGCTGGTTAAAGGACGCGACGCTTCTTTCCTAAATAATTATCTCTAACTATGTAATTAAGCAGACAAAAAATTTACGTCCACATCTCGTTTTTTTATATTTTGTAACACAAGTTTTTATATTATGTAGTTGAGATACTTTTTTTTATATTGCTTTACAGTTCAGAAAAGACTTCACTTCACTTCGTCTGCCGCAATGTGTCTTGAGCCTTAGTTTGTAATAAAATGGGTGCCAATATTATTGTGTAAGGTACCGATTTGAAGATCAGCTATATATACGCGCTATATTACGCGACAGGTCGAGATGGCAATCGGGATATGTGGCGCGGGCACGCCTCACACACGCACGTCACTCGCGCTCGCCCGTACCGGATTAGCGCGGCGCTGTGCGGGTGTGCGGGGCGTTGACTCCTCGATTACCATCTCGACCTGTCGCGTAATATAGGTATACAATAAAGCTATACCTAAGATTGAAATCATTTGAATAGGGCACTATTTACATTTTACATACAATTCTCATTGAAATTATAACATTAAAAAATATTTTTATAATATACTTTTCGCGAAAAGTTAGGTATAGTGTTAGCTCTGCCGTTCATAATAGATATTATTGGTATGTAAATCAACCTTCGATAAATAACTGTACAAGATGGACGTGAATAAGTGTCTAGTAAAGTAATATCCTCGTATCCACGATTTACGAGTATATATTTTTCATTTAAGTCTTATACTTTAACATTATTCAATAATTACTTGTGTACTTAAATACTGTGGAAACTCTTTGATTTTCCGGGATAAAAATATGTCACTCTCGTGGTCTTCAAATATGCTCATGCAAAAAATCACGTCGGTCCATTGTGATGTGACTACTATCTAGTGTAATTATTTATCGAAGCATTTAGTATTATTGATTTCTTTAGAAAATATTACCTAGTTATGATAATATTATTTTATATTAAGTTTTATAAAAATTCTCTTTTAATTATTTATTAATACAATTGTTTAGGACATTTAAATGTGATTGAAACATATTGTAAGCTGGGCATTTTCATTTGTGCATCAGTTTCTTATAAAAGTATTATTTATATAATCTTATGAATAATTAAAATTTTTAGATTATTTTATCTTAGTAACTTTTTCCGTTAAATTTTTACCAAAAAAGTATTATTACTGGTTGTCAGCACTGGTGTTTTTAAAGCTGGTAGTGTTCATTGAGTCGCACAAAATTTGGCGAGCGAAAATTATGTATTACTAATGCACGTTTGTAAACTTGTTTGAATAAGTGATATTTAAGTAAGTGATTAGATTATAAAATTATTAATATTATATAAAAGCTCTATACCTAGATGTCGAAATTTCCAAAACCGGATTTTAATTCAGACGTAATTCAATTGACGATGAAACGTGAACACTGAACAGGTTTCAAATTCGATTCTCAAAAAACAGTCAGGACCCTAAAATTTTGGTCAAAAGTAATAATAAATAAAGTAGAAAAGCTAGTATGAAGCCAAATTGGTATTATTTAAAAAAATGTTTTTTTTTCTTAGAAGCTAAATAGTTTTTCTAGTATGGCACCTCAACCTGGCACTATAAAAAAAAATTATCAACTGGCACTTACTACGTTACAAGTCCAAGGAAAGAAAGATGCAGCAAAGAGACGAAGCATGAAATAGGTCACACAACACATTTCGACCCTGCGGCGATGTGTCTTGATCTTGATTATAGGATATATCGGTACAATTGATAATCGAATTTTCTTTAAATGTGTTATTAAGTTGTAAGGTATTTTTCTGCACGTACGATTAACATCTCCATGTAGCAATAATAATATACATAGATCAATCGCTCGATTTGCAGCACGATTTTTAAGGTTAAATGAAACAAGTGTTTTGTGTTCGGAAGGTGTTTGCTTATGTGATTTTTGAGTGTGTGAGACTTAGTAGAATTTTAGGGATTAAGTAGATAAGTAGATAGGTGTTATTAATAAATTATGTATTCGTATTATTTTCTTTACTTATGAACTCATTATTCGCGTGAAATCAGATTATTTTTATAAGATATTATTTTTCAGATTAAGATTCATTTTTTAATTAGTGGTAAATTATTTTGACGATTCAAAAGCACTTCCAAATGTTTATATGAATGAAAATATATATATTTTATTCTATTCATTTATATTGAAATCTACCGTGGAAGCAGAAAGTGTAAATTATCAAATACTTTGATCATATATGTATCAAGTGATACCAAGTCAAGTGATTGTTCTCAAATCTCAATATCATCAAGGTTTTATATGTATTTTGGATACATTACTTTGTAGGTATATTATGAAACTCACTGATCCTAGATCCCTGTAGGTAAGTCTGATTTTGCGTGAATGAAAAATTAATCAGTGTTTTTTCCTGCATTTTTATACAAATGTCTACAGTCCACTCTAGAAGCTTGCCATACATGATCCTTACTAGTATTAATTTAAATAAGACCAAAACTGTGTTAAAATAATTTTTGACTAATAGCACAGATATACCTACAGTAGCCGGCAGGAAAAGGTCGAGATGGTAATTGGCCCAGCACTCCCGCACGTCACCCGCGCTCGCCCGCACCGAGTTAGTGCGGGGCATGTGAGGTTGTGCAGGGCGCTCGCGTCCTGCACAACCTATCTCTCTCAAACTATCTCTTTCTAAAGGTCTATGTACAATATTTCCTGCCAGGTAAGTACTTAGTACGCGACAGGTCGAGGCGACTTTCGGGCAGGAACGCCCCGCACACCCGCACAGCCTCGAGCTAACCCGGTGCGTCCCCCCGCCTCATACCCCGATTGCCATCTCAACCTTTCGCGGACTATACGTACTAATAGGTAGATAATTCAACTATTTATGTAGGTATTTATAAAAATTCACATTGTTTTCAAATTTTAATGCACATATTGAAAAAATTGTACCTACTGACTTAAAATTTGACATAAGTACCTATCAAATTATGGTTAGGAATTTATTTGTGTCGTAAATAATGTGACCAATTAGGCAAAGGGGTTTATAAGATAATTTTGTCGAATATCAGATAAAATCTTATATTTGCAATAAATTATATTGATGCAAAATAATTCGTCTTTTTTTACTGTTTCCCTAGTTCTTTGGCATAGCATTGACACACCTACTTAAAAGTCCTTTAAATGAAAATGAATAAATATAGGTAGGAGTGGCACACTGAAACATCCACATCAAAATGAAATAAGTACCTGCCTACCTACAAAAGTAAAAAATTAATAACTATTATTATCTGTATTAAAAAATTTAAAAAAATATTTTTGTTTAAAAAAATATAACTTGTTTCTACACGTGTATGTATGTTGAAGTCGGGCGAGCTTCACACTTTGAATTTCTATAGTTTCTTTTATTATGCTCGTCCGACTTCATATGTAGGTATATATTTAAAAAAAACCAGCCGAAATGAGAACCTCCTTTTTGAAAGTCGGCTAAAAAGGAACAGCTGACTGACAGCCTAATGGGGTAAAATAGGGGTTTGAAATTTATGTAGTCCACGCGGCCGAAGTCGCGTGCATAAGCTAGTAATTTATAATACACTAGCTGATGCCCGCGACTTCGTCCGCTTGGAATTAAGTTTTTAAAAATTCCGTGGGAACTCTTTGATTTTCCGTGATAAAAAGTAGCCTATGTCACTCTCCAGGTCTTTGGCTATACCCATCCAAAAATCACGTCAATCCGTTGCTCCGTTGCGACGTGATTGCAGGACTGGACAGGATAATAAGGGTACTGATTATGGTAGTTACCTACATTTTAATTTGTTAATGAAACTCAGGGGTTTCCACTAGCACATTCTTGAACAGTTTTAACATTGTAGGTATCTTACTAGATATCTACTTAATTAAATCAACATAGTAATGACTAATGAGAATCTCATTAGTCATTGAGATACTTACTTAGATGATCTACATAGGTAGATAGGTGCCAGAACAAAATCACAGCGGTCTACGAGTTGATGGATAATATACCTATGTACATATAATACATACATATGGATAATACATATACATACATATAATATGGATAATATATGTACCTACATATGTGCATATTTTATACGTATCTATATCACTATGCCATAGAATTGACACATGAGGAAAATAGTATAGCCAAGGTTCTATTCAATTAGATTCAATTACATTACTAAATTAACTTAAATTCAGGCCGGAAGGTACCTAGGTACTATAGAATTTCCATCGTATAGAATTTAGTACTTACTCATAGGCCATCATCATCATGATGATCAACCCATCACCGTCTCACTACAGAGCACGGGTCGCCTCTCAGAGTGAGAAGGGTTTTGCCATACTTTACCACGCGCTGGCCAAGTGCGGATTGGCAGTCTCCAACTCTCCACACACCTTCGAGAATATTATGGAGAACCCTCAGGCGTGCACGTTTCCTCATGATGTTTTCCTTCACCGTTAAAGAAAGTGATATTTAATAATTACTTACTTAAAACGCACATAACTCCGAAAAGTTAGAGGTGGCGTGCCCAGGATCGAACCTCCAACCTCCGATTAGGAGGCAGATGTCCTAAATACTTGGCTGCTATCACCGCTTATTTCGTTACTTTGACATAATTGTGGCACGAGGTGCGCCGCGCGTCCTTTTGTTTTCTTTCGTGTTTTGTTTTTAGAGTTCCGTACCTAAAAAGGAAAAACCGGCCAAGTGCGTGGCGGGCCACGCGCAGTGTAGGGTTCCGTAGTCATACTCCTTAACCTGTGAACCCTACTTAGCCATGAAAGTTTTCCTTTAATATTTTTTAATGAATATTAGCCATGTTAAATGACTAATATTCCCATATCCCCTCCAACTAAGCGTCAAGCTTGTGCTAGGAGTATAGGTACGACAATAATAGTGCAATGAGCTGGGTTTGAACCGTCGACCTTTCGGTTTTCAGCCCACTCCGTTACCCGTTGAGTGGCGTTGAGCTATTGAGGCTCTATAAATTGATTTTATATAGGTACTACTGCTGTGAATTTTTTCACGTTCCTATATACTACCACTTGACTAATAAAAATTAGCACTTTAAAACATCATATTTTACAGACAACGAAGTTCCTATAAGGGTTCCTTTTGATGTACGGAACCCTAAAAATCAAATTGTGTCCTTGAAATAATGATAAGGGCGTTATTTTGAATTCCTCACTACGCTCTGAATTCAAAATAACGCCCTCGAGGAACAAAATATCACTTTGGCTCTTTGTGATACAGATAACTACTTATTACTTAATTAGTTAGTAAAACAAGAAACCCCGTTTGGGTTCCACTGTACCATCGGTTGCCATCGGTCTTCATCGAATTGTATGAAACCTTACGACTTAATTACAAATAACCAAGATCACGACACTCTGACGTTATTTGTAAAACCTCGATACATCCTCGATATCACTTCATTTCGATTCTTTTAACTTAGGTCCCTAGGTATGTACGCTAAAAGACTTGTGGTACCTATAAGCGCCTTGGTCTCATAGGTATTAAGCCAACTGATCAATATACCTGTTACACCCAGGCGCTTAGGTATAATTCAAATAGCCTATCCAGTACCCGTCAAAATAAGTAGTAAAAAACCTAAATTGACATTAAACAGGTAAGTAGGTACATAAGAAATAAGTAGAAACATAATATTATACTTATCTATATACCTAGGCTAGGTATTATAGGTAATAGTTTATGTTCTACTAATTTAAACCTCGTTATACTCTATAGGTACTTAGTAAGCGCGAAAGACCAAAATAAAAAAAATATAGGACAGAGTATAGATCATAAAAACTTGCACGAGTAAATTAATTACTTATTTTATTTTAGTACGAAAGCTTAAGGAAAATCCATCGACGCACGACGCGCGACGTAAAGAAAAATCTACCGGCACCACACTCATTTAATTAATATACATTAAAAATCTAACTACATTATTATAATTAGATATAATCGCAAGTTTAATTCACTTGATATTGTGCAAAGTATTGAAAAAGGAGCTCTATATTTACGCACATAAGTTTGATGATTGCGTGGTGTTTTGAGCTTCACGGACGGTTGAATGTGCAGGCGAGCTTTGGATAGGTTTTCCTCAGTTTCGTCACAGAGGTTTGCCGGTGCCTGACAGTAGCTGGCGACGTATATAAATTAGTATAAACGTCGTTTGCAGGCAAAACGTCCAATACGTGTTGGAGCGCAGCATCGAACGCTGCGGCACACGTTTAATAATTTATCTCGCCGTTTTGTGTGAAAATTATATTTTGTGCTACGCAAATTACCCTAGGGGATCACACAAAAGTAAGTATACTTACTCAATTTTTAAAATATAAACAATTACTTCATCATCATCATCAACCGATAGACGTCGGTTGATGATGATGATGAATTGGTTGCGCCGCCTGAATCCAGCGGCTACCTGCGACTCGTCTGTTGTCGTCCTAGTGGGAGGTGTTCCAACACTCCGTCTTCCGGTGCGAGGTCGCCATTCCAGCACCTTGGGACCCCAACGTCTATCGGTTTTACGAACTACTTATGTGCCCTGCCCATTGCCACTTCAGCTTCGCAACCTGTTGAGCTATGTGGGTTACCTACTCTAGTTCTCCTACGAATCTCCTCATTTCTGATTTGATCACGTACAGAAACTCTTTTCGGATTTATTTTTATGCATAATAGTTTTTGATTTATCATCACGCAAAATTTTGAATGATAACATAATAATACAATCCATTCTTAATAATATGTACCAACTAATGGCAAAAATACTGCTCAATTTTAACCGAATCTTGTGAAAAACTTTTAGCAAAGTTAGATTAACCATAAATCTCCGTCTTAAATAGGGACAACGTGAAGGTATCTAGGTATCACGTATGTAAGAAATACCTACAGGGTGTAACCAGAACGCTAGCAGAACTTAGCGTTATTGTTATACTACCTAAACACAATCCAATACCAATGACCATTTACCTCGTTTTGAACTTTTAGTGATTTAGAATTGTTCAAACCCGCAATGTATAGTGTTCAAAACTATAGCGTAGCTATAACTAATAGCGTGCAAAACTCGGGTCAATGCCCCACCTACGACGCAGCATTGACTCCGAGTGGCCTACTTTCACAACGTTCGTCGACCTCTAGCGTCAGTCAGATGTTTTATTTGCAATATATTGTAAACTTTTACAAAATTATAGGATTTTTTTATAAATTTTTTCGCGTGTTTTTTGTGGTATCATGTCAGTAATCATCACTTGTGTTCATTTTTGCCAGCGTTCTGGTTGCATCCTGTAAGTACCTATATTGTCTACTTTTGCTTTAAAAAATTGCCGTTTATTTTACGGAAGTTGTTCCACATCAGCTTCCGCATGCATTGAACTGAATGTCAATAATCCTTCGCGATCGATATTGAGATATATTTTATCGCTAATTACTTAGGTAGGTACTTAAATACCTTAGTATCAAGTAGGTAGGTAGGTATACTTGTGGAGAGGCGTGCGGCCTCTTCAGGCTGGCAGATGCAAAGAAAACATTGCACTTTGCAGCTACCTGCCACTTAGAACACCATTTGAATTCGGAACGATTCGAAAATCCTGCTGCCCTCGGTGAACTCCGGGGGCCAGATTCACTGTCGAGCATTAAGCTTCAAGGCTCGTTTTCCACCATAGTTCCAAATGTAAATACGCCACATGTTGTAAATACGTCCCATATAATATATATTGTAAATATATAGTGAAAATATGTGAGCAGTCCTTTTATTTATGCACGACGCTGCCACACTTGCAACATTTTACTTGCAACACTTAAGTACCTAGGTACTTAAATAATAATTGCCATTTAATTGCAGTGACAATTGACTCAAAACCAATCCAGTTCAAGGATGTATGGTGTCTCTTGATAATGGTTCAACCATTAAACGATAACATTTCCACAAAAAACGTAAAAAGTTTTAAACGTAATGAAATATTTTACGATGTGCGATGTGAGAGAGGGAGGGTTAAGTGGGAGATACGGGTACGATTTCCAACAGGGTCTATATAGGGATAATTATTCTATATTTTTTTTCTAGGTATTTCTATTTTGACTGTTGTATGTTGCGAGCACCGAGGCTTTGGCATTTATTTTTTAATATTCTGGTACCTATTATGCCGAAGGAAATTAGACAGTAAGGGAAGTCTCAAGTGCTAAATTTTTGTGGAATTCCAAAAAATAATAGGGCTTGATGATTAATTATACTTTAGACAAGAGCCTGCTTCATCGAAGCGACAACTCGTTGGCGGTTAGACCCTAAAATAGTGCTATTTCCATAGATGACGGAAAAAATGTTAGGTATCTATGTATCACCCTTTCCCTCTAAAGTCTAACCGCACCTCACCCCGAGAAAGGCCGGCTGAATGAATTTTTCTAGAGATATACGATTTTTTAATCAAAAACGAAAAGTGCAAATTTCAAATCGACGATACTGAAATTGTTTTAGGGCATAGATAATGGAGAGATAAATCGATATATAGCTTAGTTATAGGTCTAGATTCTAGAACAACAAAGAATAGAAAAATAGGCGTAAGTAATACCTACGTTTGTATGAAGAAGCACGTAATCCTCTTTTTTCGAAAATGAATCTTTAGTCCTACTTTCTATCGCATGGGTACCTATTTCAAAGGTTGTATAGTACTACTCGTATGTAATCTACTTTAGTTCTTTTGCTTATCCGTCAGTTATGAACTACAAAGCGAAATGCGAATGCGTTTTAAAATATGAATTTCGTAACCTTTAGGATAAGGTTATCATAGTATCATGCAACGAGTAATAAGTAACATTATTTCATCATCAGTCATCATCTATTTTAATGATCCAATTTATAAATAACTTGAACAAAAGGGTAAATAACCCAAAATACTAGTGACATTTGCCCTGAATATTGTTAATATCAGTGAAAGCAATTAGCGAAGTACCTGCCTGTATCTACTAGGTATTATCTCATGCAATAAAATCTTTTTACCAAATGGAAACTTCAACAAGACTACGGTCAGAAGAGAACGAAATGCCCCAAACTTCGTGTGGATTTAGTTTATAAAAACCGGTCAAGGGCGAGTCGGGCTCGCACGACATACAACACGTATGAAAATTATGTAAACAGCTTGTCGCCAGCCACCAAAGGCTGTGTTCGGTGGCCCATTTGCGCGGAGCCTTACTTTTGCTATAAGATATACCTGCCATATTCATGATTCTAGGTCGACGGGAAGTAGACCGTACCATATAGGTTGTGATTCTCTTGACGGGTCTTGACAGACGCGACAGGCAGACAAGGAAGTGATCCTATAATGGTTCCTTTTTTCTCTCGAGATACTAAAAATCCCGTGGGAGCTCTTTGATTTTCCGGAACAAAAGTAGCCTAGCTGTATGTCCTTTCATGTATAGATAAGTCAACCTGTGGTTAACGTTAAGTCTTAAGATTCTACCATCTACCTAGTTCGGAAAGCAGTTTTATTCATCATGATCATGATCAACCCATCGCCGACTCACTGCAGAGTACGGGTCTCCTCTCAGAGTGAGTGAGGTTTGGCCATAGTCTACCACGTTGGCCATGTGCGGATTGGTAGACTTCACACACCTTTGAGAACATTATGGAGAACTCGCAGGCATGCAGGTTTCCTCACGATGTTTTCTTTCACCGTTAAAGCAAGTGATATTTAATTACTTAAAACGCACATAACTCCGCAAAGTTAGAGGTGCGTGCCCGGTATCGAACCCCCGACCTCCGATTAGAAGGCGGACGTCCTAACCACTAGGCTATCACAGCTTTATTACTTGTATGTAATTACGAATTACCTACAATCTAGGTACATATGTAATTAATTTCGAAAATACTTATAACAAAATATCCACGCGTATGTAGCTAGGTATTTAAAACGTTTGTGTTGTATATTTTGATGACAAGAATGATAAATGGCACGCGCTAATTTACTTTGAAGCGATTTTGGTGGTAGGTATAATTTACGGAAGCTGTCACCTATAATGTTATGGTTTTCCTTTTTTTCTGAATATGGGACGTTGACTGTTTATTTATTATAGCCTGGACAATTGGTATACCTAATCGATAAAAGAGACTTTGGTTAAAAAACCATTTTCGATGCATTCATTCAAATGCACTTTGCTTGGAAATGCCGTGATATACTATACATAATTATATGTTTATTTAAGAAGTATAAATAGGTAGATACTTTTATCTACCACCACTTCGTCACCACAAACTTTTAAAAATCACTAAATTATCTTAAAAATCATGGCAAATCTTGCAGTAATTTCTTCGTAACCAAAATTGCTTCAACCTTAATAGGCTAGTTGACACTTTTTTTAAGTAGGTCTTAAATGGTTAATATTTGTCCTATTAGATCAAAAAAATTAACACTATATTTTTTTGCGCCCTAAAAACCGTAAAACTTTAATTTAAAAATATATTTTTCTTAGACAGGTGAAAACACTGTCGGCCATGTTTGGTCGATAGATTATCTGTGCTCTGACGTCATGCATTTGTAAACAACACCATAACTTCCCAAAGTTTAATAAACATGACTTCTATACTATACTAGTTAACATGAAAAATATAGCAATTATCGTTATTGTATCATCCGAGAATGTAAAAACGCATCGATAAAGACCACAGGAAAGTTGTGGATTAGAGTGCCCAGTGAAATAAATATACGTAACACGCGAAGACTTGCTTAAAGGGATCCTATATCACTAACGACTGCAACCCAAATTTATTTTTGCAAAGATCACTTTGTTGTAAGTCTTACTTAATAACTTATTCAATTTATAAAGAGAAAACGATAATTTTTTACGTTTACTATGAGTTTTTAGAAATATATAAAAACTAGCTTATGCTCGTGACTCCGCCCGCGTGGACTTCATAAATTTCAAACCCCCATTTAACCCACTCAGGGGTGGAATTTCAAAAAATCCTTTCCTAGTGGATACCTTCTCTTTACCTACAAAGAACACACCCACCAAATTTCATGTACCTATCTAAAACCAGCTGTTTAGATGTTTAGGCTGTGCGTTGATATATAAGTTAGTCAGGAGGACTTGAAATTTTATGTAGATGGATACTACGTTAGTCAATAGGGATGACATTTGTTTGTTTACATATTTAATGACGTCACATCATGGCTAACAGCGTTTTCTGAGTTTCAAATAAAAATAAAAACTGTATTTTTTTAAATTGGATTTATTTATCCATCCTGCGTTTTTAATATTTGTTATTGATATATTTCGTTGTCTTAAGCAAAATACTATAATAAATAATCATTTATTGGACGAAATTAGATATGAGTCAAGTAGCCTATTGTGTTGATGGCCGAACGACAAGTGTGCTGTGTGGTAAAATTGCAATTAATAACAGTTACCGGAGAATCTCATTTCTAGGTGTCTTGAAAATATATACACTCGTAATACTCGCAATGTAGGTAAACGAAGCAAGTTTTACTGGTTAGAAGATTAGCTTATTTCTCCATCACCATTACTCAATTATTATAATATTATACTCATTTCCAATTTCCATTGATGCAACATTGAAAATCGTAACGAACATCCGGACACATCTAGATAAGGCTCAAATGACTCTAATCTCTTTTGACTACTAATTTATACATTTTTAATTCATCATCATCATCATCATGATAACCCATCGCCAGCCCACTACTGAGCACGGGTCTCCTCTCTTAGAATGGGAAGGATTTAGGGCATAATATTGTCTGCCACACTGGCCCAGTGTGGATTTCCACATACTTTTGATACCATTGGGGTGGTGCATGTAAGACTTAACTCATTCACCTAGAGAGAGCACAAAGATCCCTATTAACAGTACCTATTTCAGACCATACCGGTACCCAACACATTGTCTCTCTACAAACTACTTATCTGCCAAATTATTAACCATTAGACAACTATACCTCATCATCATCAACCAATAGACGTCCACTGCTGGACATAGGTCTCTTGTAGGGACTTCCACACGCCACGGTCTTGCGCCGCCTGGATCCAGCGGCTCCCTGCGACTCGTCTGATGTCGTCCGACCACCTAGTGGGGGGTCTTCCCACGCTGCGTCTTCCGGTGCGAGGTCGCCATTCCAGCACCTTGGGACCAGCAACTATACCTACATCTTACAAACTAAGTACAACTCATGTTTGCCGCACTACTGAATATAATAGATCACTCCAAAGTAGGAGACGTAACCACGGAGTCCTCAAAACAGTTTCATAATAGGACCAACTTTGCTGGCAAACAGTATCAAAACCTTTCAACCTACTTATATAACAAATTAAATATAACCTAAAACATAGGTAATACTTACGACATGCAACTCTTTAGATGCAAACAAACAGTGTACCTACAACCATGGTTATAAACTGTGGTTATAAATTTATAATAGTGTGGCTATGTCATCATGGAAGGTGGCAACCGGAAGTAAAAAGCCGGAAATAGAACCTGTTTCAAAACACACTTGACCAGGCCATGACTCTCTCTTGACTCTATCGTCAAGTCAAGCCAATTAAGTCAGTCCAAGGGTACCTAATGAGGATGATTTATTGCAAACAATGTTATACAGAATAATATTAGACCTACCTACTAGGTACTTGTTATCAAGAAAATTTACCGTCAAATGCTCGGCAATATTGTCTCGAAGATAAGTTTGAAGTAAGATCCAAACTTTAAGTTCAGTCTTCAAGTTTAAAAATAGTCACTGTGACTTGGGTGGGGAGATAGGTAATATACCTACATTGTAACCATCTCACAGTTCACAGTTCACACCACGTTCACACCACAAAATATGATCAAAGATGGTTCAAGTGGTTCACAATAATTCACACTATGACAGCGCACGAGATCTGCTCATGCTAAGGGTGCTCTGAGGTCACAGCCAAAAGCTTACTTTGTCATGGAATAAAAATAAAATAAACTACATAGGTACCTACTTATAAATTTTGTACGGTCTAGTCTAATAATTTCCTAGGAAATATTTCATACCAGAGGGTGAAGATTTGCGAATTTCACACCTGAGTGTAAATATTTTCACAAGTTACTTTACAAGAATTTACTAAATAAGTAGGTACCTACGTAAATATGACACCTAATAATTATTAGCACATAATAAGTTGTTGTCGTAACTGATAAAATCACTTAAATAGGCATTTATCCAAAATTATTAATTAGGGTTATCTGCTGACCTAATGATTCAGTCTAGGTAGGTCAGTTAGGTAAGTATACCTACCTACCTAATTTACATTAAATATATCTTTCAATAACTTCCTAATGATTGCAGTAAAAATTTCAAAGCTATCAGAATCAATCGGAGAATAGCGTCTTAAAACCGAAATAGAGATAGCTTATAGGAGCTACCTACTAAGAAGGTATCTGATATCTACTTAAGATGTTCTATCTACTGAAATAGTACATTTATAAATGTTATAAAATAATTATTATAATAAGAAAGTTAGCTACAAAATATACAATCACAGAGTAAATAATTATTAATTATCAATCTACGCCCAGCAAACCTCATAAGCAATGTTACAAAAAATAATAACATCGAAGTCCAAAACTACAGGTGAAGATATTTCCCTAATTCTTTAAATTAATTATTATTTGAGACGTATTATTTGACGACAACGCTTCTTGATAAATCATTAAGGTCCTTAAAAGTTGATGGGTCCTTGATAGAATAATGAACAAAATGCGGAAATTCTTAAATATAGGTATGACCCATCGATATAAATAACAAGATATTATGGTGAAGCGAACAAAATTTTTCACGGTTTTGGAACCAAATAAATCAGCGCCACCTCTTAGATACTAATGAACGACCCGTTTGAAATCCAGACGTCACAGGTTGCATTGGTGCTAAAGCACCACAGAGTCGGTGCCATTTTGTTTGTTCAATAGCTCTGTCCATACGAAGTAATATAGGTATAAGTCAATGGTATGACCAGTCTATTGTTTGGTCATTGCAGACATCATGAATCAAACATGACATGAAATAATATCGATGTCCTTTAATGTCAGTAAATATGTATTATACAGGATACAGTTGTCGTATGTCTACCGTTCAGAGGTCAGATAACATCGTTCTGTGAAAAGCGTTCATAATCTTGAGACCAAAGAGCAACGTTTATTTCCTTAAAAACAGCTCAACAATTATTATTATTCAATAATATTATTCAGATAAAGAAGCCATTACGCATAGTAGCCTGTAGGTAATTACCTAGGGGAGGGGAGGGACGTGTACCCTAGTTGTGACAAGTGACAACGTATAACATCAATCGCAGCGTTTACCCATGTCGGTAACTTCATGGGTGACCGACTTTGGAGGTCCAAATTGGGCTTTTTCGTTTCCTCGGCGAGCACGTTAAGCCATCGGTACCGGTTGTTACCACTAACACCTGATAATAACCGTAAAACCTAAGAAACGAAATCTCCTTCTCTTAGCGAGTTGTATGCAGAAGGATCTGGGAACCCATCGCATTATTATCCCAAGAGAACTCCTGTCATTACGCGTTAAATGGAAAGGAGTCGCGACCCTCAGCAATGAGGAATACGATTATAAAGTATTCCTCATTGCTGAAGTATATAAGTACTTAGGTACTTAGGTAACAACATTTTTTATCTTTTGAAAGATCTCAATTGCAATTTGCATGACTGCCGAAGCGAGGGGAAAAACCAGAAAAACTGTGTTGTTATTCAGTTATTATTTTTAAACGACTTCCAAAAAGGAGGTGGTTCTCAATTGGGCCCGATTTTTTTTTAATGTTTAGCGTAGTCATGGTCCGACATCATGATAAGTATTAGTCTATTTACCTACTGTTTATACTGTAAAATCTCGAGCGAATCGTCATACATCTGATAAACCAAAATATAAACATGACCTTTGCATTGACATTATTCTAATGAGTAATGACATAGGTTGTTACAAGACACTAGGCGAAAACTAATTCTTATGTAATAGGTCTAAGGTCACAAATAAATAGGTAATCATAGTAATATCACGTAAAACAAATGACATAAGTATACCTACTTACTTAAATGTAATTGCATCTCACCGATTAATCCTAGGTCTAGTAGGTACGCGACAGGTTGAGATGGTCGGGGTATGAGGCGGGGGTACGCCCCGCACACCCGCACGTCACCGACGCTCGCCCGCAACGAGCTAGCGCATGGGCTGGGCAGGAGTGTGCACGGTGCTACCTCCCCGATTGCCATCTCGACCTGTCGCATACCTACAACACATTTCAAAATACTCGCAAGCACAGAATAACATAATAGTACTCTACTAGATTTTCATGTTTTTTAGGGTTCCATAGGTAGTAGGTACCTCAAAGGAAAAAAAGGAACCCTTATACTGTCTTATACTACTTATCTATCTGCCTGTCCGTCTGTCTGTCGTGTCTGTCAAGAAAACCTATAGGGTACTACCGTTGACCTAGAATCATGAAATTTGGCAGGTAGGTAGGTCTTATAGCACAAGTAAAGGGAAAAAATCTGAAAACCGTAAAGTGGTTGCATCACAAAAAAAAATTAAAATGTGTTCATGAACAATT
Organism: Maniola hyperantus; assembly: GCF_902806685.2. NCBI lineage: Eukaryota > Metazoa > Arthropoda > Insecta > Lepidoptera > Nymphalidae > Maniola > Maniola hyperantus. The sequence goes on from NC_048546.1 coordinate 8,651,807, forward strand.
AATTAGTATTTTCAACTTTCAAAGTAAGATTACTATACCAAGTTGGGTGTCACAATATGACATGAGGCTTTGCCTGTAGATTCTAAAACATTTTTATTTATTGTTACGCATAATAGTTTTTGATTTATCGTGCAAAATGCCGAAAAAAAATGGGATTGTAGTACGGAACCCTCGGTGCGCGAGTCTGACTCGCACTTGGCCAGTTTTTTTTAATTTACGCACTGGCGAATATACCTACCTGCCAAGTAGGTACTAAGTACCAGTTCCATAGGGACTGGGGAATGAGTTGCTTAACGGATTGTGATAGTTCTAATAAGTTTCAATAATTTTGTAAAGTGGTGATAATAAAAAGAATACCCGGCTGAGTTTGTTGTGGGTTCTTCTCAGACCTGGGCGCGTTTGGAACCCTCGTAGCTTTAGCTTTAAGTTTGCGTAATTATCACCACTATATCTTAGAAATCCAACATCTGACCATCAAAAAGCGTTATTAATTACCTATTTTGAATAAATCATTTGACTTTGACTTTGATAGTGAGTTACAAGTATTTTGTGTAATCACTAATCATACACAGCGTAGTAGGTAGTAACACAACACTACCTACTACTATCACAGTGTACCTAGTTTTGTTAATTACTAGATCATTATTTGACCATACTGATGCAAATTGATAGGCTATCTCCTGGTTAACTCTTGCCGTAATCAACTGCAAATTATAATTACTTACGACTTCATAACTACAGCAACCTAAGAATGTATGGTTGCTTGCAACTTTTCTACTTTTTAGGGTATCTCGTATCGGTTTTCCGTATCTCCAGAGAGAAACAAAGAAGCCCTTGTGTGATCACTTTTTTGTCAGCCTGTCTGTCGTACCTGTCAAGATCCCTCGAGGGAATCAAAACCTATAGGGTAGGTACTTTTAGAGAGAGAGAGCCAGCGCGTGCCAGACCTTCCTTATTTTATAAAAGCTAAAGTTTCTCCGCGTATCGTCCCCAACACTGGGAGGAACGTTTGTTTGGATCATGGGGGCTTTGGGAGATAAAGGTGTAAAAAATCTTACGTCAAAGTATTTAAAGTTTTTTTTTCTTTGGAGTACTTCTTGAAATCACGTCATGCATTGCCAGACACTTGGTATCATGGGAACCCCCGCCAGGCACCCTTAAGCGTTAATAATTTATTAAACTTTAAAGGGGTCTGGCAGGGGGTTGCCAGTTGCCACCACCATACTAAGTGTTTGGTAATGCATGACGTGATTTCTAAATATACTATTCTGAAGAAAATATAAAAAGTTGGACTCTTCTTAAGGTTCCTTAACGCCTGACACACTAAAAAGCAGCCGTCCCGCGTTGCTCAGTGGATCGTTTTATCCCAAACCCTTGGCTCCTTTGAAGAGAACCTGTTTCTTGATATCAAATCCAGGTCCTTTCTATCAAGTTATTCAATAACACATTTTCATCATGGTCATCCCATGACCGGCTCGCTTCATACAGAGCATGAGTCACCTCTCAAATGAGAAGTGTTTTGGCCATAGTCTACCACGCTGGCCAAGTGCGGATTGGCAGACTTCACACACCTTTGAGAAGATTATGGAGAACTCTCAGGCATGCAGGTTTCTTTACGATGTTTTCCTTCACCGATAAGCCAGTGATATTAAATTACTTAAAACGCACTTAGCAGCTAAGTGCGTTTAAAGTAATTTAAGTCTTAGCTCTGAAAAGTTAGAGTTGCATGCTCGGGATCGAACTCCCGACCTCCGATTAGGAGGCGGATGTCTTAACCACTAGGCTATCACAGCTCAACACATTTTACACATTAAAAAATCTGTGGTAGTAAATTATTGCCAACTAAAATATAAAAACACCCGTTTTTTTGCAAAGTGGTTCATGAGATGAGGAGATAGGTACGTACCTACTACTATTTAAATATATAATCATACCTCCTCATTTCTACACATATACATGGATACTTATATCTTCTGACCACACACAAAAGCTTGGAATATAATAGGTAGGTAGGTACGTACTTATATTAAAGAATTTTAAGTTCAACAAGGAAATTATGCAACTACAATGGATTGCATATGTAACATCCCATTGACCCAGTCACTAAAAGGCAATAGCTACCTACCTACTGAGCTTTACTATCATCCTGAAGTGTTGTGGTCGACTACAATCATTCTAACCAGACAACCAGTCGCTGGCTGACTGTTGGAACAACGCCTTCTCTTTGCGCTATACGGACGGGGCTTGTGAGAAATATGTACTTAAATACATTTGTATAGAAAGTCATAAGTTAGATAACTACGTGAACTACTCGTTTACTCGTAACTACGTGAACTACGTGATTTGTGAATACTACATTTGTTTCGACTCCACAATGGCTGGTACCGAAGATTTGAATGACGAGCCAGAATTTACCGCCGAACACAAATTAGGTGAGATAAATATTTTATGTAGTCAAAGTCAGAGTCAAATCTTTATTCAAATTGGGTAGGTACACTTTCTGAATGTCAAAAGCTGAATTTGCAATACAATGATGCAGTAGTGATAATTAATTAAGTCCGTAAACTTAAAACTAAAGCTACGAGGATTCCAAACGCGCCCAGGTCTTAGAAGAGCCCACAATAAATTTAGCCGGGTATTCTTTTTTATTATCACCACTCACCACTACAAAATCACTTGAGTATACTCTTTGGGAGTTCATTCCCATTATTTGAAAAATGAAGTATGTACCTACCTAACATATATCCAATTAATAGGGTATTTAGCTATATAGAGTGGAAAAAAAGTACCGATCTATGATGATCCCAAATTCACCAGTTAAATTTCTGAAAAGTCACAATATGATTTTCCTGAAAAGCAAATTATACCAATTTTTGGATGTTTGGAATTTGGATGTTTGTTACTCAATCACGCAAAGGCTACTGGACGGATTTCGCTGAAATTTGGAATGGAGATACCCTGGATTAACACATAGGCTACTTTTTATCCCGGTTAATCAAAGATTCCCCGCGGGATTTTGAAAAACGTAAATCCACGTGGATGAAGTGGCGCGTAGGCATCATCTAGTATACTATGTATAATGGATCAAAAGCTTTTTGGGATGAAAGAACGTTAAAAAGGACGGTAAAAAATTAAATTATAATACGAATTTTTATGATTTTTACAGTTTTGATACTCTGTTTTACGGAAATGTCAAGATAGGTACTTAGTTACGTAGTACGGTACGCCTTAGTTAATAAAAAAACTGACAAAGTGCGAGTCCCCATCAAGGGTTCCGTCATAGCTCAGAAAGAAATATATTGTACTAAAATCCCTTTTACTTGAGACGGCAAAATATGTAAGTTGCGGTAAATGCAAGCAGCAAAAGTTCGAGTGAGTACCTTCACTCACTCGTACATTTGCTGATTTTTTAAAAAGTGTGATAGATTTCGTTTTATTTTTACTGAAATTCGATTGTTAACTTCAAAAATACAACGGAGAGGCAGACAGGCTTACGATACGGGTTCCTTTTTCCTTACGGATTATTTTGGTACGGAACCCTTAAAATAGTTAAAACAAAACCAGTTCAATAAAGGCAAACTGATTATTATTGATATTAGATTTTTTTAGGTTCATGCTCGAATAATACTATCAAATGTTAATTAGAAAAAAATAACACTATCGTTAGATTTATATGATTACATACCACACGATCTGTCGTAAGAAGTTGCAAGCTCTGGCAAACATGATTCTAGTCCATTGTTGTATGTTAAATTGTGACGTCATACAGGCACATGCAAACAAAAATCTGACAATAGAATAAAAGAAAAGTGCGTGTAAGGAATTACTAGTATAAGATGTATCATTAAAAAAATACTGAAAATGAACGTAGGAAATGCAATGGATCTCATTTCCTATACATGACTGAGAATATGGACGTTTATCTACCTAATCTTCCTATACATATTTCTGTGTATTATCTATAGAGAAAGGTCGACCGTTTTGGAAATTGAGCCGAAGTTCATGATTTCGGTCAAAACGGTAGTGAAGTGAAGAAAAGTGAATTAAAGCTGTTGAAACTTTACTGTAATTGTCAGTAAAGTTTCAACAGCTTTAATTCACTTTTCTTTGTTGCTCATGTAAAATTTAATTTCGTGAAATTAATAATTAGATACCACCTACATTCACCAAATCATGACTTTGATATAGGAAGTGACACGATGAAAATCATCGACTTGCAAAATAACTGCTGTTTTAAAGTCTACTCTGGTTTAATTACTTAATATTTGTTTTTTTATTCCAGTGTTGGAGACAGAAATTAAAACTACCGGAACTCCAAAAATAGTCGACCCGCTCACCAAGGCTATAGGAGAAATCGGGAAATGGCAAATATGGATATGTTTTGTGGTGTTCCTCGTGAAATTTCCAGTTGCCTGGCACCAAATGAGCATTATCTTTCTTGCGCCTCCGATGAAATTTACTTGTTCCGGAAATGAAACTTTCGATTCCAAATGTCTATCTAATTGCACTGAATACAGATATGACCACAGCGTTTTTGGCGAAACTATTATTTCGCAGTGGAACCTTGTTTGCGACAGACACTGGCTCAAAAATCTAACTCAGACTATTTTCATGCTTGGGATTCTCGTCGGGAATATGGTCTTCGGTCATCTTTCCGACAGGTTTGTAAAATATCAATTCACTTATAAAGAGAGAAGTCATTGCTTGATGCAGCGCATCATAACTGAATTGGCACATCCTGGATGGCCTTTTAAGTCAAAATCACAGAGGGGATCCGGATGAGGGTACTTTAGCTAATGCCACTTAATAGGACATCGTCTCAGTAGAAGACTGCATAATATAACCAATATATAAAATGTAACAAAGAAAGAGATTTATAAATAGAATAGAAAGTGACTTGGTATAAAAAGTAATTTTAACAAACTTGCTACACAAGATAATTAAAGTGCATAATATAAGTACTTACTATAATAATAATTGAATATGGTTCTTTCCGATACATTAAAATTGCGTGTATATTTTGTTTACATTTTACGCGATAACGTAGTAATTAATGTTGATCTTATAAATTCGATAACATTAAAGATTCCAAAGAACAATTTTATACTGATTCATTTTAATGGATTGAAAGAAATTACTGCAATAAATATATTAATTTAAGTTATATGTTTATTTACAGATACGGACGAAGACTGCCATTCTTAGCAGCAGTATTTCTTCAACTTATAGCAGGAGTGACGACCGCTTACTCTGTTAACTGGTACATGTTCACATCGCTCCGGTTCTTATTAGCCATAGCTACAGGAGGCACTATGGTCACTAGCTTCGTCCTTACTATGGAACTTATTGGCACAAGATATAGAGACACTGTTGGAATAATTTATCAAATTCCTTTCAATTTAGGACATCTTACATTACCACTCTTTGGCTACTACTTACGAGACTGGAACATGTTTCAGCTAGCAATTTCACTACCATCTATATTGTTTCTGAGTTACTATTATTTACTACCGGAATCACCAAGATGGCTATTAACTGCTGGAAGAATTGACGACGCCTTGAAAATTATAAAAACTGCAGCGAAAAGGTAAAGTGTTCCTCTTATATTTTATTTTGTATCGGAAAGTCAGGCAAATCACCTAGGTACTGTAAGTAATGTACATTGACTTTTAGAAGGAGATAGCAGATTGGTAGAGCAGTGTCTCTGTCGTTGAGAGCGACAAAACGTCATGGCACGACAAGCCGAAATTCCATTCTTCAGGTCGATGTACATTACTTTCTGCCGCGTACTGTATATGCTAATCAAATGGTTTTCGCAATCATTTCATTAAAATTTCTGTAATAAGCTAAATATAAAGATAATATTAAAAAATAATTAACTGTCCTTTTTTACAGGAATGGTCGACCAACCGAGAATTTAGAATCATCAGTGCAGAAGATGGTGGTTGAAGTCACCAGTGATGAAGAACGAGCATCCCTGCTTGCACTATTCCGGACTCCACGCCTGCGCACGCGAACTCTTGCAATTTGCTACAATTGGTTCGTTTGTGGCTTCTGCTTTTTCGGAGTTTCGCAATACATCGGACATGTCTCTGGAAACATCTTTACAAATGTTGCAATTTCAGCAGCTATTTTGGTGAGTGTGACTTGCATTTTTTTTTTTATAAAGAATATTAGCCAAATTGCTGACTAATATTCCCCTTACCCCTCCAATTAAGCGTAAAGCTTGTGCTAGGAGTAGGTACGACAATAGTGCAACGGGTGGGATTTGAACCGGCGACGTTTCGGTTTTCAGTCCGCTCCTATAACCGTTGAGCTATCGAGGCTATTAAATTGAAATTACATATTTCTATTATATTTTCATTTGTTTCTATTTGATATTTTGACTAAAATCAAATAATAATATTTGGCATTCAAAATTATTTGGTTTGGTTACTGTTCCTATGTTGGCAATAAACTTAATTCAAATCTTCTTATTTACAGGTACCAGGCACGCTAATTTCGATATACGCCAATCGAATTTTGGGCAGGAAGATAACTCTTATAAGTTCCAACTGCATCACCGGCCTCAGCTGTCTACTTATTATAGTTGTTCCAACCTCTACCGCAAGCCACTTGACTCTCGGCTGCATTGGGTTATGGGGAATGAGCATATCTTTCGCCACCGTATACTTGTACGCTGGAGAATTGTTCCCAACTGTTGTGAGAAATTCTGGCGTAGGACTCTCTTCAACGATGGCTAGAATCGGATCTATGGTAGCGCCTTTTGTTGCTACGTTGGCTCATACAAGCGCTTGGTTACCACCACTCGCTTTCGGAATCATACCACTGATTGGCTCCTGTCTTTGTGTTCTGCTGCCGGATACACGCGGAAAGAAACTGCCCGACACACTAGAGGAAGGAGAGGCGTGAAACATTTTGACAATATGTTATTACAACAAACCGAAGTATTTACAACTAAGTACTACTATACATTACAACAATAAAACATGTATTACTACAATACAGTAGTTTTAAGACGTGTTTGTGCAAAATAATTTTACATATCATTATGTAAATAATATGGACGAAAAAATCTGTTGTTGGTGAATGTTGTTTCGTAGATAAATAAGAATATTTTACCCTGAGTTTTGCTTATTACTCGATCGAATCCTTCAAATAAAATTAACTGCACAATTCATGACGAAGTATGAATATAATATGACATAAAAGTATGCTAAGTAGACAAGTTCCAGCTGATGTAAGGAGTTACTGTTTTTCAGAATTTATATTTTTTAAACAATCACGATCAAATATCTACTAATACATGCCTCATCATTTCCCTTTGAAGTTGTTATTCTAAGCCTTTGAAAGATAGATAGAGTTTTTCGATGTGTTCTAACCTTTTGGTAAAAAATTGATCAAGTGCGAGTCGAACTCGCACACAAAGGGTTCCGTACCATCGCGTCGTAACAGAAATAATATTCTTAATTTATTTTTTATTTTCACGGCAGCCATTTTGAAATCTTTATTATTTTTTGTTATAACGACCATAGAAATACAAATTCTATGAAAATTTCAACTCTCTCAATGAGATACTGTCCATTGAGACAGACAGAGAGACGGACGGACAGCGGAGGCTTAGTAATAGCCTTGGCACTCTTTGGGTTGGTACGGAACCTGAAAAAAAATACCCATTGAAAAAGTCTATCTTTTCCAAATATTTGTAATTGTTAGTTGTTATGAAATAAGTAACTCATTTATTTATAATGCCATGATGAGTTATAAGGTCTATTTGATAGACTGTGATAATTTAGCTTTTAATGAACGTTTATTAATAAAATATTTATTTACTTTAATATATTTTAATTCCTCTTTTATTTCACTTTTTCAACCTTGTGCAGTGGTCTAGGCATTATTTTATGACCTAAGTAAATACCAGCGCGCTCGATTGCGGTAGAATGACAGCTACAATGTCACGATAGCAATCATGATTGGTTGATGCTCGCTCACCATTGGCTTCATTGTATTATTGCAACTATAATACCATAAATTTAGCCAATCACAACGATTGTGATACCTAGTAATAATGATTGATGCAGGTTTTACGATATCAACCTACTGAGCTACTAATATTATAATTATACTACCTACCTATAAATTGGGATAACATAATAATTTTTTTTATTTAGTACTTAGTGCTCACGAGTTACGACTGTTACGACTCCTGCTGGTACAGCACGTGCCCGAAAGTAGACCTTTAGAAGGAGCCAACCCAAAACTAAGTAAATTATTTCTCAGTGATTATTAAATAGAGGATCTTCCAAAATAAGTAAAATCCACGTCCTTTGCTAGTTTTAAGTATACTTAATAACCATTTTTACTCATCGATTAAACTAAAAAAAGTAAGTTATTTATGATGTGATGTCACATTCCAGTATTTTATAGAATCTCGCATACTAAGCGTTTGATAAAAAGTCACTGATTTGACTAGTTGTCAAATACCGGATTTTTAATTTCGGAACTATTGCGCAGCAATAGATATGTGTAGCAGCGGGCTCGTAGCGGGCGCTTGCCTAGACGCTGCCCATAAAACAGCCCTACGGCGTACCTACCTATTATACTCGGAAACGTGTGTCCTTCAACCCTTCAACCTACCCAAGACTAATTCCGTTAGGTACCTAAGATGTATAGAGGAACACGACCGTTTCTGAATATAGCACTAACCTACCTATTACACCCTAGGATGGCTTTTTAAGGGTGCTAAAGATACGGAATAAGCCGTAGCCGTTTCATCATCATTCGGAACATTTTCCGAGGAAGGTTTTTTTTTTTTTATTCAGATACAAGTTAGCCCTTGACTGCAATCTCACCTGGTAGTAAGTGATGATGCAGTCTAAGATGGTTATTAGGGTTCCGTTGTAATACAGAATCCTTTATAGTATCGTCCAGTCCGTTAGTCTGTGTCAGTCTGTCCGTTTGTACGTCTGTCTGTGTGTCACTCACTCACTGCACAGCCATTCTAAAAAATAAACTATAAAACCTGTTAGTTTGTTTAGTAGGTACCTATCGTTATTGAAACTTATTGCCGTTACATCGAAGCATATTTAAATTTTGAAAAAATGTAATTTATTTTCAGGGCACCTTCTAATTCTAAAAATCGTGCGTAAAAACATATTTGGTTTACCACCTGGTGTAAAATCATTCCGTATAAGATTTCTTAGACAGTTTTTGGAGAAAAAACTACTTTGACGTACCCTAAGTACCTACCTATAACAATATTATTTTGTATCACAAGATCCTTTGCTTTGATATTACGCTACTAATACTATAAATATGAAAGTGTGTTTGTTTTTATCCCGTTATATAAAAAACTTCCCACGGGATTCTTTAAAACCCAAAATCCACGCACTTGAAGTCACGGGCATCATCTAGTAAGTTTAAATTATTTACTTTACTAGGTATGTTCCTATCCTACGTATTAGGTACCTATAATCAAAATATGTGTCACAAAACACATTATCTTCTATATCGCATTATTGGTAAAGGTAGTTTAGGACTGAGATAATTACCTAATGGATAATTAATTTATGAACAAAATAGTTTATTGCTGAGTGATAAATATCTCGTCAGCTATCGTGGGTCTCGTCGTAAAATCGAATAGATTTTGTGTTGAATTATTTTCGGTAAGTAATTTAAATTAGGTAAATAAGTATTTAATAAGTAGGTACTACTTATACAATAATTAAGTATTGCGTGTAGGGTAAGAAGTAAGTACCTACTAACGAAGTACCTATATTTTTTAATCTCATTATTTTAACTGACCACTCAGCTTTTTAAACGGTTCCTGGGTTCATAAGATGGTTTTGGCCATGTTTCTGATATCTGTGGCTTCTACTCATGTGATTTCCCCGCGGTTTTACGCCAATATACCTACCTACGGTCTACAACCCGTTTGATTCCGCTCTGACAGCTACCAAAGCAAAAACATCATTTTAGTATGTAGGTACAGTTGACAAAAAAGATTATTTTAATATTGAATTCTTAACATAACGATGTGTTTGTATTGATGTAAAGCTGTAAAATAATTGACGATGAGTAAGTATGTATAGGTAATAGGTATAGGTATTTGCTATTCAACTCTTTCGAGAATATCAGCATGCAATAAACAATGTTTGCAAGCAACGTTTCAAGGCCTCTGTCACCAACTTCAATAAGAATATTAAAATAGATCAACATTTAAATAATTTATCTAAACGCCAAGGTCGCATGGTAACAGTCGGCTTTGCTCCAGCAGCAGGTAGTGAAATAGTTACATGGCTTATGTATTGCATATTTGATTACATATTGTAATATTTTGTTTTTTAAACAAAGACTGAACAAGAATGGAGTTTCTTGCTGGCTCTTCTCAGTAGAATTTTCATTCCGAAGAGTCTTAACTTATAAGTTGTTCATGATGTCGTCTCCGCATTCGTACTACTTAATATTATAAACGCGAAAGTGTGTCTGTCTGTCTGCTAGCTTTTCACGGCCCAACAGTTTAAGCGGTTTTGATGAAGTTTGGTACAGAGTTTGGCAGAGAGCCACTTTTAATCCCGGAAAAACAAAGAGTTCCCAAGGGATTTTTAAAAAAACCTAAATCCACGCAGACGTAGTCGCAGGCATTCTCTATTTGAAATAAATAAATTTTATTTCAAATAAAAACTATAAGGTTTGTTTTCTGATATAAAATTAAGTAATTATCAATAATTGAAAATTCGGGGCGAACACTATAAAATACGAGTACGAGCGTACGTCGCGGTACGCGGCAGTTTTGCGCATAGATAACACACGTTTTGCGTGGTAACCGTACCAGCCTGGCCTGCGACGCGTAGGGTTGCCAACGGTACTAGATATAATAATATTATCTATACAATATTGGACTACATTTCGATTCTGCGTACCTACTATTCTTCAGTGTTGAAAAAATATATTACTTACGCAAAAGTATATTTCTGTCGTGTTTCAGTTGGACGAATCGACCTTTTTTTGAACAAATAAATCTTTCACTTACTAAAAGAAGGGAGTTAACTAACAAAAGTAGCCTCAAAGAGACACAAACAACATTATGTTGCAATCATTAGAAGCCAAATCCCTACAGAACGTCATTAAAAAAAATCTGGTATTCCTGACAATAGGTCTGTCTGGAAGACATAATTTTAAACATTGTGATTTTGTTGGAATTATGAGAAATCCAAAAAGTCAATTTAAAACACGGGATTCAATTTGTTGACTGTGAATTAGTTAATTACTTCTAATAGCCTGCACTTAAATAAAATAGATAACTTACTAGAAAAAATGAGTATAATTAGATTAAGAGTAAACAAACGTACTTTTGTCTTTTTTGTACTATCTTCATAAAACATTACTTTGCTTTTTCTTAAAAATTAAATTAACTAAAAATTTCAGCAGCCCTAGCGGTGCGGGGCATTGCGAGGCAGGTAACAGCATTTTGGAAACAGGCTACGTAGTAGTACATATGTATTCAAATTGACGTATCTAGTGAATAGTAAAGTGGGTGAACAAAAACGAACAAACAAATGAATTCAAAAGTCAAGAAATGAAGAAAATAAAATAATTTATTACAACTAAGTATATTAAAGAAAGGAAAGAGAAAACGCCTATTCTTGGTCCATCAAACGTAAGTGTTGATCAATATTCATAATAATACCTATTACATATCTACTAATCCATTATAGGTACCTGCTAACTTAGTTCAATTAGCCCTGATCATAAAACACTATATGCTATGCTGGAATCTATATCTATATTCTATACTAATAAATAATATTAAAGTGTCTGTCTGTAATACTAATAAATAAAATTGAAGTGTCTGTCTGTAATATCGAAATAATTACCTCATAATTGGCTCATTATATTATGATTCCTTCCGAAGTTTGCCACTCGAAAAATCTGAAATAATTATGTTCGAAGTTCGTTTATTTTGTGTATAATAATATAATAATATAATAATATAATAATATATATTTTATTTATTCAAAATATTGTACAAGACAAAGACTCCTTAAAACTAGTACACATAAAATTATTATTTATTAACAATAAACCTCCACAAACAAAGTTAGTCTTACGGTTCATGCCATTTTACTTTTTCTGTTGTACGGAAACCTTGGTGCGCGAGTCCGACTCACACTTGGTCGGTTTTTTGATTATGTTGCCGATGTCTTTTACGTGATATATTGAAGTCAGAATTTGAAAAAAGACCTTTGAGCCGTAGGTACCATCGATGGTAGGTACCAACTACAATCTCAGCCTCATAAAGAGCATTGTTTTACATAATAATATTATAATCACTTAGCTAGGTGATTGTAGCACCAGTTGTGAAGTGGGCTTCTAACTCTCCTCTATGGGTTAAATAAAACTAAGTCTTTATCCTAATTCTTATGTAAACATTTCAGGTAAGAGATGTCAGCTGACGATGACATAGAAATTATTATAGGCCGCTTCGGGAGATATCAAACATGGATCTGGTTTTTAATTGCAGTCGGTCGAGCTCCCACAGATTATCAACTCAGTAATGTTGTGTTTCTTGTGCCAAGTGTTGATTACGTCTGTATGGATGAACAAGCTTACAATTTAACCAACCATTGCCCTTGTGACAATCCAATGTACGACCAAAGTTCTATTGTAAATTCTGTGACGATGACATGGAATCTTATATGCCAAAATAACCATTTGGCAAGTTTAGCGCAATCTATGCTACAAATTGGGATTTTAGGGGGCAGTTTGTTCTATGGTTATATTTCGGACAGGTAACTATATTTAAATACTTACTTTTAAGCTTATGATTAATAACATAAATATGTATCGACAAACAATTTTGCTTCTAGGTACGGCCGTCGAATCGCTTGTATACTGGCACTTTTCTCGGAAGTTCTATTTGTAGCTCTATCCGCTGCAGCATCAAAATTATGGATTTTCATTGTGCTCCGGTTTTTCATTGGCACAGCCGTTGGAGGAACCATGCTCTGTTGTTTCGTGATTCTTGTAGAGTTCAGTGGAAAGTCCTTTAGGCCATTCATTACATCCCTTAGTGAAGTATCCTATCTCATTGCTTATTTCACACTACCAATAATAGCATATTTTCTACGAGACTGGAGACAATTACAAATGGCAACATCGTTACCATGGGTATTTGTAGTGTTTTACTATTACCTAATACCTGAGTCGCCTAGGTGGTTGATCACTAGAGGTAAAACGGAAGAAGCTATTGAAACTTTAACACGTATAGCACGCAGGTACGCAAAGTAAAAATGAGCCGCAGTGATATTTCAATTTGAGCGGACTTTTCGACATTTGTACATAATATTTAATATTTTGTTTACAGAAATGGTCGTCCAACTGACAATATAAGAGACGTTGTAGAAAAAATTCATGAAGAAACGGTTATTTGTAGTGGAAAAGGACATGGATCTTATTTAAATTTGTTTAAAACCCCAAAAATGAGATTATACACCTTAGTATTAGCCTACGTATGGTTGTGCTGTGCACATACTTTTTTTGGTGTAAATCAGTATATAGGTCGGCTGCAAGGAAACCTTTACCTAAATGTTATGCTTTCAGCAGCAAGTCTTGTACCTGGCCTTTTTGTGATCGTAGTAGCTTGTCTATATCTTAAAAGGAGAGTAACGATCGTAACAAGTTTTGTCTTGGCTGGAGTATCTTTACTTATACTAATATTTATACCAGCCAGTATGAAATCTGTAGAGTTAGCATTTGCTATAATTGGACAAATAGGCGCTTATACAGCCTTTTGCCAGATTTTTCTATACTCTACTGAAATATATCCAACTGTAATCAGAAACTCAGCAATGGGTTTTGCTTCGGTGTTTGCTAGGTTTGGAGGGTTAATTGCACCATTCGTTGTTAATATTGGAGTTGAATGGATATCTATAATGATATTCAGCTCGTTAGCTTTAATAGCGGCGTCCTTATTTTACTTCTTACCGGAAACAAAGGATGTTGTACTACCAAATACAATTGAACAAACAGAGAATTCAAAAAATATCACTTTAAAAAGGCTTCATCAACCTCCCTAAATTTTGACCTACGATTATACTTACCTACCTATATTTGGCAAGGAAGTACGGCAATAATGGCACGAAATTTTAACCCCAAACGTACATATTATTTTTTCAGAAACAGATTCCTAGTCTCTCACGATAAACTGTATTTCTTTCTGCCTACTTATTTAAGAACAAAACAACTTTTCGTCCATACATCTACCCAAATTACAGAAAGCATAGACCACATAGGTACTAAGTATAACAACATTCCAGTAAAGAAATAACCCTATAGTTATTTATATCTACTTACTATTAGTGGACTAGACTAAACCTGTACAGTAGCTGGCAGAAAATATTGTACATCGACCTTTAGAAATGTATTTCGGCTTCGTAGAGCGTTGTCTCTGTCACTCGTACCTATGTGACGTTTTGTAGGTCTCAACGACAAAGACAACGCTCTACGAAACCGTTATCTCGTTCCAAACGTCGATGTACAATATTTCCTGCCAAGTACCTACGTATACCTATAGTCTACACACTATAGTCGACGCATTTTAAACTGAGTCGTCGAGTTATCTGTCTGTTTCGCTCGCACTTACCTACGACCTGTAAGTGCGAGCGAAACAGACAGATAACTCGACGACTCAGTTTAAAATGCGTCGACTATAATATCGTCTATACACTAATTCTATAAAGTGTGCTTGCGTATCGGTACACTATAAAGTTTATCTGAGAGTTCATTTTATAAGCTTGTATTTAATAGGCATACAATTTTATAATCGCACATAACTAATAATATGTGATAGAAACGTTTCTTGTGCATACTTGGTAGCTACTTTGTTTTGTAATAATATAGAAATTTCCTATGTAACATTAGGTACGTATACTCTACAAAGTAAGTACCTACACAAGTCACTAGGTAATAGAAATATTATACTTGTTTAAAACTAAAAGTAAGTACCTAACTACCTACCTAATAAAGTTTTACTGAAATGATAAAATTGATAGAAACATTAACAGCGATTACAAAACAGGTAATACGTGTTAAAGTAAAATTCATCGTGGAATTAAAATTTTAATGTAAGTACCTAGGTACCTAATGTTAGGGTAATTTGAAAATTGATTTGAATTGTTAGAAATAAGACATAAGATTTCATTCCCTATCCTGAACGAACCCTCTTGTTATTCGGAATAACAATATCCTGTATTATATTTAACAAGTTAACTCAAAGTAGGTGTTAGCCAGTAATTGTCCAGTTTCGTCCACATCTGTTCAGTTGTTTCAGACTGAAGCGCGTACAATCAGACGGACAAAAGTTTAAAGAAATTCCTACCGTTTTGTACTACGGCAATAGTAGGTAATGCTTGCTCCGATTGAAAACTTTTTCTAGTTTATGCCCGCCACTTCGTCCTCGTGGACTACAGATACTAGGGGGTTTGATTTTTATCCTATTTTAATTATTTTAAATTTTTTAGAGGTTGAATTTTCAAAAATCCTTTCTTAATCTACGTCATAATAAATATCTATCTCCGTCCAGTAGTTTGAGCTGTGAGTTGATAGATCAGTCAGTTAGTCAGTGACCTTTTCCTTTTTAAACATATTTGAATGTACAGAAATAACTAGTTGCATTTTTATGATGAGTGTATGGGTTAATAAATAGACGATTAAGTACCTATTAATGGTTTCAACATTCAGTATAATAACATTCTTATCGTTTTACTGTCTTCGATTTCATACTCGTATCAGTAAGGTTGCCAAACAAAACTCTTAAATAAAATCTTAATGTATAGGTAACTAAGTATTTTATTTTTGTATCTTATCAGCTAGTTACAGACATTTGTAGACCACTAGGTACGCACACGCGCATACGCACGGGTATTTTCAGTTCAGTAGCTGTTGATATTTTGAATAATTTTAATTAATTCTGTAAGTAATCATAATTTCAGTATAATATTTCAAATAAATGTGGTGTTATGACGACGATGGTTTCTCGGTCACTTGCTTCATACATTTTCTCACTCGATATAACTTTGTACCTACCTACTCACGTTCTAAAGTTTAAAGATTTTAAAGATTTCTATGTAAATTCTTGAGCCCGTGTAACTTTGAAACTGAATATTTCAACAAAAATCTGGAAAACTATAGACACAGATAATAATAGTTCCTAAACGTATAAGTGCCTACTTATCTATAAAATTTCGTTAATTTTGATTGGTGTATGTAATCATTTTAAGGTGAAATATGTCAGCTGGAGATGCTATAGAAACTGTTATTGGTCGGTTTGGAAGATATCAGACGTGGATTTTATTTTTACTGGCCTTAGGGCGATTTCCAACTGAATATCAACTGATTAACGTCGTTTTTATCCTGCCAAATGCTGAATTTGTGTGTATGGATGAAGAAGCATATAATATTAGCAATTATTGCCCCTGTAAAAATCCCCGATATGATCAGACTTACATAGTTAATTCAGTGACTACTAACTGGGATCTGATATGTGAAAAACGTCAACTAGCGAGTTTGGCTCAATCAATGTTACATGTTGGGATCCTTGCAGGCAGCATATTCTACGGGTATTTATCTGACAGGTAGTTACATCTGAATACTAAGGTTGAGATCCATAGAGCGTACTTTGACTTTGCTCAGACTTAAGTTTCAGCTAAAACTAGACAGATTTATGCCAGCTATATAATGCTGTCGCGTTTTAACACTGTCTTAAGTTTGAGCAAAGTCAGAGTGCGCTCTATAGATCTCAACCTTAGATCTAAGACTAATCTCACTTATCTATCCTAAGCACAAACATTAAATTATTTACTGTTTTAAATTGATTATTTATTTAGAACCGTCCGGCTTCACTCTTGTGAAAGATATGTATAATTTATTAAACAAATGTTACTATACTTACTTTAGAATAACGTAGCTTTGTAGGGAAAGAATGGTGGATTTTTAAAATCGGTTCAGTATAATTCCAGTTTATCGATTACAAACAAACAAGGAAATCTTTCCTCTTAATAATATTAGTATAGATTGACCAAAATTTTGTAAAAAATATTTATATTTTGAGTAGGTATATTAAAGGGAAGGAAATTATTTCTATAAAAATTGCATAATGTAGTCTTCACTTTCAATTTACATACTTAAACTAAGCCATTCAAGTACCTACCTACCTGTTTTAAGGAAAATATTTCAGTTACAAAATACTTAAATTAGCATTTAGCCAAAAATCGTATCGCTCGTGAAAAATGGTCGCACTAAATGAAACAACACAGTGTGAAAGATAATTGTTTTCTTTTCTTTTGCAGATATGGTCGTAAACTTGCCTGTGTGCTTGCAATCTTTTGCGAAGTATTATTCGTTGGTTTGTCAGCTGCAGTACCAGAGTTTTGGATGTTCGGGGTATTCCGTTTCTTAATCGGTACGGCTGTAGGAGGATCAATGCTCTGCTGCTACGTATATGTAGTTGAACTCAGTGGAAAATCCTTTAGACCATATTTAACAGCACTAAATGAGATATCATACCTTGGATCCTACTTTACTCTCCCTGTTATTGCTTACTTTCTACGAGACTGGAGACACCTTCAACTGGCCACGTCACTTCCCTGGTCATTTGTTCTTTTTTACTACTTCCTTATACCAGAATCGCCGAGATGGTTGATAACAACAGGAAAAAAAGAAAAAGCCATAGAAGTATTGACTTATATAGCCAAAAAGTAAGTACTTATACATACTTTATTTAATTTTTGTAGTGACAAATAGTAGGTAGGTAGATCATATAAAAATTACATAAATCAAAAAAAAAAAATTTCAGGAATAACCTATCAACTGAAAATATAAGAGCTGTTGTAGAAAAGATTCAAGAAGAGGCCAACAGTAATAATGAAGAACAATTTGGATCTTACTTGGACTTGTTCAAGACTGCAAAAATCAGAACTTATACATTGCTGACGGCTTTCGTGTGGATGTGCTGTGCATTTACCTTTTTCGGTATTAATCAGTATATAGGCAAATTGCAAGGCAATCTTTATCTTAATGTCATGCTTTCAGCTACGAGCCTCGTGCCTGGGTTGGTCCTCGTTATATTTGCTTCCTTGTACTTAAGAAGAAAGATAGGGGTCGTTACAAGTTTTGTTGTGGCCAGCTTATCATTGTTAGTATTCATATTTATACCAAAATATATGGATTCTGTTGAATTAGTGTTTGCTATTATCGGACAACTGGGCGCTTATACAGCCTTTATACAAATTTATCTATTTACCTCTGAAATTTTCCCAACCATAGTAAGAAATTCAGCAATGGGTTTTGCTTCCGTATTCGCAAGATTCGGAAGCTTCACAGCGCCATTTGTAGTCAATATAGGAATAGAGTGGGTTTCTATTATTATATTTAGTGTTTTAGCGTTTATTGCCGCATCTTTATGTTATTTCTTACCAGAGACGAAAGATTCTGTACTTCTTAATACGATTGAACAAACAGAAAAATCAGGAGGTAGGAAGGTTTAGGTACATACAAGTAGGTTATCTTTGTGTTTAGTTTCTAGTAATTTTATTTGTTAATCATTTTGTGAAGTATTTTAATCAAACTTAACGATAATTTTAAATAAATTGTAGGTATATACTTACTAAATATGTTTTCGCAAATTATTCATAATAATTAACCGCAACCAAGCTTCATTCCGCCTCTTTCGATTTGATTAGTGATAACGATGACACGTATGACATCTAGATAAACTAAGTAAAAAAAATATCTAAATACAACATCCAAAAAATTTGCCACTACGGGGATACCAATTATATACAAGAATTGCTCGTTTAAAGTACTTATAGGTAGGATACTTACTTATTAATTCTTGATTTTATAAATACGATTTCATTTTTATTTTTAAACTAAGAATATGATCTTCAATCATAATTAACTGTATAATTAATATAATAAAATATATATGTAGGTATGTGGTGTGTATGTGTACGTACTAGGTGCTTGTCACATACCTACTGTTAATAGAACTTAGATTTACAGACAAACTTGAGCTAAGCACTGCAGTGCGCCTAAATTAATTGATTATTAAACTTACATTACAATAATTATACGGAGGCTGTATCAATGGTCTGAAGAGATTAGAATACTTGCAGTAAGTACATACTAAGGTACCTACCTAGGACGCGACTACTAGGTACAAGTAGGTATTCTAATCTTCTAGACGCAGAAAAGTATCATTAATTTTATAGGAAGGTAGCAGGTACCTCAAAATATAACGACAGCTAGAAGAAATAAAACTTACCCTTTTGTATTGAACTATTTTATTTAGCATTATTACTTACAAGTTGCAACACATTATTGCTATTTGGTGATTGCGATAATAAAATTTATAATCGCTGTAGCAATAATAACGCTAAGTTATCTATTTACGCCGTGAAATACCTAAGTACATACATAAAAAAAGATAAATATTATTAACAGACAATTTTAATGAAATATCCTGATCCAACCAAAAATAACATTTTAGTTTAGGCCATGACGTAGGTAAGTACTTACCTACATCAAATACCTAATACTTACTAATTACATGCATTGACCAACCTTTTTCAAAGTTGTGCTGAAATATTCAAAACGTTTTATAGGTAAACCAACTTCACGTGAAAGGTGTAGGTACTTGTACAACTTTCACGTGAAGTCGGTGACATACTTAATACCTACCTAACTTCTCATCATTATCTACATACTTTCATCCTGCGGACGCGACGGCCATTGCTAAGAGAGAGCATTTCCCAAGGAGCGCTACCACACCCTCTCGTCAGCCTTGTCAGTCAAGTTCATCCAGCCAATTTCCACCACCTTTTTACTGTCGTTCCATATTACTGGAAAGCTCAACCTACTTACGCTTATTTGTTCGCAGTCTCCACTCTAGAACTATTTGGCTCCAGCGATCATCGCTCCTACGACAAGCATGGCTTGCCCAATACCACTTCAACTTGCTGATCTTGCTTGATTGACTTTGGTTCTCCAGCGGATTTCAAATATTATAATTCTTCAGAGAAACTCATAATATTATATGGGACATCTCTCTCCCATAGACCACCAAATGACTACGACTTGGTGGGTAAGTGAGGATGAAAAGAAAACTTTGACATAACTAATAACTAATTAACTTATTCGTTATAACTAATATCTAACTTACTCGTATTTAGTGTTATTTTGTACGTCTAAGTACTTCAATTGGCTTCCAATGACAACGTTCTTCTCTACATTAGATATTAGGTAATGGTTTTGGATTAATTCAAAAGAACTTTTCATAAATGTTAACTTTATCCAGGATTCTGTATTGAATATTATGAAAGCCACCGAAATATTTTGTCACAAAAATGAATAGCAAAGTGTGGTAGATAACCCAAAACTTGAATATCACGCTGAATAAAATACAGTAAAGAAATAAAATATCAATAGCCGTCCAGAAAACGAACGCTAACTTTGCAATTAGGAGCGATTTGGATTCATTCTTTTTCGGAGGATTCTTCGACACGAAATCTATGAATGTACCTGAAAGCAAATAAGTAAGTAGGTATATAGGGAATAGGTAAAGTAAATAGGTAGGTACCTATTACTTCTTAGATAGACTTTGATTAAATAACATAGTAATATGATAAAAAGTACCTAGTAGGTACCTGTGGCAAAGAAATAAGTAGACAGACTGAATTTTGTATTTAAAATACCTATTTTACAATATTTAAAAGTATTTTAAATATTGTAAAATAGGTAGGAGGTACCTACCTAGTTTGATACAATAAATTAAATTAAAACTTAAAAATGATTTTATTTAACGACGCTTCTAAAGAATTACCTTGTGATTTTAATTAGGTTAAGTAGGTAGGTAGCGTTTAAAGCGTAGATACATAAAGGTATACAAATAAAGTTAATTGCTCCTCAGGCAATATTTTAGTCTTCTAGGTAGGTACTTAATAATTCTAATCGTGGCTTATTCTTAGCCATGAGTAAGTATACTTAATAATTACTTAGATAAGTATTTTTATGTTGCACGTTTAGCGCAATGCATAACATGAACATTTCTCTCCTCCGTGACATGAACATTATTTTAGACTGATATAAAATTACCTACCGTCTCTGTGAAATCTTTCCAGGCTAATATTTTTCTCTTTCCACCGATCTTGAAGCCAAATTCTTAATTCGTCCTCTTCGCAAGGGAGATCCTCGATAGGGTACCTGAAATAATAATTTAACAAGTGTGGAATATTTAAATTTATTGTAAAAGATCGAACAATTTCTATTATTCCATGGTTGTAAGATATAATGAAGGCATGACAGGCAAATAAGCTTAAATATTATATTCAACCAAGGCATAGAAAACAATTTGTTATAATTAGATATATGCCAGAATTTACTTCCGGATAGTAAATTAAAATGTCAGTATTACCTACAATTACTATAGTACGCGACAGGTCGAGATGGCAATCGGGGTATGAGGCAGGGGGCCGCCCTTCACACCTGCACGTCACTCAGAGCACGTCACCCGCGGAGGCTGTTCGCACGTTCGCGGGTTGTCGATAGTATCTACTATCGACCAGGTAGGTCAATAGTAGATACTATCGACCTAGCCTAGAACCATCTAGGTATAGGTAAGTAATTTTAGAATGTTTATCTGATTTAACTTTTAAATTGCAATAATTCAGCTCGAGACTCGAACTTTGTGTTGAAGGAGAACAACTTTTAATTGTGATTGTTACGTAGAAATCGTATATCTAGATAGGTGGATAAAGGTGCATATAGTTATAAATACCTATTATTAACTATAGCCTTTAGGTAGGTAGTTAGCACACTAAGTTCTCAGTAGGTGGAGGTCGGTTGATGATGGTGAAGGAACTTACCGTTTAAAATGGAAGTGCACATGTTTAGGCATTATCCCCCTCAATAGGTCCAGTTCAGTCTGAGCTGGTGTGTCGTAAGCGACGGTGACATCGTACACTGACGCCAAGCCCGAGCTCCTCATGCGTGAGCAGAGCACCGCCCAGCCAGTTGTCCGCGGATGCAGTACGTATTCGTAATTCTACAAGTTAGACAAATTACTATATTATTTTACTAGCTGATGCCCGCGACTTCGTCTACTTGGAATTAGGTTTTATAGAAATCCCATTGGAACTCTTTGATTTTCCGGTATAATAAGTAGCCTATGTCACGCTCCAGGTATCTATACCCATGCAAAAAATCACGTCAATCCGTTGCACCGTTGCGACGTGATTGAAGGACAAACCAACAAACACACTTTCGCAATTATAATAAGGGTACTGATGTTCACGTCCCTGTACCTACTGGGCTCCAGTGTGGTAGAAGCATAAAAGCACTGCTTAACCCCTACTTGAAACAACTCAATGTTCAATTTTAGGCTTCCGTACCTACCTCAAAAGAAAAAGGAACCCTTATAGCCATCACTTTGTTGTCTGTCTGTCTGTCCGTCTGTCTGTCATGTCTGTCAAGAAAACCTATAGGGTAGGTAGGTACTTTCCGTTGACCTCGAATCATGAAAGGCAAGTAGGTAGGTCTCATAACACAAGTAAAAGACCTGCCAAATTTCATGATTCTGGGTCAACACGAAGTAGGTACCCTATAGGTCTTCTTGACAGACACGACACGACAGACAAAGTGGTCCTATAAGGGTTACTTTTTTCCTTTACTAAACCACATATTAGATGGCGCCTGTTATCGTTAACTAGCAATTTTGCACATACAAGTTTTAAAACATCTTGTTCAATGGTGCCAATGCATAACTCTTCAATTGTACAAGATCTTCGTGTGCGAGTCCGACTCGTACTTGACCGGTTTTAATTATGACCTACCATTACATAGGTACCTACCTACTTAACTATGCCTAGATACTTACACACAACACTGCTGGCACGGACCCATTGTAATTATTTTTTATATTATATACATAGAAGGTAGTGGGCTGCACCCTGATTATTATTACGACATTGCACACATCAATACCTACGCGAATTTGATACAGATATTTTTATTAAAAATTAAATTAAGTAAGTAGGTATTGGAAGCGAAGACCCGGAAGACCATTAAAAAGATGGGAAGACGACCTCGCGAAAGTTGCGGTGAAGATTTGGAGTACGCTGGCCAGAGATAGGTGTACATGGAGTAAAATGGAGGAGGCTTTTACCGCCACTGGCGGCCCTTACATAGAACTTAAGTAAAAAAAGTGCAATATAAAACTTTTATTGTAGAGATTAGATTATTTAAATTGTTTAGTGTAAATATTAAGTAAGTTGGGAAAAATAAAAATAAGAATATCTAGTTTAAACTATAGATAAAAAATGTAAAATTAATTAGTAAGGGTTTATCCCTTACTAATAAAGCTAATAAAGCTTTTTATTATTATTTATTATTATATGTAGGTAGGTAAGTATATTCAGAAACGACGGAATGCACTACCTGTTCAGAGGTCTGATGAATTGCACCTATTATGTAAGTACTAGCTGATGCCCGCGAATTCGTCCGCGTGGAATTAGGTTTTTAAAAGTCCCGTGGGAACTCTTTGATTTTCCGGAATAAAAAGTAGCCTATGTCACTCTCCAGGTCTTTATCTATACCCATGCAAAAATCACGTCAATCCGTTGCACCGTAGCGACGTGATTGAAAGACAAACCAACAAACACACTTTCGCATTTATAATAAGGGTACTTACTGATTAAGTATAGTAGGTAATATTTTTCAGTAAAAACTTAATAATTAAGTATAAAACTGCATAACCGTAATATTCAGTTTTGTGATCGATCATTGTGCTATTTTTAAGCGAAATGACATTTTAAAGTTATTTAATTTTTACTTTATTACTACAAACTATATTATTTTAGCTCTAATCTCTAATCTTGATGCGGGGCGGAAACAGGTCACGATAGGACATGACGCGCGCGTATGCGTGCACAATTTGTAAGGCTAGATTTACAAATGTAGTGGTGCATACACTGAGTATTTATAAACACATTCACACCGTGCACGTTTCTTTGCATTGTTTGAGGTTTTCTATCGTCAAAGACTAAATAATAAAATCACTAATTGCTACCAACCGGCAGTTTTTTCGAAAGCGCATACTTCTGACTTTTCCGTTTATTGTCGTCGCTCAAGTCAGTGCCTTCGGGAAACAGCACCACGCGCGGATGGTATCGCAACCTTTTGTAGTAATCCACGAACTGTGACATGTTCACTTGGTCTTCCTGCCAATTCCTTTTTACGTAGAGAAAGTAGTTTAATTGCATAATCCAACCTTTAAAAAAATTATATTAATTATAATATATATTATATATTTATTTCATGTACTTAGGCTAGCTTGTGCCACTTATCATAAATATCTAGACTCTACTATAACGGTTTGGAAGCGGATTCTTCTGAGAAGCCGGTAAGAACCTCAGCAGTTGCTCTTTTTTCAATATATTTTTTATCGTAGGCGTCGGGAAGCATGGTCAAAAATTTAAAGAAAGGTTTTATAGGACACGAAGGAAATGTGGAAGAATTGATTGAAATTAGCAGTTTTTTAACCTCATTAATACGAATGTGTAGATACGTAAATTAAAATGTACCTCGAGACTCGAGAGGTAGGTATCAGAAATTATCAGCGAGATTTTAAAATCGTGAGGATTTGAACGTCCAGGATACGTCTGAAAATACGTGAATGATATTCAATTGGACATCGCAAAACTCTAGGTTTTCTTGGAATCAGCAAATCGTTGCTAAGTGCCACGACAAATGTTGCAACAGCAACTATACTTACGCGTCTCTTACTTAGGTATTTTACTACAGGTTGTTATGTTGTACTTATTAAAATAGTGATCGTTAGCGTCAATAGAACATATTTTATTGAGATAATAGGTAGTTCTCCTTCCTTCCTTAAAATTAGCGTAACAAAGTTTAATGCTGTTTGCCTACCTATCTATTTCGATATTACGTAAATTAGTGTCAAGTTGTCCAATGTTCAACTTACCCATTCCAGGAATGGTCTTGATTTCGTCTTTCAAAACAAATTTAATCTTTGATTTTCCTCTGGCCATGACATCAAGAATATCGGATTTAACATCTGGCGGTTTGTCAATAAATTTCCCTTTACAGATGCACTCAATATTTTTATAAGGCTTTTGTGTTGCGTGGTACAAAGCGATCCAAACATAATTCCAATCCACTCTTGTACGATGATTCATCACGATGATAGTAGTTTCATTTGGATCGACATAATCGCCATAATGATGTAGTTCCGCCTTGTAACACCATTGAAACAGGGCCTAGAGAAATATTTTTCTAGTAAATTTCTAATCATAAAGCAAATGTAACAATCATAATAATAGCAATAGATAATTTACCACTGGATACAGCTCCCATAATGCAAATAGCACATCAACAAGTTTTCTGTACAATATGTGTTTGAGAAACATCAGATACATGACAGGGCAGTAGAGTATATAAAAACCTGGAATTTTGATATTTTACTCAATAGATAGAAACAACAACTCTTAAAAATTCAACAATTCTTATCCAACAGATTTATTTGATTCAGCTTAGCTACTCGTACCTACATCTTCATTGAAACAAATAAATGAAATTGAAGTTCCTGCCTGCGATTTTGAAATAACTGCCTTATGTACCTATAGCTAAATTATGTATTGCTTGATAGATTTGCATTAAAACCAACGAATGCTAGTAATCAATAATGAAATAGTTCTACTTTTAGATAAAAGAGACACTTATAGTCATTTAAAACAGTTTGTCTTACCAGCTATGATCGTATAATACCAGGCAGCACAAACCAGCAAACCTGACGCCATGATGGCCAACATACACTGACGAGGGGTTAAAATGAAGCCTTAGAAATTCCTTTAGATTAGAACCCTTATAATAAAATACATAACATAAGTTCACTTTACATAACAAATGCTGTGTTATAATATTGTAAAATACTAGTCGGGGCTTATAAATCTCAGATATCATCTAGTTTACATTAAAATGCATCAAACCATAGTTTTAAACATGAAATGCACGTCTACAATGGTATTTTGCACCACATACCTAAGTCTGATAAATAAATAATTTATGTACTATAAATAAATAAAAACCGGCCAAGTGCGAGTCAGGCTCGCGCAATGAGGGTTCCGTACTACAGTCGTATTATTTCGACATTTTGCACGATAATTAAAAAACTTTGATGCATAAAAATAAATAAAAATCTGTTTTAGAATGTACAGGTGAAGACCTTTCATATGATACCCCACTTGATATAGTCACTCACTTCGAAAGTTGAAAATACTAATTATTAGTTCATGACCACAATTAAATTTTTTTTGTGTGATCTAACCCTATTCACGGTTTTCAGATTTTTCCCCAAATGACAGCTATAAGATCTACCTACCAGCCTAAATTTTATGATTCTAGGTCAACGGGATAAGTACCCTGTAGGTTTCTTGACAGACAGACGGACAGACAGACAGACAACAAAGTGATCCTATAAGGGTTCCGTTTTTCCTTTTGAGGTACGGAACCCTAAAAACTGAAGGTACTTGTTTAATAGATACTTACTTTTGTTTTGTGTTTTTATGAACATCAAACCTGACTTAGTCTGAACAAGTCAGGTATCTACATATATTCTATACATACTGATAAATATATCTATGCCTATTTGATATGTTTACATACTACGGGATCGTCTATCTACTTAGCGTTCTTGAATATTAAACACCCGACTGTGATTCCGCATTTTATTTCAACATTATTATTAATTAATTATGTATCAAACTTGAAGACCCCATTTAGTATTTAAATAGCAATTTACATAAGATTCGCGAATTTATTTTTCTGTTTCCCTTATACTTGCTAATTGTTCCCCATTGTCGTCTATCATTGCACTTGCATGTCTTTGCTGAATGCTGTTTCTTCCCATTGCTTCGCCTTCTTCTATAGTCATCGGTAATTCAATATCTTTCGTCTCGGGCAGAAGAATGCACAAAATCGCAGCAATAATCGGAAATACTCCAAATGTTATTGGAGCACACCATTTTCCGTGCGGTCTCAGACCAGCTACAAATGGTGCTACCATAGAACCAAATCGTGCCATCATTGAGGATATTCCAATTGCTGAGTTCCGAACAACAGTTGGAAACATTTCCGTACAATACAAGTATACTACAATGAAGGACATAAAGCTAAACAAGACACCGACGCAACCCATGATAACAGATCCTATACCTTCAGGAATAAAGGCGATTACTACGAGGCAAATGCTACTGGAGATATTAAAGATGATTACCAATATCCTTCGTCCTATAAATTTAACAAGCGGTATAGCTAAGAAACAGCCGAATAAACAGACACCACTACTGGCTACTACGTTGACAAATATATCGCCCGTCAAGTGACTGATGTAGTGGGATACTCCATAGTAGCAATAGCTCGACACGAACCAAATGAAGGACATTACCAAAATATTACTCCTTAAATTAGGGGTACGAAATAAGTCTAAAGCATTTCCTTTCTTTTGTCTCATTCTTATAGACTGCAATTGATATGTTTCAACTTGTTGCCGAACTTCGTTTTTGGGAAGATAATTTCTGTAAAATGAATAAAACATTTGAATTAGCAATGCGGGTCCAAAATATATTTAAATATTTTTGATTTTTCCTAGACTAATTAAATAAATAGCAGAGTAAAATTAATATTACTTAGTTATTTTTCAAAACATGATAGCTAATTATTGCAAAATTTATTTTTAATTCGTGCTAGAAGGATAATATATCTACCTAAGTTACACAAGCAGAGATAGCAAATGGGTAATAGGTACTAACATTTCCGCAATACGCTCCATTATTGTTATCGCTTTAGAAGTTTTGTTCTTAGCCAATAACCATCTTGGCGACTCGGGCAAGAAACATATATAAATCAGCATAAACAAATTCGCAACAGATATGCTAAATTGAAAAATTACGTAATCTCTTATGAAATATCCAAAAAGCGCCAATGCCATGTGTCCAAGAGTAAACGGGACGTGAAATAGATTTGATATTACGTCTCTGTAAATTGTTCCAACGTATTCCATGATTAAAACGAAGCCGGCTACCATAACACCTCCAACAGCAAGTCCCAAAATGAATCGAATGATGGTAAAACTCCAGAAATCTGGCATAAAAGCTGCAACTACTCCAGTAAACATTTGTAATACCGCTGATACTAGCAATACCTTTTTTCTTCCATATCTGGAAACACCTTATTCCATATTAGGTATTCTATAAATTTATTGTACTTACTTAATTCATGTAATATTAAAGACAATACAAATATATTTCTGAATATTATTAATACGTGCGTTACCTATCAGAGGCTATTCCGAATATTAAACTTCCAATAAGAACACCAAATTGAAAAACAGTTTGTGTGAAATCCTTGAGCCACGACTTATCACATATTAAATTCCATTCAGTTACAATAGTCCGACTGAACGTAGTTGTATCATAAACGGGATTTTCACAACACGTAGAATTACTGTTTGGGCAAGTGTAAACTGCAGGAGGAGCTAGGATGATGATAGCCATCTGATGCAACCCTGTTCCGAATTTACCGAAAAATATCAAAGCACAAAGCCAAAAATGGTATCTTCCAAAGTTTCCAATGAGATCATTTATGTGTATTTGAACCATATTTCTAGGTAAATAATAATTATATGATCGTAGCGAGATAAAATAAATAACTTTAGATTATTTCTGAGTTTTTCCGACGTCATATAATTGAACCTAATCACGATGGCCTAGTGTAAGATACCTAATTAGGTAGAGAAATAAACTGTTAAATTGGTACTTCCTTTCCATTCCCTGAGTAAAAAACACGAGAGTTGCTTTTCTGATTCCATAATAATAAATTCAATAACTATATTTAGATTTTCGAGGATATATTAAAAACTACGATTTCTGATGAGGTAGGAAACGTCATCAATTTTAACCACAACATTGAGTCTCTAGTAAGTAAAAATGTTTTATATTTTAGTATCTACATAGGTAACTATTATTAAGTATCTACATAACTGTACCTCATTTACTTAAACAGTATAACATATTTTCCCAACGGAAGACATTAAATTCACAAAGATAATATTATGCATTCAAGATTTGCAGTAAGATAATGAAGTAGTACAATAAATTCTGGAATCCGTTTCTGCACATTTTTAGGGTTCCGTAGTAAACAAGAAACCCTTATAGTTTCGCCATGTCCGTCCGTCTGTCCGTCCGTCCTCGGTTAATCTCAGAGATTTTATTATTATTATATATATATATTAGTGCTAGAAATCTGTAATTTGGCATTGGGTATAAATATTAATCACGCCGACAAAGTGGTGAAATAAAATTGTGATAAATATTGTTTTAGGGTAGGTCTACTATGTGAATTGGGGATGATTTTTTTTCTCGCCAAATGGTAGTATAAATATAGGAACGTGAAAAAATTCACAGCAGTAGTATATATAATCAATTTTAAAGGAAAACTATCATGGCTAAGTTTTGGTTCTACGGAGCCCTACACTGCGCGTGGCCCGCCACGCACTTGACCGGTTTTTACATATTGCCGACCCGTCCCCATCGGTCATTATACCTTTGTGCTTGAGCCATTTGAGGTCAATAATCTGTAAAATATTTATTTATTTCACAAAAATAAATTAACGCTGAAATTTAAATGGTCAGTGCTCAGTCCTCATTCAAATAAATTCTAAAGTACCTAAGCATAATCTAAAAGTGCCTTCTTAAAAGTAGAGTTAACGGAAGTAAAAGGCTGCGGAATATCTTGGCAACATAAAAATCCATGAAAAGAATTTGACGTAGGTAGGTACTTTATCTACCTAAGTACCTATTCTTTCACATCTTTAAAGGATAGGCGTATCTCTTTAATCGCAATGAATTGAGACAATTACTATCTAACAGATCGATAAGCGTGATGAGATAAAATGAGATTGGTAGGTATATTCTGGAAGAACGTGGATAAAGAAATACTTGTTTTGATACCATCGTAATATCGATGCATACTTAATATCTTTGTATCCCATTTTCCCGAGCTCTGCCCAGGTCATTAAAGACGCACAACGAAATAAAAATCTTAGTTAAGATTGCCATATTTGGTTTGTAGGGGACACAGTTAGGGGGAAATGCATCTGTTCTACATCTGCGCCACGTCTACACTCTACAGTGTGTACCACTCTCCATCTCTAATATAAACCACGCCTTATTTTAGTTCAATATTTAAAGCATTCCTTTAGTTCAGAAATTGTTAGGCACCTACCTACACAGAACTACTACAAGAATATTAGAGGTACCTAGATGCAATTGGAAAAGGTGGAAAAACTTATTCACTTTAACTTAAGTAGATTCTTATTTACTTGCCTACCTACCTAACGCTAAAAAATTAAAACATACGTAATATTTTATATACTTATTTAAAGTATAATTTGTACAGAGAGGTATCGTAATAAGAACATACATAGGTACCTAAAAATATAATCATCGAGTAAATATTGTGAAAGATCATAATGTCATAAGAGATAATGAAAAAATTAACTCCGAACACCAAAACACCGAGTTTATATTTTCCAATCATAAATTGTTTCTCTACATTGTCCGAAATTCTTTTAGGTAGTTTATGAGTGATGACGACATAGTAAATAGTTCGCATAATATATGTACCTACAATAGAATCGTGTTAGGTTCACTTACAACTCATGGTTACGAACTAAATGTGACGAAGTTTCCAAAAAACGGAAGTAGCCAATCATCATACTAAACTGTGTGAACTGTGAATTGATAACGTAACATAGCCGTATTGTGTGTGCAACATCAATTATTATTATAATTAACCACATCCTTAAATTGGATCAATTAGCTAGTACCTATGTTAATAATTAATATATTAAAAAAAAAACTGTCTGTACCTATGCCTTCCACATAAACAAAATTCACATTTTAAAATTCTCACCACGCATTGATAATAATAGATAGTTAATTTAGGTTCCTATCTAAAGAGACGTGCCTTTTATATAAATTGAATATGAATACTAAGCGAAAGTTAGTGATTAGGATTGATTAGTAAATGAAACCCAATTGGTAATTGCTAAATTAAACCTTATATTTACAAAGTTGTCTACCTACCTAATGTTGCATTTGCAACAAATATTATTATTACTTTAGTCTTTATTATCACTCATTTTTTTCTTTTTACCAAATTGCTCTCCTTCCTCTATCGTAGTCATTAGTTCACACCCTTTCGTTTCAGGAAGAACAAATGTAATAAATGCGGCTGCAAGTGGGAATAGTGCAAAAGCCACTGGGGGCATCCATTCCGCAACGTCCTTCATTCCTATAACAAAAGGTGCCAACATGGAACCCACTCGGGCCATCATCGACGAGAATCCTATAGCCGCATTACGGACTACTGTCGGGAATAATTCGGTGCAATATAAATAAACTACCACAAAATTAATAAAACTAGCTACTGTACCTATACTTGCCAATATAACTGCTGCTATATTCCCTTCTGGAACAACAGCCAATATAAACAAACACAAGGCACATATAAAGTTAAATATTATTAAAATTGTTTTCCTGCCTATCAATTTCATTAAAGGAATGGACACAAGAGTGCCAAGTAACGTAACACTGGCACTGGCTGCAACATTTACGAACACGTTTCCACTTAATTGTCCTACGTATTGAGATACACCGTAAAAGCAATAACTGCACGTTAACCAATTAAATGACATCGCAGCAATATTTTTCCTTAGATTGGGAGTTCTAAATAGATCCAGTATACTGCCTTTTTTAAGTTGACTCTTCTCCACGGATTCTTGATATAGCTCCACATCCCTTCGGATATTTTCTGTTGGACGATTATTTCTGTAAATAATATTTAAAATTATGCCAAGTCAAAAACCTTTTTTTTGTGGTCAAAAATAAAAACATCATTAACATGTCTCATCATTGAATCACCACAAAAATGAATCTACTTTGGCGGTACTCAAGTCATAAACAACAGCTAAGGCTCATATTATTATCAGCATCATCATCATCATGATCAACCCATCACCGGCTCACTACAGAGTGCGGGTCTCCTCTCAGAGTGAGAAGGGTTTTGGCCATAGTCTACCACGCTGGCCATATGCGGATTGGTAGACTTCACACACCTTTGAGATCATTATGGAGAACTCTCAGGCATGTAGGTTTCCTCACGATG
Organism: Maniola hyperantus; assembly: GCF_902806685.2. Classification (NCBI taxonomy): domain Eukaryota; kingdom Metazoa; phylum Arthropoda; class Insecta; order Lepidoptera; family Nymphalidae; genus Maniola; species Maniola hyperantus. The sequence continues at coordinate 8,684,108 of NC_048546.1, forward strand.
TTTTCCTTCACCGTTAAATCAAGTGATATTTAATTAACGGACGTCCTAACCACTAGGCTATCAAAGCTGGCATCATATTATTATAGTGACTTAAAATAAAAATAAATCTACCTACTTACAATTTAGCTACTCGTTCCAACACAACAATTGCCTCATCGGTTCTCTTTACTGCTATCAACCACCGCGCTGTCTCAGGCACCAAAAAGAAGTAAGACAGTAAGATTATTGTTGGCAATGAAATTGCGAATTGAAACTTCGTATAATCCCTGAAGAAGTATCCAAAGACTGGTAGCAACATGTGGCCCAAATTGAAAGGTGTCTGGTACAGTGCAGAGATAATATCCCGATATTTTGTGCCTACGAACTCCATGATGATTACGAATCCCGTAACCATTGTTCCGCCAACCGACATCCCAACCAAGAAGCGGATGAAAGTAAATGTCCAAAACTCAGGAATATAGGCAGCAGTTATTCCCATAGAAACTTGTATTACTACTGCCACTAATAAAGGCTTTTTTCTTCCAAATCTACAACAAATAAAGGTTTTTTTCTAACGATTTCTATTTACTAAGTATATTTTCATGATGCGATTTAGCGTTCCAATGCCGTGTAGAAGCCGATCAGGGGTATTATAGGTTTAATGAACCTGCCATACAGTATCATCTCTTATCACCAAGTGAGATCGCAGTCAAGGGCTAACTTGTAACGGAATAATAAATATTTTCTTAGTGTTCCCAATTAAAAGCAGGAAACGCAGCAAAGGTTATCATACGCCTTCTCCTCGAGTCAAGGAATTTCCTTGCTCCAATTGAGTGATTATTATAAGTAGATACCTAATTCAAGGTAGGTAGACATCTCCCCACGTACCATGCTTCCTTCCTCCACTATTAATTACTTATGATGATAATATACTATACTTATAATAATAATAATAATAATGTTATTTATTTCAGGCAAATTGAACCCATATTATTACAGAGGTCAAATATAAAATTAAATTAAAATTTAGATTCTAAGGTAAAAAATCAATGTTTGTTTTGTTGTTTGGTGTACTATCATATTCGGGTGTGGTGTATATAATTATGTAAACTTTAATACCTATTTGATACTTCTACCATATTATTATATTATTATTTATCGATAGTAATCTCATTGCAAAAATCTCATGTTGGTTGGAAATACAATAAGTAGGAGGAAACAACTAAGCTAAATATCGTAAGTACGCTATCTGCAAATAGGACACACTAATTTATTGAATAATGAAGTAGTTTTCCGTTATTACCTTACCTATCGGAAGCCATTCCGAAGCTTACACTGCCCACCAAAGTTCCCAATTGGAACAATGTTTGTGTAAAACTGGTCAGCCATTTTCTGTCGCATATTAAATCCCATTCCATGCTTATTGTATTCGTAAATATTGAGGTGTCATATTCCGGTTCAGGACATGGACACGTGAGATTGCTGTTCTTACAAGTATACTCCACTTTTGGGGACAGAAATATAATGGCCATCTGATGAAATGCCACTGGGAATTTGGTTAGAAATATCAATAAACAAAGGCATAATTGATATTTGCCAAAGGAACCTGTCGCCTTCTGGATAAGGTCTTGTGTTGGTGCTGAGTCTGTTGTTGTAACCCCTGTAAGAGAACGAATTCAATCAGATGATCGCTTGATAAAATCCGAAATAATTACGAGTACGAGTAACACCTACCTACTTAGTTACAATTTGCTTTCCAAAGCCAATGATGAGTTTATCGTTTCAGGTGTTATTTAAAATATTGGTACTTAAGCACCTTAAATGCAGGAATACCCGAATATTTTGTAAGTAGGTAAATTTTCTAGGTAGGTACCTACCTATAAGGTTGTAAATACCTAGTAAGTAGGTAGTATCCAGCCACGTCACGGATACTATCACGCTCAAGTACAAGCCTTGCAACCAAATAGGTAGTAAATACCTACTCCATTAAATAATCTCGTGAAATATGCAATGAAATGCAAACTGCAATCAAGCTTAACGGTCAAGGCAATACCGCTGGGGTAAACATAGATAAAACATAATCCAAGTAGGTACCTACTTAAGAAGACATTTATTAAGATATAATATAAGGGACAATAATGCCAATTTATTTATTTTATTCATATGCTATGCTACCTACCTATAACGAACTGGATTGGCCACTCCAAACAAAATGTTTGCGGACCCTCGCTTTTCCTTATAACTTTGGCCAGTTGTCACATTATTATTATGTAAGACAATTTCATAGAACACGATTTTTCATAGCCATTCTGTTCTATACCATATTTCATTCAATGTTTATTTTAAGTTACCTACCTGCTAACATTAATATGTTGGCAGGTAGGTAACTTCGATTTTAGTCGCTTCAATTCGACTAGGTACCTACGTTTAAATTCAGTTAAATAGGTAAGCCTACTTACGTACCTAGTAGGTACCTAGGTACTTAGTTCTGATTTTTGACAACTTCTTAAGTAAAACTTGATAAGTATTTCTTTAAAGTGAAACCGGAATGATGCCCCAGACTTTGTCCGCGTGTAGCTACTTATTGAGGTTTTTAAAATGCATTGGCATCTCATTGATTTCCCAGGATAAAAAGCGTGACCTAGGTAGGTACCTAAATCGTCCCCGGGATGCAAGCTATCTCTGTGCCTATACCGTCAAAATCGCTTAGATAAACTGATTGGCCGTAGGTACAAAGCTAGCAGGCAGACAAACAGACACATTCGCGTTTATAATATTCTAATATTTTAGTAGTACGAATCATTTTATCTGATTAAGTAGGTATATTGATTTTATTTTATTTACCTTACATTGAACCAACTCGAGTAATTCGTCTCAAAATACTGTTACTGTACCTACCTACCTACCTGTCCTACCTACCTTTTCTTAAGTTGTTTGGTCCTGAGAAAGCTAAAAGATCGCGCAGTCCTACAACGCGGTAACCCCCTTTATGTTTTGCATAATGTTACAATATTTAAATCGCATTTAGGTAGGTACACTAGACTATATTATCTGCACATTTTATCTTTTGGCACTAATTTATTACTTACTGTTTATTCAACTTGAAGTAGTTAGGTAGGTACCTACCTACTTAACTAAAATTACTTATTTTTACGCGACGACGTTTAACTTATTTCCTTGCGGAATAGTGCACAATTTTTGACTGTAGGAATGTTGTTTATTTCCTTTAGTTGTACCTGTACATACTACTTATCTGTTTTATATTGTCAAGGTTCAAAGACACAATATTCGCAATATCGAGGCCATGAGAGTCAAAGCACATATACTTTCACCGCAAAAAAAGTGCTATTCTCACCATTTTCCTCCTTGTGATTTTGTAGTTCCATGATGAGTCTGTCACTTATCACTAGAAGCACTGGTTATACACACGACTGATGGTTGCACTTCTCATTGGGACATGGAGAATGTGCTCCCAGTGGCTTGCGGTAACAGACTGGTCTTTCGCGTTATGATAGGTACTGCGCACACGCTTCCAAACTACAACCGCTCTCGTGATGTAGCGGTACGTTATGGGACGTTGCTATAATATTTTATTGATACCAAAATATAAAATGAAACAAATTTTATAGGTACATTTTCATAATTAGTGAAATGGTAAAATAAAATGTTCTCTCGTCACTCGTCATCTCGACTAAATACCTACTGTCAAAACCAGATTGATAAGCAAGATCAACGCGTGAGGCGGAGTAGGTACCTACTTAGTTCCAAAATATTGACTACTAGATGATGCCCGCGACTTCGTCCGCGTGAAATTAGGTTTTTAAGAATCCCGTGGAAACTCTTTGATTTTCTTGGATAAAAAGTAGCCTATGCCCTTCCCCTGGATGCAAGCTATCGCTGTACCAAATTTCGTAAAAATCGGTTGAATGGATGAACCGTGAAAGTCTTGCAGACAGACAGACAGACAGACGGACAGACAGACAGGCACACTTTCGCGTTTATAATTAGGATGGATGGATTGTACAAGGGAGCGAGCGTACCTACTACCTAGGGAGCCGCGCTGCTGCCGTTGCGCTCCGTAGTATCGAATACTAAGTGCTACAAGTACGCGAAAAGTCGACATAGCAATCGGGATGGGGGCGCCCCGCACAGCCCCAGCACTAACCCGGTGCGGGATAGCGCGGGTGCCGTGCGGATGTGCGGGGCGTCCCGCCGCCTCATACCCTGATTGCCATATCGACCTTTACATGATGCAACTTTCTCTATGTACTTACTTATAAAAAGAAACTAGGGTAGGTAGGCATACATATTACTAGAGATAAGTAGTAGAATGTACGACAGTGAAAACCACGACCACAGTGAAAAGTACGACAGATAAGACGTGGCTGTGCAATATTTATTGTTACTAATGTAGGGATCAAGTGTGAATAGTTATAACTATTAAGAGACTCTGACCACAATCTACAGGATGTTTTTTTGGATCGGACCACAATGTTTTTTTGGGATCGCTCAATGAGACCACAATATAGGTACAGGATGTTTTTAACCGACTTCAAAAAAAGGAGGAGGTTCTCAATTCGTCGGAATCTTTTTTTATTTTATTTTTTATGTATTTTATCGGATATACTAACTCGACATAATATACAAGAGGCGCCGATCGCGGGCGAAGGGAGGACGCGTCGCACAAAATGTGTAGTGGTGGCGGGACGAAAGATATTCTTTAATAAAATATTTTTAGTCGGCGCAGCACGCGGGCAATGCACCTCTGTTTAATATTAATCAGGCCCGTCGGTCGCAATCGTCGCCTCTTGTGTATGTCCCGCTTACATACATCCTAACTTTATGGCCCCGCGTCTAAAATAGTACGCGACAGGTCGAGATGGCGATCGGGGTGGGGACGCTGCGCACAGCCCTCGCACCAACCCGGTGCGGGATAGCGCGGGTGAAGTACGGGTGTACGGAGCTTCCCCCCGTCTCATACCCCGATTGCCATCTCGACCCATAGTGTGCGCATTATACATAGGTGTGTAAATAAAAGAAAATTGTCTATTATATTCGAACTTTATTTTATCATTTATACACATCTGTTTTCAATTTATCAGCTATGTACATAAAATTATGCAAAATTCTACCGTAATAAAATAATAGCTTTGTAATGTGATAACACTTCCACTATGGTTATCTATCTATTCACTATATACAGACCCATACAATTGTATCAACGTGTACTCTGAAACATCGAATAATAGGTAATAAAGTGCATTCGTTCTGAGAACGCACTCGCCATATTAGCTCTATGTGTCAACTGTCATGTCAAAAGTACGATTTTAGTCCTTAATTTGTCGGTGAACCCGTAGATAGAGCAATGGTACTTTATGGCAAGTGCGTTTTCAAAAGGGGAATGCCAGGTGGCCATAGTGAATTTGGCCCTTAAGTGCCCACCCATGAAACTATAGTGAATTAACAGTACATAATACAGCAATTAATTTGTTAAAATATGGATTAATTAAATAATAAATAAATAATAATAATAATAATGGATTCAAAAAATGAGAGCGTTTCAATGTTACAAATTATTTCTATTTTTGACGACCTCCCTGGCGCAGTGGTAAGTGCTGTGGTCTTATTAGCGGGAGGTCCTAGGTTCGATTCTTGGCGGGGATTTGTAATTTTATAATTTCTAAATTTCTGGTCTGGTCTGAAAAATATTTTCCATAGAATCGATTTACAAACACAAATCACACAATTTGACAAACGCATCGTACAGTAAGGTTTTGTCACTTGCTAAATGGTTTTGAATACATTTATCTTACATAAGTGTTTAAACTTAAAAAAAATTAACGAATTTTATATCATTTTTTTCACGATAAAAATATGCTGGGCACTTTTGGGCCAAATGTCGGCATTCCCCTTTATGCATTATACATGAGATACGTACCACATGTTTATTGCTACATACATTTCACGATATTTTGTTTTTAGAAATAGGTACATATAATATATTAATAATATGAAACAAAAATATGAAATAAAAAAAACAGAAACCAAGTTCACTACTACAACCTGAAAAAACAAATTAAACTTATACCAATACAGCATTTTTATTTATAAATGAAATTGCAAATATAATGAGCTATATAGTATACCTAATAGCTGAAGAGTGATGACTTTATTTCGCCTTTAGATATTAAAATTATATTAAAATAAAATAAACGGAACTATTTTTAATCAATTATATTCAAATCGCAAAAATATTATATTAATTTATATTTACAGCAACAATATTTAAATATTAGGCAACTCGCCGATGTTAAAAGTTGATAATGTTCTACGCCTTAGTAGTTATGTCATGTATAAACTTAATTTATCACTTAGCTACTTTATTATAATGCAACATAATTTTATTATATTTTTAATCGTTTATCACTAGTAACAGATAACAGTGAAATATCACATTATAATATGTTTAAACATTATAATAACCCTTCAAATGGCAAATTATATAAACATAGAATGAAAAAGGAACATCACTAAAGTAGTGTTTTGACTCCATTCGACCGAGATAAAACACAGATCTCAATATTTTTACGGACCTTTACCTGCACAAATTAAAGTAAAGGTGGTTATGAGCTATGGATTGTAAATAAATATAATGTCGGTTATCATAAACAAGATAAAACCAACTTATAACGCGTAAAATTTAACTCCTCACGCGCCATTTTAAATTTTTTAAAGGTAAAGCGTACTTTTGACATGACAGTTAACCCATAGAGTTAAAATAGCGCGTGAGGAGTCATTTTGTATATAAATATATATATATATATCAAACAAGGCTTGATACAAATAAGAGACGTGTATCGCGTCTGTGTAGCTTATCTTAGTCGCACGTCGTTAAAACGATCCTAAAAATAATACAAAGGGCAAAATTCATAATCACTTCCCGCTTAAATCAAAACACCAAAACAATAAAGCCGTATATACAGGAGGGGACAAATGTCCCGTGACATTTTGTTGCTTGACAAGTCGTACGACATCACGCATTGTCGCTCGAATGCATATGTGCGTAAATCACGAGTGTATAGATAAAAGGGTTAGAGCGCTAGACTAGAGTCTAGTGACAAAACGCGACGTGAGTAGGTATTTTCAAAATTGAAATTTTCTGAAAATTGGACTACATTTACGGAGAAAACCGTTGTAGCTTTTTGTATGAAAATTTACAACTAGATCCTCTTAATACCTGTTAAAAAATACCTACTTATAACTATCCCACTTCTACTGCTGAGCGAGAGCGAGAGATCGGACACGTCTCATGTGTTAGTCAAAGTGAGATAGCGATGAGATAAATTTCATGGACGACAAACGTCACGGATGTCGGACGATGTATTGACGATGTCGTACGATGTTCGCCGACAATTGTCTCAGGGCAATTGTCGCTTAATGTATACACGGCTTAAAGTACATTGAAACTGATTAATTGTTGATTCTCTTTATTATATATTTATTAAACTAAACTTTTAGGTATATGAAGTTCTATTTAAATATATCATTTTAAGTTATTTATCATCATGAGGTTAGATAGTGTGACTCTTATGGGACTGGTATTTTAAGTACACCTAAATATTATTGAAAGGCACTAGACCCTAATCTACAATAGAATTTCTGTACACAGTATAAAATTTTATATTGATTAATACAAATGCCAACACAATAATAATAATTAATCAATTTACTTGTGGAATTGATTTAATAAAAAGAAACACAATCCGTTAATTGTATCTCACAAACCAAGATACTTTGACTGGTGACCCTGCACTAGTGACAAAATCTCGTATTCGTGCCTTTCTTTCGTAAGGCACTTGTCCGACCGCCGACGATTAGCGAGAAATAAGTTGAGCCAAAAACTAGAGTTGGCGAGCAACCAGATGCGAGTGTGTAGTTGGCATAGCGCTGGGCTATGAGCGAGTGCGCGAGTTTGACGGGCGATTACTAGTCCCGGTTGCCGAGACATACATTCAATTCCTGCGCATACTGTGCGAGTATTTTGGCCGCCAAGTGTCAAGAGCTGAGCTACTTTTTTCTCTTGTCACTGCGACAAACACATACGTTGTTCACACCGACAGTGTGTACAATCAGCGATCAACTATTACTCCTAAAAGCATGTTTATCTCTTTTATTGACACGGAAACATACATGTCAATCATAAGTTTGTCAGCGATCAACTATTACTCCTAAAAGCATGTTTATTATCTCTTTTATTGACACGGAAACATACATGTCAATCATAAGTTTGTCAGCGATCAACTATTACTCCTAAAAGCATGTTTATTATCTCTTTTATTGACACGGAAACATACATGTCAATCATAAGTTTGTCAGCGATCAACTATTACTCCTAAAAGCATGTTTATCTCTTTTATTGACACGAAAACATACATATCAATCATAAGTTTGTTGAGCGAGAAAATAGTTGAAAGCATAGTAATCGCTTCTTCGTCGGAGGTGGGACCAGTTCGTTAATCTGAGTATTTATGTGACTCCCACTCATTTTTGACATGTCACATTTAGTGTATGTAATGTACGTTTAAGTTTTACGACCTCGTGACACTATAAAATATCGCCATCCCCATTACGTGTGACATAATTAACAGATCGTCCCAAAAAAAATAATCACCATTATTATTAAACCATATTATCCTATATAAAACAAATAAATTAATCTTCGATTGTTCTGAAGATAATTTATAGTTGTTCCTTGTCCGATTGAATCAAATTTTCAATTATTCATACGACTAGCCAATTCTTAAATAATATATTATACAATACAAATAAGCAAAATGTATAACAAACTATAGTAATAATACATAATATTATGTATAAGCTGCAGCTCAAAGAGTATAAACTACATTAAATGCATGTCCACTCAATGAAAATACTTATTTACATGACTACTATTAATTTATCTTACAAGATATTGTAAAATTTAATATTTTGAAACAGTAATATTTTGAAATGATCTTTTTGATTTCCGTCAAATGTAACGACTTTTTGTAGTTCCTTGAGACCAATTTCACAAATTACACATCTTTATCAGAGATTCAAATTTTGTAATCTTGTATTTTCCAAAGGTAAAGATAAATTATTATGAAATGCTCTAGAAATACTTGAAGCAAATTCTAAACACTATAAAAATAGAAACTTATAGTTTCAAAACTTTAACGTGAGCGCTACTAGAACTAGGTGCTATAATGTCGACGATTCTTTATCTTTGATACCAAATTGCAGATTTTCAGTGCAGGTCCAAGTTTCAAACCCATGTACTTCATCATCATATCGGAATTCAGCAATAACAGTGCTTTTCCATCTATTTCCTGTAAAAAGATAAATAAACTGTGTAAATAATAATTAAATTGGCGACTAAACTGTCATCACCTAGGATCGAAGATCGTGAGCCAGTTTTAAATTCTTTTAAAAACTCTGATTCAGGCCATTTTCAAGGTTACTCAGGATGCTGATTACGAAAATGATATAATTTTTTTAAGATTCAAAGTGGTGGAAGAATTAATCCTAGAAAGAAATTCACTTTTTAGGGTTGTGTAGTAAACAAGGAACTCTTATATATAGTTTCGCCATGTCCGTCCGTCTGTCTGTCCGTCCGTCCGTCCTCGGTTAACCTCAGAGACTATTAGTGCTAGAAATCTGTTATTTGGCATGGGTAATCACGCAGACAAAGTGGTGAAATAAAATTTTGATATTTTTTTAGAGTAGCTCCCCTACATATAAAGTGAGGATGAACTTTTTTTCCTCGTCTACCCCATAAATGGAATAGAAAATAGAAAACTATCATGGCTAAGTAGGGTTCACAGGTTAAGGAGTTACATCTGTTTTTCGAGGATTGTGACAACGGAACCCTACACTGCGCGTGGCCCGCCACGCACTTGGCCGGTTTTTCATGTGTATAGTCCGCAACAGGTAGAGTTGGCAATCGGGGTATGAGGCGGGGCACGCCCCCACACGCGCACGTCACACGCGCTCGTCCGCAGTGGAGGGGCCGTGTGGGTCGCTCCCACCCTGCTTGCCATTTCGACTTGTCGCGTACTATACTTCCACCCTATATAGGAAAACCCCCTATAGATTCTTAAAAAAAACTTGTGAAAATGTTAGTTTTGCGCCTTAAATATCATCTATTGCTCAAACTTAATTCAACGTGAAAAATATTAAGTAAGAAAAAAGATGAAATAAAATAGGTAGGTATTATATTACTTTTGACATTATTACAGTAGTAGTTAGCAGGGTGCATTGCTTGATGGTCGGCCATACGTAACCAAATCGAGAATAACACCAGCTTTACAATTTAATTTATCTGGTTAATAGTTATCTGATTAGTGATGATGCAGAACTTGGCAGTACTCACATGTTTCCTGAAGAGATCAGCGTGCGCCGCCAACACGGGGTCGGCGGCGGCGATGAAGCCGATGACGTCCTCGACTGACCAGTCGGCGGGCGCGGCGGCGGGCGCGGGCGGCGGCGGCGCGCCGGTGGTGGAGGTGGCGGGCTCGGGCCTCTCGGGCGACACACGCGCCAGCTTGCCACCTGCCTCCGCGCTGCTGCCCAGCGGCGACTCCTGCAAACAATCATGGTTCTGATTAACTTATTGGTACATGGTGCCATCTCTCTTATTGCATTGTAAAGACTATGTTAGGCTATTAGAGCCTCGATAGCTCAACGGTTAAAGGAGCAGACTGAAAACCGAAAGGTCGCCGGTTCAAATCCCACCTGTTGTACTATTGTCGTACCTACTCCTAGCACAAGCTTGACGATTAGTTGGAGAGGAAAGGGGAATATTAGTCATTTAACATGGCTAATATTCTTTAATAAAAAAAAAAAAAAAAAAAATAATACAGTCAAAAAGTGTACATTGAATAAATTATTTGATTTTGACTTTGGGAAGTCCTAGGTATATGAAACTTACACTTTTAGGCCTTTTAACAGCAAAGGCGGATGTAACACTGTTGGAAGTAGACTCTCCACACAGAGTGCAGGGCCGACCAGCAGCCTCCCCCGTGTCAATCTCTATCATCCCAACACAACACCCAACGCCACTGCATACTAGTTTTAACCAATTCTTTAATTCCTCTGTTGATAAATCTAATGGTACTTTTACTGTAAAATTCTTCGTTCCAGACGAGACCTGAAAGTAAATATACATTTTCAAATCATTATTGTAATAATCTTAATATTGCAAGATCAAATAGCCTACTATGAATTTAAAAGTTTTCATAGTTCACTGATTACTACACAGGTCCTATCTTATAGACCTGGTAGCTATCAGCCTAATCTATATTTATGGAGCTAAAACAACATTCAATGTACAGCTGATAAATCAATGGACCAATTATTAATAGGGCTTAGTTACCCAAAGTTAAAAGAGGCAGCTTTTAATAGAAGCTTTTCGCATGATGACCTCCAAACTTCGTTTAGAAGAAGGCACATGATGATGATGTTTATTAGTTTAGGTTAATATAATATTACTTATTAGCTTCACTCATAGGCTAGATTGTGATCTAAGTAGAGTACTGCTGATGATTAAGAAAGTCTTACCTGTACACAAGTACTATTTGTATAATTACTCGAAGCACTAAGTATAGCTCTGGACAACTTTTGTGGGTCCAAATGAGTGCCGAATAGCTCCTTGACAAGATTTTCAACCACACCAGAAGCCCCGACGCCTGTCACAGAAGAGGGCAACACAGGACTGCCTCCAGAACAGCTGCTACGAATACGCAACACCACATTTGCTGCCAGTGTCACTGTACTAGAACCACTGGTGTTGCCAGTACCAGTTGATCCTCCTTCAGGTAAAGCAGGATTTGGAATACCACTAGGTCGTTTAAACCTGGAGTTATAGAAAAATTTATAAGGACAATCTGCCTTAGTTAGCCTACGCTCAGATGATATTATATGCACACAGTACAAAAAAGGGTGCAAAGTAAAGTAAAATAGTCTTTATTGTACACAAAAACCAAAACAATAAAAATATAACAAAGATGTTTGCTAGTTAGACAATATGCTGTCTTATCGCTAAAATAGAGATCTCTTTCAGGCAACCTTAAAGTAGAGGATATAATAAAAATTAAAGAAAGCAGAGGGGTGTACTAATTAAATAAAGTAAATACACATATATATAATATATATATTTATACACAATAATGAAAATACAACAGTAAATAAGAGAGGAATAGACAATTTAGTAGCAGTTGTAGATTTTTAGCAGTAACAGTAAAAGATTTAGCATAATAGGTAGAGGAGAGGAGTGTGTCTGTATTACTGAATACTGATTGAATGAGAATAATAATATAAATACTATCTGTCCCGGCTTACTCACGTGTGTAGTCGAGTGAGCTTAGTTACGTGTGTAGTGTGAGTGTGTGTGTGTGAGTAAGCCGGGACAGATAGTATTTATAATGGAAATCACTCACGGTAGTTTAAACGCTAAAATAATAATATACTTATGGATTTTTTCATATTGTTATACTTACTTAAAAAAGGAATAATATTTAATTTGAGGTGCCTTTAAATCATAGCCTGTTGTTCGCCAATTTGATACTTCGTAATTTGAAGCAGCTAGAAAGCCTTGGAATATAAAGTTTTGGTCCAGCGACTAAATACATAGAGCATCTTTTACTATAATAATTATTGTATCATAAATGCGAATGCAATAATTCTACGATGGTTATTTATTTACTTACCGAGATGGAGCAGTAGCACTCTTTTGTCCAGGTGGTTGCAAAGGATGTCCCGCTCTGGCACACCATCCCACTGGGAATATATCCCTCGAATCATATCTACACCAATAGTCAAATGCACCTCTCCAGCCATCAAAGGTCACATGTATCTGATCATTCTTCACTGCGCCCACAGTGGCACAGCATATCAATTGCGGGTTCTTCTTATCAACAGCCTCCAATTTTTGGCCGACAACAAACATATTAGATTTAGGTGTAGGTGGTTCAGGTTGAAATACTTTTGATGGAGCCATTTCAGCCCCATTCAATGTCTTCAGCAAAAACATAGGCCAGCTGCTAGCATTCATACGGAAGCCCAGTGGCGGCTGCAACATTCCGTCATTCTTCTCACAGTAGCCAATAGTATGTATGTCTCCAGCATCAACAAGCCTCCAAAAATCATTTTTATTATCACTACCATCCAACCTCAACCTTAGTCTCGGCCCCAAAACACCAACAACTGTAGCTATGCAGGTGGATGTAAGATTCCTGGGATCTAAAGCTTCCAATTTCATATTTACTTTGAAATCATTCACTGGAGGTGTTGGGGCCTGTTTGAAACACTCCTGAGGTGCTGCAACACTGTTCGTCTCCTTCATGTAGTCGCTCCAATCGAAGGACTGATAAATTTCATAAAAAGAACCTGTGGAGTTGTTGTTAGGGTGATTTTCAGAACCATTTGCTCCATTCCCAGATTGGGGAGATGTCGTTCTTTTTTCATTCTTTTTCTGATACTTATTCAAACAATACGTTGAACAAAAGTTTTTGCTACTTGGAGGAGCATTCCCGCGAATAACATTATCACAATGAAGGCAGGCGCCTTTACTGTATGCCTGTCGAAATTCGGACAAACATGTTTCAGAACAAAATTCTTTTTTCCCATTTTCTGTTGGCAAAACATACTTTAATGGAGTCTTACTTTCAGCACACCAAGTGCAAGTACGTTTTGGGGGTCTTCCAGGTCCACGTATTTTGCCGGGAGCATGGCCTGACGAGCCGACAGTATTGTTTGACATTGTTTCGTTGCGAAGATCCTAGAACATTATCTTGAGTAGTCCATTTACATACATATCAATTATTACATCGTATTTAAAACTCACTGCTAATTAGAATCGTAAATATTCTACGACAATTATTTTTTAACACAATATAAACAACGTCAGAGAGTATTTATGACGCCATTCTATCTTCTTTCAGCCATGTTGGATATCAAAGAGCAAAAGAGTATATTATAATCAAAGAGTATATAATCACTACGTTTTTAGATATTTTGCTTTTGGTAAGGTGTAGCTGTTCTCTATGGTTAAGGTCAGAGGTCATCAAACACAAGAGCACGGTGCAAATAGGTACCATTCAAACACGTAGATAGAGTAATTAAAGTAGATTGAAGTACTGTGTAACCGCGTATGACATAGCGATAGCACGACGTAACGATGAATAACACGACAATAATTAGGTATTACCATTGTTTAGTAGTTAATATTTGTATTAACCGATCAACAATTTATGTATTAAACGTTTTTTATGTGAAAACTAGTAAATAACTAATGAGAAATACAATTACGCCACGAATTCTCATGGATTGTTTTGCAACTAAAGTTGCATTCCTTGTATGTATTCTTGAAAAAAATCAGTTACACGATAAGGGACAAAAAATAGGTTAGCTGCGTCTCTATTTATCACATTAGTAACTTTATCTGTGCTCTCTTTTTAGTGTGAATGATAAAGCAAACGTTCCTGTATCTACCTTTATTACTCTATCTACGTTCAAACAGGTCACAAAACGACAAACATGCTTTACCATTGTTTAGTAGTCAATATTTGTATTAACCGATCAACAATATTTGTATTAAACGTTTTTTATGTGAAAACAAGTAAATAACTAATGAGAAATGCATTGACGCCAGGAATTCTCAGTTTGTTTCGCAACTAAAGTTGCATTCCTTGTATGTATTCTTGAAAAAAATCGGTTACACGGTAAGGGACAAAAAATAGGTTAGCTGCGTCTAAGTTTATCACATTAGTAACTTTATCTGTGCTCTCTTTTTAGTGTGAATGAGAAAGCAAACGTTCCTGTATCTAGCTTTATTACTCTATCTACGCTGAAACACGAAAATTCGAAAATTGTACCATGTTGGTTATAAAGTGTTTATTTATTAGATCCTAATTTTATTAACTAATTATTTTTTTACTGTCCTTGTTTATTAAATTTAAAGAAAAGGAAAGGAAGGAAGAAAAATGTCTCGGAATGTTACTTTAAAATTAGTAAATAATGCCGAAAAGGCTGAAAAACGTTTATCAGAGCTTAAAAGTAAGGTTAGTTTTCTCTTATTAAGTTTAGCATAAACTACAGGCGCAGTACAGTAGGTACCTACTCTTTTTCATATCCATTATATACACAAGGAAAAGCTGACTGACTGGTCTATTAACGCACAGCTGAAGCTACCGGATGGATCGGGCTGAAATTTTACATCATCCGCTAGGAAAGGATTTTTGAAAATTCTAACCTCTATTTTACCCCCTTAGGGTTTGAATTTTGTGGTCCACGCGAACGAAGTCGCAAGCATAAGCTAGTAATACATGTTTAAGTACCAGGTTTATAAAATTTACTTAATTTTTTTCATTATTTAAGCTAGAACAAGTGAAAAGGTTTAAAGTAGAAGAGAAAATCAAAGAACTAACACAAGCAAATGAATTTCTGTTGAAAAAAGTTGAAGAAGCAAAGATTGAGTTGATAAGACTTGAAACGCTGAATGGTAAGAAGCAATATTCACTGCCTGGAAAAACAGTTCCTGTAACCAATAATGTAAATATATCTAAATCAGAGCAAGAGGTAAATGAAAGTCAGGTGCATGTTGTCAAAAAAGAGAAAAAAGAAAAAGATACAAAGAAAACTAAAGAGAAAGCAATTACACCTGCAACTACTGACCTTGTTGATGTTCGGAAGTTAGACCTGCGGATTGGTAAAGTTGTTGACATCGGCAAACATCCAGATGCAGATACCCTGTATGTGGAAAAGATTGATTGTGGGGAAGACAACCCTCGGACAGTAGTATCAGGTCTTGTGAACCATGTCCCCATTGATGAGATGAAGGAGAGGATGGTTATGGTTCTATGTAACTTGAAACCTGTAAAGGTAAATATGCTCATTTCTTTAAAAAAATCTTTCCCTTTTTGTACTCAAATTCTTATTTATGTTGTTCAATATGCTTTCACCTTTATTAAAACCTTGCCAGAACTGGCTTTAAGAAACTAGATGATACCTGTGTGTGTGAGTGACTTCGCCTGTGTGGATATAGATTTTTAATTCAGTGGGAACTCTGATTTTCCAGCATAAAAGTTATGTGTTCAGTCAGGGTATAAGCTAGCTGGGGTACCAGCCAGGTAACCGACCCTGTGTGCCTGAGAGTTGCGGGTCTATTCCAGCAGAAGAGCTTCTCTTTATGGGATATTGTTAGCCATGGCTAATTGACCTGGCACCAAGGGGGTGTTATATTAGGGGCACTGAGCAGAGGGTGCAGTAGATACACCCATGGGGCATAGCCACAGGAGTGAAGAGTGTGTATATCACCATTCCAAATATCAGCCAAATCTGTCCAGCAGTTTTGCATGAAAGAGTAACAAAGATCTGCTACCCACACACAAACTTTCGCCTTTATAATATTGGTGTGATAATATTTTTGGCCTCATTGTATTGTTTTTATAACTTATGTAAAAGTAAATAAATAAATGTAGATATACTAAAGTCTTATTTATTTTAGATGCGTGGTGTCACCTCTGAAGCGATGGTCATGTGTGCTAGTTCACCTGAGAAGGTTGAAGTACTGATTCCACCTAATGGAGCTGTCCCTGGGGACCTAGTCTCATGTGAAGGGTACCCTCGGGAGCCGGAGCCTCTGCTCAACCCAAAGAAGAAAATATTTGAAACCTGTGCCCCAGACCTTATAACCAATGATGATGGTGTAGCATGTTATAAAGGAAGTCCTCTAGTAGTGCCTGGCAAAGGCCCCATTAAAGCACCCACTCTTAAAGGGGTGAATGTGAAATAATTTTAAGCCAGTATGTTTTTTTTAACTACCTACATGTTTAGATTTTTCACAATAAAATATTATTTATTGATTACATACTTTAGTTTTTCATCTACCTTTTCCATAGACCATACTTTATTTTTAATCTGTTAAGAATTTTGCATTGGAGTTGGAGACTACAGCCGGACTAAATCGCTTGGCGGCATGACTTCGCCTGTAGGGTGGTAACTAGCCACGGCCGAAGCCTCCCACCAGACCGATAAGGTATTTTGCAATAGTAACACAGCAATTAGCAAGTTCTTAGAAGTTCTGTTCTACGATTATTAACCATAAATACCGTAAGCAGTTTATACAGAATCAGACTTAAATAAATAAAACAACAGTTTTAAGCAATATCAACAATATATTACATTTGTAATCATTATATATGTGAGCCTACTTTAACAAATTACTGTTAAGTTTATTTATATTTAAAAGATAGAAAAATAGACAGATGTGATAAAATAACGTTAACATTAACACCACAAAGATCCTAGCTTATAGCCATTCATGAATTATATTCTGTGGTCCTGTTACTTGTCACTTTGTGTATAAAATTATTTTCATTTGTGAATAACAATTTGATTAAACAGTGTCATAGAAAAAAACTACATTTGTGTAGGTTAACTAGTAGGAAAATATCTATATGTAATTATATTTAACAAGTGTGCAGGCAGCATCATCCAACATGTTACATGGACGTATATTATTGTTCACTACTAATACAATAACCACATCCTGGAGAACTACTTGTTCCAATTACAGTTATAGTGAAAATTTGAACATTTTTATTTTGTATGGTGCAATTATTTATCGAGGCAACAATAAGAACATCTAAAGCTTTCACCCACCACATAAAACCATGCCATGTTCATTCTATATTATCTGTACACCCATAATGTTATGCAAAAATATGCTTTGTACAATAAATTAAATATGAAAGATCTTAATTTGTTTTAAACCGTATCGCTCCTTGCCCGGTAACATCTAGTACATTACAATATTTTTATAACCACTTAATATGCAGTTTATGGCACGGTGTTTTGTGCAGTGGGTAGAGACCCTATTATTCTGCTACTTGTGAACGGTTTGTCGAAATTGCTTATTTATTTTTATTTGACAGAAAGTAATTCTACACCAGCACACCGTATTCTGTTAATCCTAAGACGTGGACTATCTTTATTCTTTAGTTGCATTTAAGAGCTCCTTATGTTCGTGTGTCTACAAAAAGAATGCCCATTGTATGAGCATACTGCAATTGGCATACTTATAAATTACAACATTTGAATTAAATGCTATAGGTTTATGTATTGTATGTACTTATATTGTATAGTCATACATAATATTATAACAGAAAGTGTGTCATAGACCAATAAAATTTAAATCAATTATATTAAGTATATACGCTAATAAAACCAGCCTATTGAAAATGTGAATGTCGCATAAAATAAGTATAATTCTCATTCTATACCTACTACAAATAATAATGAATGAAATATATTACTTACTGCAATAATAATTAATTTTAAATATGAAAATAGTGAATATAATCATGATATGATAATACAATGACAGGCTTATCACCAGATATGTACCAACATTATTTCTAGATATAGAATATAGATCTATTTTATTTTACAGTATCGTTAATGTACCTATTTTGATTAAGCGTCTATTTTCAATATTCAATTCCGTTAGTTGCTTGTAATTTAACATCTATAGTAATTATCTCTAGGATGCTATTTTTATTATGCACCAACAATTTATATTAGGTACAGATTATTTGTAACTGAAGTAAAGGTACCTACAGTATAACATAAAAAGTAATTGTTAGTTATATATAAATAAATAATATTACTTGGAGGAACTTCGTCCGCGTAGATTTAGGTTTTTAAAAATCCCGTATAAACTCTGATTTTCCGAAAAGATTTTTAATGAAGCAAATATAATCAGATGACCCCGCCTGCTTGTTTGTTCACTATTTTCATTTGAGGAAAAAAACAAAGTTCGAAATATTTCGTACAGTGCCATCTCGTTTTCTGTCACGTTTTAATCTTTCCGTTTTTCCAATTTTATATTAATTAGTATAGATATATCCGAATTAAAATAAATAAACATACCTTTGTATTCGATACGTACTAGTAATAATTGTACTCAATTGTATGCAGTGGCGTGCAGGTCATAGAGACATGAAAGCACTGCTTTCCCTTGTTAAAATAGCTCAATGCTTATTTTTTACTATGACTTGCCAGTAAAAAGGACCTACCTAAACAATGCCCGTCCCGGTTTAGCCTTTGCACGCCCTGATAGTATGTTTTAATCCCAAGAAATCCCTAATATTGTACCTTTATTTCACCTTCTAAAAAACAGACTACCTACTTAAACAGAATATTATGCAAAAAATAATAAAATTAACAATTCTTGAACAATAGGAGTGATTATAAATAATGTGTGCGTCGCAATCTTAATTACACATTTCATACCATTACTATGACATATTACTTATCTAACGAATTAATGGGTAATTTAAAAAAATAATTTTACATTTCAAATACTATGCTATCTTTTAAACTAAAAGTTATAAGATTTTTTTAAGGTTCTGTCAAAATAAATAAATATCTTTGAGATATAATCAAGTTTTAGTTGTTCCAATTTAATTTTACCAGTACATTGGGGCTGATTCTCTTGTACACAATCTCTAAACTAAACTAAAATGACACGTCTAAATCTATTGCTATCCCTTTCATAATGTTGCTTGCGGAAAAGGATAGCACTAGATTTAGACCTGTTAATTTAGTTTAGTTTAGAGATTGTGTACAAGAGAATATGCCCATTTACTAACTAATCCTACCCATACTTCAAGAAAATATAAAATTACAGATAAAAAACCGGACAAGTGCGAGTTAGACTCGCGCACCGACGGTTCCATACTACAGTCGTATTTTTCGATTTTTTTCACGATAAATCAAAAAGTATTATGCATAAAAATAAATAAAAATTTGTTTTAGAATGAAGAGGTTTTTTATATGATACCTACCACAATTGATATAGTAATCTTACTTTAAAAGTTGAAAATACTGAATATTTGTTCATTACACACATTTTTTATTCTCTTATCTCATTTTTTAAGTCTCGGTTTTCGGATTTATTCCTTTACTTGTTCTATAAGACCTACCTAACCTACTAAATTTCATGATTCTAGGTCAACGGGAAGTACCCTATAGATTTTCTTGACAGACACGACAGACAGACAGACAGACAGAAAACGAAGTGATCCTATAAAGGTTCCGTTTTTCCTTTTGAGGTACGGAACCCTAAAAAGTAAAATATTGGTTAGGATAGGTATTTTAATAATCTCAATTTGAATAATCTCTACAGTTTTTATGTCTGAGCGTATAATGACAGAACCTTATTACAAAGATGGGTGATATTAATAAAATCGTATAAGTACGATTGCCAATGTTTCAAGTTCGACCAGACTTCGGTTTAGTTCAGTCCGACTGAGGCTTTACTCTTCGCTTAACAATATTATCAACAACAATTTCTTACACATAAAAAATGTCATTAGGGTCAAACTTTCATCGATATTCGTGACTAAAATATATATAAAATCTTTGGTTAAGTAAATGTACGCTGATTAAACATAAATAATATAACTAGATAAAGTTATATAAATATGTTCGCGCATATTTGTGTGGGACATTGAAAAATATAAGCCATACATTTATCAATTTCAAAATTTTGCATTTCTGTAACACAAATTAATTTAAACTTTGGCTCACTTACACAAATAAATGTATATTTTGATTCCCAATAAACATCGCTATGTAATATAAAATATACCTACATAGTGGTTAATTCTGTAAAACACAATCGCTAAACTAAACTTAAATGACAGGTCTAAATATATATTGCTATCCTATTCATAATGTTTCCAGCAGGCTAGCATTAGATTTAGACCTGTCAATTTAGTTTAGTTTAGAGATTGTGTACAACAGAATTAGGCCATTGCATATTATTATTATGTTATATATAGAAAACCATCACGTTTAAGATACATTAAATTCCTTAAAGAATTAAGACAATGAAAAGAAACGTAGAACATGAAAAGATGTGACAAGATTGTCATATCATAATTACGAGTATATTACCTTAAGGTCTTTAATTGAAGTTAACCTGAGGTTTGAAAAAATTTACGGTTTTGACCATTCAATATCTGATAACTACCACTAATTAAAGCATACAACAAAATAGACATTGTTTACTTACAACCTAATATAAAATACAACTTATATAAAATTACATGGTAGAATAAATCGAAAACACGTGTGGATGTGATGAAAGTTCGGTAATAAATGAGCGTATAAAATTACTATAATATAGTGGCTAATTCCGTTGTACACAATCTTTAAACTAAAAAGGCACGTCTAAATCTATTGCTATCCCTTTCATAATGTTGCTTGCAAAAAGGATAGCACTAGATTTAGACCTGTTAATTTAGTTTAGTTCAAAGATTCGTTCGAAGATTTAGTTCGAAGATCGTCCCATTGTTTACTTATCTATGTTTTTTTTTAAATTATCATTGAAAACTAATGATTTTTTTAAATCATTTACATTTGGGGATTGCATTTATTAAGTATGTTTGAAAATATTATATAATCATCCACTCATGTTTTCTGTAGTGAAACACGCAACATATTTAATCATTGTAATATGATGAGCATGTTAGGCCATTTTGATTTGTGACAAAATACTTGATTACATTAGACTGAAGGAAATATAGAGCACAAACAAACTATCTAATATGATATAAATATATAATTCTCGTAAATCTTTTTTTTAAACTTACACATCTATCTTAAACTAAAGAATAATAATTAGTTTCTTACAAAAATATAAATTATAATTTGTTAATAGAGTTTAGGTAGTAGTATAGTAGAAGTTATGACATCAAGTCAATAATAGTAATACTGTATAAAAATGGCCATTATACTATATAAATATAATATAATATTCATAGATAGTTTAAGCAAGAGAGGTAAAGTTATTGCACGATTAAAAATGTTTCAGTGGGACTCAGAGTTTTAAAATGGCACAGATAGACTAAAAGAGGTGGGTAAGCAACAAGTGGCTTAAAAAATATATAGTATCTTTCTTAAAATTTAAATATTTTAGGAAGACAACTTGGCCTATATTTATATACTCATAATTTTTTATTTCAGTAAATATATTTTTCTATAAATGTCTAACTAAATTTCTGTAAATGAAAATCATGGAATGTGTTAGAAAACTTATACGAATTAATTGCAATACGATTGAATTCAATGCCCCAACTAGATAGTTGGTGCATTGAGTAAGTATGTATAAAATAAATGCATCAGTTAGTAAATGATAAAATTAATGATATTTTAATTTCATAATGTTTTTATATAGGTACTTTATCTAATCTCAGTTTGATTTAGAGATGCGATAAGTCAATTCGTATGCGCGATTACGATAGGCTTGAATATCAATCATACATGATTGAAAATAATAGTTGACTTGTCGCAACACTAGTTTGATGATGCGCGATGTTTGATAAATTAGACGAAAAATTATGGTATTTTCACTTCTAGCGAGAAACGATCGGAAATATACGTTCGTCAAAAAAACATCAATTTCGTATACGCGTTCCAATTTCAGGACTAAAGTGTAACATTTCAAGTCAAATAACGTGAAATAAGCGTTAACCTGTATTTACACATTCGCCTCTGTCGCGCATATTTTCGCCACTGCGCGATTGTGCAGACAAATGTGTGAACAGGAAGGTCGCCACTCGTGACGCCTTCTTTTACGAATGTGTAAATACACCTTTAGTGCTGCCGCCCAGCTTGACAGTAACGTTTTTACTTGAAAACTTACACTTAAGACACTGTACCGTTTTATTATAAAGAACATATTGTAACAATTGGGTACAGTCAGCCATCATAATATTTATTGTACTTAATATTTTTTTATATTATTTATTATCTTTATTATGAAGCAAATTATTACTTATCGTCGTTGTTTTGTTGTAAGAGTAGCAAAATACAATATTTTTAATAAATATTTTTTTGAGATCTCTGTGCAGTTTGTACTTTGATATATTTTGATGTATTACGTGATTTCATCGCAAGATAATACAAATAATTTGTTTGAGTTTTCATATATTTTTATAATTTTTGTAAATTAGCATCATCCCTCAATAATCCATCTTGTATAAAACACACAATTTCTGCACACTGACTGTACTTTAGACCATATATATACAATATTTGACTTCTTAAATAACATAAATCACTGTAAACTAAAATAATAAATGAAGTTTTTATGTTAATAAACATGACACTGGAGTCTTGTTAATTTTTTAAATTAGTATGGAGTTGTCAAATCATGGCGATTGAAAGTCCATGCAAAATGACAAGTTAGAGCCCCTACACACTAGCATTTCTCCAGCGTAGCCTTTCGTCGAACTTATGGTGTATGCACTGCGCAGCTGATTTCTCCACCAAGCACGCGGCGCGTGTGTCACGTTAGAAATTACATTTTTAATTGAATATCTCTATATATAAAAATGAATCGCTGAATGTGTTGCTGATCGCAAATCTCAAGAACAGCTGAACCGATTTCGCTTACTCTTTTTTTATAGTATTCCTTGAAGTACGAGGATAGTTCTTATGGAGAGTTTTTTTTAAAAATCCTGAAAAAGAATCGACTGTTAGGCGGTACGAAGTTCGCCGGGGCAGCTAGTATTTTAATAAAAATCATTTCAAATAGTTCGCGATTGCAAATGACGATGTGTTAGCGACTACGCACTATCGCAGCGTTCACGAGTTAATATAGCGCGTGCGTCGCGTTGTCCGTTATATGTTCGTCGAACGTCTACGCTGGAGAAACGGTAGTGTGAAGATGCTGTTACGTTGGTCAAATGACCTGCGCGGTGATTCGCGACCTCATTGTTCAACAGTGAATGACAGTAACCGAGCTCATTGGACATTAGTTGGTTCTACATTGCTGCTTCACTGAGTGATAGTAAAAAATTTGTTCGTAGGAAACCTTTAATGGCTTAAAAATAAATGTCAAATGAACTCGGTGGCTATCATTTAGTGTTGAACACTGAGTTAGCAACTCAGCCCGATGTGCGTTGGGGTAAATCAGCTGGCAATTAAGACGGGCATATGTCTCGACTTCTCCATACTTAGGCAAAATTGGCGTATTTACTCTTGTGTCTCGTTTATTAATAACTTGAAACCCTACACTGTTTGATGTAAATGTTCAGCAATCAACTGCCAAGTGTAAAGAGAAAGGAGAGTCGCTGCAATTTATTGGTATACCTATCTTTATACTTGTGTAGGCGGGAACCGGCGTTGCGGTTTGATGCGGCGCTGCGCAAGAGTCGACTGTGTGACCGGGCCCAGTATGTGAGGTGTCATTGGTGCAGAAGTCATGGCCTGGGAAAAGAATATACCCTGTCAGGACCGGTTCAACGGTAGGCTGTGACAAAGTTAACAGACGCTCACTTTCGCATTTGTAGTGTTAAATATGTATTTGGAAGTGTAAATAGTATAGTATGAGTTTCTTGCTGGTTCTTAATTAAACTAGTTGACGATTCAAAATCACTTTTAAAAGTGTACTTGAATAAAAATATATTCGATTATATTCTATTCTATTCTATGAAAGCATGGATAATGGGATTGCATCAGGTAAGCGCGAATTTTACTAAAACATGAGTTGGTAGAGAACTTTATTAAATCCTGTAAAACAGCTCGAACACAACCCAACTCGACTTCCTCATGAATCTCCAATAATTACTTTAGCTCCATATCCACAAGAGGTATCCCCGCGACAATTCAAGTATTTTGCAGCTCAGCCCGTTGAAGTCAATCGAGTCGTCGAGCTATATTTTGTTGTCAGTCAAGTTTCGCTAAATAAAAGTTAAGTTACTTGGAGTATGATTCTGGAATCCTGATGAGGCGGGCGGGTTCCTTCGAAGCGGAACATTGCAACTGGTCCACGCTTCATACTCGGTTTATATGGCAGCTGCAATAACTCGGTTACCTGGAATATGAGGTCTACCACTCTCGCAGGTTCTGCTAGGGAGATTATAGTGGAGCGATTTCAACTATCCCGCCCTCCTACTAGACCTATGCGGTCGTGTGTCTCAAAAAATCCTCTCGTCACTCCCCGTTGTAACACAGTCTTCTATAACAAATCTTTCACCGTACTAGCTACCCAACTTTGGAACTCACTTCCTGAAAATGTCAGAGAGAACTGCCACTCAGTACACTCATTCAAATACAGAGTGAAGCAGTATTACTTATCATTAATATAGAGTATTTTATATATTATATGTATTTATATTTTTCATATATTATGTATATAATTATGTATGATAAGTATTATTATTGTATATAAGTTGATTTGGGTATTTATTATAAGATATTTATGTAGTTTATTAGATTCTAGTACCGTAGACCTATTCCACTTCTTGATACGCCTCACTCACAACCTTGAATGGGAAGCTGGAAGAAATCTCTGTTTAGAGATAAGCATTTCCGATGTAACTTAATTTATTATTACTTTGTAACTACAATTTTTGGTACATGAATAATAAAAATAAAATAAATAAATAAATTATAATCGGGCGGGGGAGCGCGGCCGCATCGCGGACACGAGTTAGAGCATGCGCTGTATTCGTGCATTCTTGTGATCGTGTTGAGCATATCTCAATACAACCTGGGTTTATATGGCAGCTGGAATAACTTGTTACCTGGAATGTGAGGTCCACCGCCCGCCTCAGGTCCTGCTGGGGAGGCTCGTCGTCGGGCGGGGGCGCGCGCGGCGCGGCGACGGGCTCGGGGTCGTCGCGGCTGATCCACGGCTCGCGCAGCAGCTCGTGCGCGCGCGGCCTCATCGCCGGCTCCAGCTGCAGCATGCGCCGTACGCACGCGCGCGCTTCGGCTGATACGTTCCGCCACGCGCCGCTCGATGTCTCCACCTTTTGGTGAATTTATAATAACTTTATAAGGTTGCAAAAGTAAGGTGAAACGGTTCGTGAGGTAACTCCGCGATGCGAGAGAGGCGACTGTAGCTTTACTCAGGTCTAATCAAGACTGCAAAGCAGACTGCAAGATTGTAGTTAGAATGCAGTTGAGACAACTGCTTCGTAACTAACCATCAACTGCACCGCAATACGCGTGCAGTTCAGTGTGTCCGTACTCGAATTGCGGGCAAGATCGATATTTACCACGCAGCTACTTTAAGTCTCATCTAGAGTCATCTCAAAATTCTTTACTATTGGATCGAACTCTTGTTTACAAAAATATAAATCTCTTAAAAAATTACTGCCAAGTACCTAATGATTATGTTATGAAAATAAACCAAATAACTTACAATTAATTTAAAAAATTAACTTCTTTGTTTGATTGCTTGATTTCTTATCTGATCATTGCACATCCCTCTATAAATTAACTTAAATATCACGCGCAATTTAAACACAATCTAAAAATTGAATACTGTTTGATTCACCTACCTTTCCAGACTCGATCCTTGCTAAAATAGCTTCAGGCGTGTCATCCCCTGTGGACGCAAAAGGCGTTCTGCCAGAGAGCATGATATACGCCAACACACCTAAAAGAAAATACGCAATAAAAAGGGTTATTATGACTCATGGTTTTTTCTCCTCCCAGTTTCTCTACCATGTTTTTTCTTTATACCATTTTCAAATGACAACAGATATAGCTGAATTTAAGCTGTTTGTAAAAAAATAAGCTGTGGCTCGTCTCCACTCTGCAGGTATGTGTTGTACCGGAGCTAATTTGTTGCTAAGTTGTTATTTTTTTTAACTCGTTTCTAATTTAAACCCTAGGATATGAAATTCGCCGTCCCATTTTAATATGGGTAGTGTCAAAAGTCAAGTCAAGTCTGAATAGGCATCTTCTAAGCAAGCGCGCTCCATCTTAGGCTGCATCATCTTTTGCCAGCAGGTCTGATTGCAGCCAAGCATTAGTCTATATAAAAAAAAACAACTTGTGTCGCGGTTCCGCCGTCGTCGCTCCGTTGCCCACTAAAAAGGCAGCTCAAAAATGACCAATCAACATTGAGCTATGCTGCGCAGTGCAGTGCACAGATAAACTGAATTTTAGTGCTGTTTTTTCAACAAACATATTAAGCTGCTGAACTGTGCGACTGCAACAACGCGACATGCATACACAAGTGCAAGCGAGATATACGGAAGACTAAGCGAGATGGGCAATGAGTCGACGAGCGAGCAAGCGCGTATCGCGATTCTTGCAGTTTTAAACACAGCACAGCAGTACAAAGCGCAGCGCAGCAGGGTTTGTTTGCATCTTCATTATAATCTAAGAGGAGCGATAGAGCATAGCACAGCACAGCGCAGCATAGCTCAGTGTTGCTTGGTCATTCTCAATGTTGTGTAAACCGATACCTAAGCTCCAGATATCGCAGGCGGCGTCGTATCCCGCTCGCTTGAGCACCTCAGGCGCTACGAAGTTGGCAGTGTAACACGGCGTCATGAGGAGACCGTTCTCCGCGCGCAACTGCTTCGCGAGCCCGAAGTCCACCAGCCTCACGTCGGCCGCGCGCCTGTCCGCCGTCGCGAATAGGATGTTCGACGGCTTTATGTCCCTGAACAATGACATTTATTGTTAGATAGACAGAAATACTTTTTTCACTCAAGTCCTTATTGATAGGGAGTTTGAGAAAAATAGTTTAATTGCTGTCAAAGATTTTTTATTCGATTTCGATTATTATCACCGATGACACATTATGATCGATTTCGATGACTTCTAATTTTACTGACACATAAGACACGAAGACGGAAACTGGAAGGTTTTTTCTTTGGGGCTAAGTCGCTGTAAATAATGAAAACATAACTAAGTACCAAGATGTACTCCAATAGTTCCAATAGTGCTAGTATATTATGGTCACATAGGTATACCTGTGGACAACGGTGTGGCGATGCAGATAATGCACGGCGTGCAGTACATTGCGCAGTATGGGCGCGGCCTCTCGTTCAGACAAGTAGCGCCGCTGCGTGATGTACTCCAATAGTTCACCGCCTCGACACAGCTCCGTCACTGCTAGTATCCGACCTCCTTCCTCGTAAACTCCACGGAGGGTTATTATGTGAGGATGTTGGCTGTATCTGATAACACATTAGATTTTTTTTGTTTATCAATAAATAAATAAAAAATTATATTCAGTTTTAATATTTGAATGTCCCCATTTTTATTTAGGAAATAAAATACGAGATGGGTGTTTAACAGTAAAAAATACCTACCTTAAAAGAATTTCGATTTCTTCCCTTGGATCGTATTGCAGCTTGTCCATGATCTTAACGGCGTACTGCGTGCGCGATGTCTTGTGCTCACACAGCCGGACTACGGAAAACGATCCTGTGCCTAATTCACCCATTAATCTGAAATCAAGCATTCCAGTAAGTAAAATATACATTCCTTATCCTTACATCTATCCACGGAAAGAATATAGCTCTCTGTCACGTAGTAATACCATATAAATGACAGAGCAAAAAATCTCAGTACACGTTAACCATTTTGATACACCAACTAATCACAAAATATATGTTTTCAAAAAACATTCGAAATTTAGACGGGAAAGGGTCAAAAACATAGACTATAAGGTCTTATAATCATCTATATCTCAAAGTCTATTAGTTTTTAAAGAAAAAGTTAATCTATAAAAAGTAAAGGCAGTAAAGATCTGGTGAATACCTACGTATAATATATTTTAAAAGCAAAGTTAGACACGGAGGACCTTTTTTTAGAAAAACCTACCTGTATTCGTCGAAGAAATTGTTTCTATTTACGAATCCTGACCAGAATTCTTCGGTGGAGGTTTTGGTTGGAGCTACGTGGTTCTGATTCTGATTTGTCACTGTTTTGTTATTGTCGTCATTTAGTAGACACGGCGCTACGAAACTGAATCCCCTGAAAAATATAATTCAATTAAAAATTTGCTTTAAACTATAAAATATACGGCTTGGGTACGTAAACAATGCGCAAAGACAATAGTGTGGCTGATTATGTTCTACACAATCGCCAAACTAAAATAACAGGTCTAAATATATTACTACTCCTTTCATAATGTTCCCTGCGGAAAAGGATAGAATTTTTTTTATTAAGATTTTCATTCGTGCCAAAACGTACCTAAATAGTTCGTGTGCATTAGCGGAGGCGGGCACGCCGGGCGAGTCGCGCGGCGTGCGGCACGTGAACTCCGAGTCGAAGTAGAACGCGTCGTCCGCGCGCGACACCGCCGGCCTGAACGGCGGCACCACCTGCAGTTATAATCAGCGCGTTAAAACCCTTCAAACTTACTTGAAAGCTGTACTCTATCCGCGCAAATAAATTAGTATAGCACTCTCTCTGTTAATCCCATATAAATGATAGAGACAAAAATCTCAGTAGGCCTTAACCTTGGAGAGGAAAGGGGAATATTAGTCATTTAACATGGCTAATATTCTTTTAAAAAATAAAAAAAATAACAAACACGTTTTCAAAAAACATTCGTAATTCAAATAGTTTCGTTTGTGATTGGTTGGTGCTTCAAAATAGTTAGCGCCCACTGGGAATTCTGTCTCTATCATTTGTATGGGATTATGTGACAGAGAGAGAGCGCTATGCCTACCAGTGGCGAAATGTCCATATAACACGATTCCCATAGGCTTCCCTTTCAGAATTGGCATATAGCGTAAGTACTTAAGTACTACTAGTACTTAGTGACATAAATATAGGCCAAAGCCCAAATGCATGCTACGTACTGTGTACGAAATTTATTTGCCTAAAAATTTATAATAACATCAAATAAAATCTATGCTATGCATCAAGTCATAGTTATAAACAAGCTAATATAATAGTAGAGTAAACTCGCAAACAACCCGGTAAACATAGGGTTATGCCTTAGCGGTTTCTTAGCATTCTATCTCTTTCATTTCCCTAGGAAGCGAACAACGTCTGTCTTGCTTTACGGACGAGAACCACCAATTTAATTTGGCCCGGTAGCAAATACGAATTTGTAGCTCTGACAGGTCAGACAAATTTGACACGAATAAGCCGCTGCATGCCGGGTTATTGTATTACACCTCCAAATTAAAAATTGTATTCACAGTACTGTTTCAACAGGTACATACTACTATTTTGTATTTTGTAGGGCGCTTTGATACATATTTTGTTTACGTGAAGGTGAAGCATCATGCGCGCTTGATTTTAAAGTTTGTGATTATGTTATTTTGATAGTATAATAAATTGGGGTTAGTGATTAATAATTCTAATAAGTGTAAGTTAATATTGATTTAGTTTCAGTTTGGTAATTCAACATAAGAAATGGCATTAAATTCACATAAGTAGATGTTTAGATTTTAGCTCATTTCGTAAAAAAGAACAGGCATATTCCTTTCGAATACAAATGACTGTTGTTTTTGTGTTAGCGATTGTGTTGGAATCTCTTTGATTATTATCTTTTAATTTGACTGAAACTAAAGACTAAAATGGTTAGGTATACTTAGTTTTTGATTTGGTTTGGGTTCAGTCTGTATTTAATAAAGCAAGCAAGCACAGATGTGTCTCACAGCACCATAAAAAGGCTTTTTTCAAAGTCACAAAGATTTTGAAAATACCAGTGCTTTTACAAAATATGGTGAATCGGTGA
The DNA here is from genome assembly GCF_902806685.2 of Maniola hyperantus. Classification (NCBI taxonomy): domain Eukaryota; kingdom Metazoa; phylum Arthropoda; class Insecta; order Lepidoptera; family Nymphalidae; genus Maniola; species Maniola hyperantus. The sequence continues at coordinate 8,714,643 of NC_048546.1, forward strand.
CGGTGGTGTGGAGCTGATATTTTTTTAGGTTAAAAAAATATCAAATATCTTCGTCAAAACTTTGTTTTGTTGCTCCGGCTTCCCTTTTTCAGATTTTCACCCCTCGCCACTGATGCCTACACAATTCTTTCCGCGAATAGAGTAGGGGTGTTTTTAAATAGAAACTGATATTCCAATCCATACCTCTTTTTTTAATAATGCATCCCAATCTATGTTTGCAAAGAACTCATGATCCTTTATATCTTCAATGCCATTGGGTCCAGCTCCCAATCTGTAGGAAAATTTACATATCGGAAAAAATGCAATGCTATTTACGACTTTAATACCAGACTACACAAGAGTTATAATTCTAGGAACAATCTGTTTCTATAATGTTATGTACGTCTAGCGTCTTTGACGTCTTTAGACTATGACCTCATGACAAATCCAACATGGCTTACATTAAAAACAAAAATATTATGTGACACTGGGAACGCATAGGGATATAAAGAGTTGCCCTAATGTCCTATAGAAAATAGCGGATCGGAAACTAGCTCAAGCTTATCGAAATTTTCTTAAGTGTGTAAGAGACAGCACTACATTTCAACATAACTATAAAAACAGGGTTTCGGCACAATCCGCCATTTGCTGTGCCAGCGTAAGTACTTGTTTTTCTTGTAAATAAATAACCTAATCGTTTGTTATGACAGCTGATTAGCTGATACTATGAACAAGCGCCGCCATTTTCTGTGCCAAAAACTACACGATAAAACCGTAGATATTTTCTCTCTATTAGTTTAAATACTCTAAGTGGGAACGACAGACAAGAATAAGCAATAAGAATAATATTACATGTGACAAAAATATAAACTTTGATGTCACATAAAATGTCTAATTGACGTTACGAAAATCCATACTAATGTTATAAATGCGAAAGTGTGTCTTTCTGTCTGCAAGCTTTTCAGGGTTCATGCGGTTAACCAATTTTGACGACAGTTTGTAAAGAGATAGCTTGCATCCCGGTGATGGGTACAGGCTACATTTTATCAAAGAGTTCGTATGGAATTTTTAAAATACCTATACAGCACAGGCGAAGCCATGCTAAGTGATTTAGTATTATATTCATGAAAAAATTAACTGTTTTTCATTTGGTACTTCTAAATTTAGTAGAGTTAAGTTTTAGAATCTTATTTGAATGTGTACCTGTTATGTGGATTTCTCTTAAACAGCACCCGAAGTAGTGATTGTGCTTCCTCGCTTAAATTAGATGGCATACCAAGTTTAGCCTTAAGTATTTGTGTCATTGTTTCATGCCTTGTTGAGCCATGGAAGGGAAGGTTTCCAGTCAACATCTCAAACTGTAAGGGAAACGTAAAATAAAGAATTATAAAAATAACCAATTTGACACTCTTAAAAATATGATTATACCTAGTCCATAAAAATGAATGATTGCATCATTCCTAGAAATATTAAAAAAAACCGATTTGGCTGAAATTTGGGATGGAGATAGCTTATGCCTGAATTAACACGCTACTTTTCATTTTGGAAAAAAGTTCCCACTGGGTTTTTAAAAACCTATATCCACGTGGACAAAGTCGCGGGCATCATCTAGTTTACAAAAAAACTTGAAACTATGCTTTAATTTGTACATAATTTTTCCTGTTATGTATCCACTGTTAAACCTTAATATTATATAACAGTATATTAGGATGGAAATAAAGAGCTTTATTATTATTAATAACATATAACAAGAACATAATATTTTAAGATCCTTTATCCAATTTATATTTTTGGGATTTCTTTTGAATGATTTAACCTAAGATTTAAAAGTTTATTAAGACTAGCTTATTCCCGCGATTTCGTACGCATGGACTACACAAACTTCAAACCCCTATTTTACCCCTTTAGGGGTTGTATGTTTGAAAATCGTTTCTTAGCGGATATTATAAGCTATATCTACTTCATACTTAATAGCTATCTACATGCCACATTTCAGCCCAATCTGTCCAGTAGTTTGAGCTGTGCATTGATAGATCAGTCAGTCAGTCAGCTTTTCCTTGTTTAAACATAATATATAGATTTATAAAAAATAAGAATTCTTACCATAAGAACCCCAAATGACCACCAATCAGCAGCCATTGTATGTCCTTTCCTATTAACAACCTCAGGTGCCATATACTCCACAGTGCCACAGAAACTGTAGGCTTTATCACTAGGGGGCAATTTGGATAGACCAAAGTCAGTCAGGGCAATGTGCCCATCCGCATCTAATAATATATTCTCTGGCTTGAGATCCCTGTATATAATTCCCAACTTATGCACATGTTCTAATGCTAACGCTAGCTCAGCTAAGTAAAACTTAACATCTTCCTCTGTGAACATCACCTAAAATTTTAAATTTTTAACACTTCAAACAACTAAGTGAGCGAACACGTAAGTCCTAACGCAATGTCAGCCCCCAACTGTGAGTGTAAGTGAGACTGCGTTTTGCTTCACACTGTGCTGACAATACACTGTAGCTACATACCCAGTTTGTGTACCTGAATCGCATATTGGGATAGTATAATAAATAGTCGGCCACCGAGAGTCAGCGACTATGTATAGCATAATAGCGTATCGTCAGTTTAGTGTGAACAAAAAGTTGAGTATGTATGGAAACCAGTAAATTGCGTAACGCTCGTTCACAATTGGTGGCTGATGTGGCGCACTAAGGAACAAACAAATAGATATAATATTAGTTTTAACTTACCTCTTTGCTTAATCGTGAAAATAGATCACCTCCACGCAAGAAATCTAATATTAAATACAATTTGCCTGCAGTTTGAAATGCATAGTGTAATTTAACAATGAACGGATGCCCCATTTCAACTAAAATGTTTCTTTCCATTTTTGTGCGTTCTCTATCTCTAACTTTAAGTGTTGCTTTTTTTAACACCTGTAAAAAATAAAACAATGAAAATTTGCTTTAATCAAATTTTAAAACAAATATACTTATTAAAGTTTAGAATTTTACAAATCAGTTACCTAAAACATCTTACAGCCGTACTCAGAGTCACTTAATCGTTACTTAAGTTTAGTTAAAACGAGACAGAGCTATATCTCTCACATAAATCCGTCTCATTTTAACTCAATCTTAATCTAAATAAAACTGCCATAATATGACATATCTCTTTCAAGTTAGCCCGCTGTCATCTTAAACTGCATCATCACTTACCACCAGATGGGATTGCAATCAAGGACTGATTTGTAATGGAATTTAAAAAAAAAAACCTTTATAATTTCTCTTTCAAGAGAAGGTGGAAGAAATTTCTATTACAGAGATAAACTTCATCTTTATCCACTTAATTTAATTATTAGTTTGTAACAAGTATTAAGTTTATGTACAGAAATAAGAAAAACAAATAAATAACAACAATGATTTTACCTTCATAGCATAAAGAGTACCAGTATCTGGACCACTGACTTTACGTACTAGGAAAACTTTGCCAAAGGAACCTTCACCAAGGACTTTGAGTAATTCAAACTGAGAGGGATCTGCTTTCTCATGGCCTTCTTTGACCACATCCTGTAGCTCAACTTCCTGTTCATAGTTTTGATCATTTATGGATGCATTGGACTCGAGACTCTCTGTTGTTGATGTCTGCCGTGACTCGGCTGCATTTTCAACAACCATTGGAAGACTGTTTGTGGTCTGTGATGTAATGCCACGCTGGAAATTTTGATTATAATTATATTAAGTCTACAGCGATAATATTAGACCAGCCATTGACACGATTATATTAATCAATTATAAGTACTTAGTTGTTTTTAATTTATAAGTATGTAGTTGTTTATTGTTTAATGATGTTATGATTATGGGAAGACACTGCCTCCTGAAACACAAGTTTTCACTACCTCAGGAGGTAGGGCCTCACACTAATACTTTTGTTGTTGTAAACTACATGTTTTTTATGAAGATTATTATTATTAAGTATTGTTATTATATTCAACTGTATAAAATAACATTATAAAGGAATTCATGAATACAGTAAAAATTTAATAGGCTGAATCATAATTTTAACAGGTTTAGGGACATAGAATTTTCTATGATATAAGATGATGGATGATAATTTACTAAAGCCATATGTTTGGATGGTTTGGTTCAAACTAACCTTGATATATTTTGATTGATTACACACTGTATCACAAGACCATTTAACGATCTCTATCATCAAATTTAGTAAAGTTGTAGTAGATCTTCTTGAGCACATGAATGTTTACTATCTCATTATTATTTGAGTACAAAATATGAGATGTTACATGGGCGTAACAACAAACCACTAATTTTGTGTTTTACATTGAATTCAAATGCACTAAATATTGTACGTCATCAATTTATACAAAAGCAATTAGTAAATGAGTAATCTAAAAGGAAAATGTGTACAAACTACGCTAACAAATATAAAAAAATAATAACATACTGTGACATCTCCACTCTGCATTCGCCATGGATCCGTCGCATTGGCCAGAGGCATAGTTCCTAGCTTCAAATTATACACATTCAGCAGAAATATTTAACAATATTTATAAAAGTTGTAAGTTTAAAATAAAAATTAAAGTCGATCGTAATCACCGCAATTCTCTACTCATCACCCTACTCATTAAATAGACCATAGACTACTGAAAATCATAGATTACAATATTATAGAATGATTATAGACCATTCATAGACGAAGAAAGAGCTACAGGTAATAAAAATCATAGCCTTTTTCAACTGACTTTCAAGCTCTGGACTCTAGCTTTTACAGCCTAATCATAGACATAGATTATCTACTATATTACTAGATCATAGACGAGTACAATAAGAGGGCACAGTGCGAAGACTTAGAATATAATATAATAGTAAAGTGATTTATTAATAATCTATAGCCACAAGACAACCCAAACAAGCAACCAAAGAAGACCAAAGAAGAGCAACCAAAGAGTATAATAAGAATATAATGACTACGTTTTATCCACAGATTTATGATTTATATGACGTGATTTATCAATTCCTTTTTGCCAATTACTAAGGGCGCGAGAAAAAAAACTTTTAAATTCAATAATTTATTACTAACTACTCTGTTGATTTAAATTAAATGTTTTTCCGAAGGTTTTTTTCTTGTATTTTTAGCATGTGTAAATAGGTACCTAGCGATTTCCTATCGCAACTGTTTCATTAGTTAATCGCATATATATGTTATCTAAAAATAGACTAAAAATAATATTAAATTATTAGCTGTTGCTCTTATGAAATGAATATTTCAAACAATGATTCAGATTCACATTCTTTACCTGCGTATAGTAAGATTGATCCCTCACCCTTAGACCCCAATAAAGGTAAAATAATTCAGTTACCTACTTATATTAAAACGTACCTAATAAATTCTATATTTATGCAGCGATTAATAAAAAAAAATCATATTTCCAGGTTTCAAAAGTAGCAACACAGGCGACTACAATGCCGACGATGTAACTTTTAAAATCGTTGGAGACTTTGGGAACTGGCAGTTCTGGATAAGTTTTTTCATGGCACTGTTGAAGTTGCCACTAGCTTGGTACCAGTTAAATATAATTTTCATGGCCCCACCTCAGGAGTTCTGGTGCGCGAAACCAAAATCATTTAACAAGTATACGGAGGAAGAGTGGCGATATATGTGTGCTCCTGTAAGCACTACCTACTTTTGACTATCTTCTTATGTTTTTTACGCTTTTACTAGTGCCTTTTTTTAACGCTGGGAAATGCGTTTACGCAATCCCCCCCCCCCCTCCTGGAAGCCAGCCTCTGATCTCTATAATGTTTTCTAATGTTTCACACACCACACTTTTCTGCCAATCCGCTCTTAGCGTGTCACGTATTTATGAATAAAATAATTATCCTCTTTCCGACCGAAATTTCGGCCAAGGCTGCCAATCTCGGTAGAGAAGTGCCATCTGCGTGGCCGATAATACGACTTTATGGCCCACAGTTAGTGGAAATACACCTTATTAATAATATTTTTTTTAGAAAATTGAAGAGCATCCATGCCTGATCTTCGACCCGGACATAATACTTATCGTGCCGGATATGGACAGAGCGTTGATTCCACTGGTGGCTTGTCCGAAGTTTGTGTACGATACCACTGTATTCAGTCGTACTATTAGATCTGATTGGAACCTTGTATGCTCTAAGCATTGGTACATACATGTGCGTTGACGATTTCTTTACTCTTTGGTTTTCAAGGCCCCGCTCGCTTTGCATGCGTTATCGCATCGTAACCGTACCACAACTAACTCGCATGCAGTGCAGAGCGCTCCCATAGTCGAAGGATCGATCGTTCGTGCCTTTTCGTACGTCTGCCTACCACCGAATTTCGTACGAAAACACATACAAATTGAGCGCGGCCTACGTTCTGACACAGTTTCACTTCCACTCGTGTGGTTTTACTATATACTTAAGTAGTTAGATCGTAAAAATGTGTCACTGTCTAGGCGCCATCTACACAGGCGAGAGAATCGCGGCGAGAGTCTCGCCGAGTGACGAAATTCGATACAACCCGCCCAGGGCCTAATATCCACAGGGCGATACTGTCGCGCCTATAGTTTGTCTAGAATTGGGGCGCTAGTCTCGTCGCAATTCTCTCGTCTATGGAGACTGGAGATGGCGCCTAATAGTGTCAAGCTCAACACAATCATAATACTACCTAGGTACTCGGTACTTCTCGGTGAAGGGCAGGCAGAGGCGGATTAAATATCGAGAGCGCCCTAGGCAAGCATCTCATAGGCGCCCCTCTAACAGCCTTATTTTTTTACTAACTTCGTAAAGTATAGAACGAGGAATCGTCTCATTGCATAGCTGGTAGTTGTTGATTATACTATTTACGTGATCGAGTGAAGAACATCACGTCATGACACTTTAGCAATACGTATCAATATATTTTTTAGCTTACTCAATGCATTATGATGTGGGGTGTACTCCTCGGTAGTGTAATATTTGGGATAATAGCGGATAGATATGGAAGAAAGACTCCACTTATGATCGGCATAACGATGCAGTGCATCATGAGTTACATCACCAGCGTATTGCCGTCTTACGGCATATTCCTGGTCTGCTGGTTCATGTTAGCTATAGCCTCTGGTGGTATTGGTATTATATCGTTCGTCATTAGTATGGAGGTAAACAAAACTGTTTCTATTATTTCTTATTTACTATCTTCAATATTGAGGTGTTTTATAGCTAGGTACTCAGTACTCGCAACCAGCCCCTACCTACTTAACAAATTATTGGTACAGACTACAGAGTAGACTCTTTACCAATAATAATTAATTAGATTTAACTACATTTCGGGTTTTAAAATCTCGTGGGAACTTTTTGATTTTTCGGGATAAAATGTAATTTATGTCCTTCCCCGAGGTGCAAGCTATCTCTGTGCCAAAATTTCGTCAAAATCGGTCAAACAGAATGAGGTCAGTGAAAAGTTAACAGACAAACACACTTTCTGTTTTATAATATTAGCGTGTATGGAAGATGGAAGTATTTATAAATCGCCTCTCTCATTTTTAAAGAATGTACAGGAGCAAATTCCATTCTACCCCCATTTTCGTATCTATACCTACTAAGATTATCAAATAATATAGCTTAGTCGCTAGTGAGAGCACACATTAGGTAAGTATATTAGAACTATTAGATATGAGGATAAGGATGAGGAGATATGATGATGTATTCATTGAAGAAGAATCAATGCGTTTGAGATTAACGTTGTCATGATTATGTTTGTATTGTTTGCTATCCGTTACCATTATTTTCTCAAAAACTATAGGATCAATTTTGATGAGGTTTTTGCCGGCTAAGTGAGTATATAGGCCACCACGATAAGATGTCTTTCACGTGTTCTTTTCAATGTTTCAAAGGTTGTGGGAGGTAAGTGGCGTACAATAATACCCATCTTGTACCAATTGCCTTTTGGACTCGGGAACACTGTAATGGCAGCCCTAGCTTACTGGCTGAGGGATTGGAGGAAGCTAGAGTTCGCTTTGGCCACGTTGTCATCATTGTACATGTTCTACTGGGTACTCATACCAGAGTCACCAAAATGGCTGATTGCTACGGCACAAAATGAGAAGGCTTTAGGTAATTGAGTATTATCTACTTATTTCCTACTCTTATAGCTAACCACCTTGACCAGTTAGCTTTAACACGAGATTTTCTGCGCATATAGATTTTCTGTTTTTCTGTTTACCTAAGTAATAATATGTGCTAAAGTAGGTTTTTAAGGTACCTGCAGGGTATAGTACCGTGGCGGGGTAAAATACAAATAGCGAGTAAACGCGCAGTTGTGTCACCTGATGTTAAGTGATTACCGCCGCCCATGAACATTTGCAGCACCAGAGGAACTGCCGATGCGTTGCCGGCCTTTCAGAATTTTTTTGGTTCGCCCCTTGAATAACCCCACGTTGTAATCTAGTGGGAACACCGCCGAGAGTGAGTGGTTGTGAGATGGCGAGCGAAATAACCAAACCATTTAAGTCCATACTAATATTATAAATGCGAAACTGTGTCTGTCTGTCTGCTGGCTTTCCACGGCCCTACAGTTCCACCGATTTTGATGAAATTTGGTACAGAGTTAGCTTTACATCCCGTAAAATTAATGAGTTTCCATGGGATTTTTAATAAACCTAAATCCACGCGGACGAAGTCACGGACATCATCTAGTATTCAATAACTCAATAGTTAACAATTAGCTCACTGGTCTGTCGTGCTGTAGTCGTGCTCGAAGCGCATTGTCCACACGAGGCTCCTTCCATAATATCAGTTTCGACATGGGTCGATCATCAAAACTTAAACCACAGTGCATTATGAGCATGGTAAAATTAACTATAGTTCACAGGATAAACAGAAGGAAGGTAGGTAGGTATACGTAGGTGTGCAGACCTACGTAGGTAGACCTTCTAACGCAAGCTCCACAGTCATAGGTCATAATAGGTGTCCTATGCCCTACTCCGTCATGTTTTCATCTGTAGACCTACTTATTATAGTACGTGATAGGTCAAGATGTCAATCGGGGTGGTAACGCCCCGCACAGCCCCCGCGCTTACCCTTTGCGGGCGAGCGCGGGAGACGTGCGGGGCGTCTCCCGTCTCATACCCTGATTTCCATCTCGCCCTGTCGCAGACTATAGGTACCTGTACCAACAATCATAAAATAAGATTTGGAAGACATGATTGCCTTTCGCCAAGTGCTGTAGTTTAGAGTCATGCAAACTTTCCATTATTTTTCTAGAAATACTACATAAGGCTGCACGGCAAAATAACAGGGAAAAATACTTTGAAGATAACAAAGATTCATTGCAGAAATGTAAAAAACAAATACGAAATGATCCAGGATTTATGGCTTTTATGAAATCTGAAAGTATGAGGCTGAAAACATTGCTTTTATCGATAAATTGGTAACTCTCCCATTTTAATCTAAATTAAAATTATTTAGCCTAATTTACCCTAAAGTCTACAGTCCGCAGACGAACTTTTTCTCGCAATGGTGAGCATCGTTTCCCTCATTCATACTGGGAGGTCCTGGGTTCGAACCTCGGCTGGGTCAATCTGGTAATTTATAATTTCTATACGACTTTTACTGAACGTACCGCCATATTTTGAAGCATGCTCATACTTGTCGTTTTACCCAAAGGTGCGTAAACATCGCGCTAGTTGTCTATCTGGAGTTTTATAATAGGTACCTATACTTATCTTTGTTTCTAAATTAAGTAGTATAGTTTTAGCCTGGGAGGGTTCAGCCGCGGCTATATTTGCTTCAGACTGACCAAAGCGTAATAATTTCAGGTTCTGTACTGGATTAGCTTTCTTCTCATTTTCCCAATACCTCGGTTATATCGGCGGGAACATTTTCCTAACAGTCGCAATAAGTGGCATTGTCTCAGTTTCGGGCGGGTTAGTTAGTCTGTTTATTGTGACTAGAGTTGGACGGAAGACAACCGTGTGGATATTTCAAATAATAACGGCTTTCTGTTTTGTATTTATTTTCTTTATACCGAAGAATGTGTTTGCTAATGACTGGCCAAGGCTTCTGTTCGCCGGATTGGGTTTTGCAGGATTATCGGTAAGGATTACTATCCAGCTATAGTACGCAACAGGTCGAAGAAATGGCAATCGGGGAGAGAACGCCCCGCATATCCGGTGCGGGCGGGCGCGGATGACCATACCTCGCTTGCCATCTCAACTTGTCGCGGATTATACTTATTTCAGAGTAGAAATCAAAGTCCAGGTCAGAACTCCAGGTCTTTAACTATACCCATGCAAAAAATCCTTACTCCGTTGTGATGTAATTGAAGGACAAACCAACAAACAACTACACTTTCGCATTTATAATATTATGAGTACTTAGTGATATGGGTAGTGATTTGTCTCATATTCGCGTATTTTAGGTATATTTCTAAAAACAAGACGTACCTAACTACTTAACATACTTTTATATCTACACCTACCTACCTGCAGTATATCGTAGAAAATTACCATGCATTTTCTATTAACCAACAGGGCACTGTACCAGCTCTGTATTTATTTTCCGGTGAGCTTTTTCCGACTATAGGCCGTAACTCCGGAGTGGCTGGCGTGACCACGTTTGCTCGCATCGCCGCCATGATGGCCCCTGCCGTCGTGAGCTTGGATGAGACGATGCCCGACCTGCCGCTAGCCCTGCTGGCTATTATGTCATTCGGACAGTTAGCGCTCCTAGGGCCGCTACCTGAAACTAAAGGTCAACCACTGCCAGATACTATAGCAGAAGCGGAACAGTTCAATAAAAGGTGTTCATTTAATTTACGTGCAAAACCTACCTACAGTCCGCGACAGGTTGAGATGGCAATGGTACGAGGCGGGGGGCCATCCCGCACTCGCCCGCACCGGGTTAGCGCGGGGCGTTCCCTCCCCGATCGTCATCTCGACCTGTCGCGTACTATACTTAGACCCTACTTAGATAAAGCGCAATGTTCACAGACGGAGTATAGAGTGCAGCAGAGGCAGACTTTATTTTATCAAGTAAAAATCAGCTTATTTACTTTGCTATACGGTTTTCAAAATGTTATAATGAAAATGTGCGAGCTCAAGCGGCAACTCTCGCACGTCGGCGCGCGGGTCCCAACTCATAGTGTGCAGGGCGAGGAGTCAGAGGATTCTGGCCAGAAGGAAAACATCTTGAGGAATCTGCATACCTGAAAGTTCTCCATAATGTTCTCAAAGGTCTGCCAATCTGCACTTGGCCAGCGTTGTAGACTATGGCCAAAACCCTTCTCGCACTGACAGAAGACCCGTGCTCTGTAGTGAGCCGGCGATGGGTTGCTCATGATGATGATAATAGATGATAAAAACTGCTATACCTCCCTTAGTTAGCCCGCTTCCATCTTAGACTGCATCATCACTCACCACCATTTGTGATCGCAGTCAAAGGCTAACATGTAAAGGAATAAAAAAGTAGGTAGGTCTTTCTGTGTAGGTTTTTATGATTTTATTGTCATTATGACTTTTTAAGAGTCTTTATATTTTTATAGGAAATCTGGAACGAGACATGAAACTAGCAACGAAAGAATTGGAGACATCATGATGCAGAAGTTTTATTCTTATACAAGTGATTGACAACCATTGCTTTTACATTAATGTTATACTTATGATATTGGGTAACAAACTTATGTGATAAAGTCAGCATATTGCTAGGTAACTAAAAAAATAAAAATTCATTTGGTATAAAATATTTTCTTTTAAATGCCTTTAAAAATATAGGTACTTATTGGTATTAATACCATTTTTAAGTTAACCTACTTTTTATAATAAAGGTTGTAAGTTATTAGTTTTTATATTATGATCTATGACATATTTGTGCAAATCACAAACTATCAATACAATGAGAAAATTGTAAATACATAAATAAATAACCTGACTACAAAAATATTAATAAAGATATCTATTTGTGACTCAACATATCTTAAGTTGCCTTTTGTTTTACACTGAATTAAGTTTTTCATCTATAAATTATTTTATAAATATCTATGATCTTCCACAATGATTAGATTTGTAAGATAGGATTTGCATAGTTACAATAAAGTATGAGATATAATCCTTGTAATCAGATTATACATAATTTTAATGCATTAAATGCACTTCGTAGTAGTCACTACAAAGTTATTGTACTTTTTAAAAATAAATGCATTTTTAGGTTTATTTTAAGTTAATCAATTTTTGCACCAGTGGTTTGGGATTTTATATTTTCTATTCTGTGCAACAAAGTTGGATGAGAATGATACCAGGCTGAATAGAGCTTATCATAAATAGGATAATCCAAATTATCTTTCCCTAGCTTAATAAGGGCAGACCTCAGTTCCATAGGATAGTTTAGGGAAACTGCAAAGTTGTCAGCCTCAAACTCAAATTTCCTGGACAAAGCTGTAGCAAAGAATGATAACAGAGAATTATATGGCGCAAGAATCAGCTGTAATACCACTATTAAACCAATAATAACAGGTTCCTGCCCTGGTGGGAAACCCAGAGTGGTGTAAAGTAAAGAATTCTTGAAAAGAAAGCCAAATGCAGAGAATAAAAGTAGCAGGTTTACTTCAGTGAGAGCAATAGATTTGTAAATATGACTGCATTTCCAATGACCCAATTCATGAGCCAAGACCCCCAAGATTTCATTTTCATTACAACCTGTGGTAACATTTTTTACTTCATCATGTTTCTGTAGCAGAGTATCGAACAACACTATTCTCTTAGCACCAAACAATCCACTGAAATATGCATTGCTATGTGCGGATCGTTTAGATCCTTCGACAATGTAAACTTGGGATAGTGGGAAATTGAGTCTTGATGCTAAATTTTCTATGCCTTTCCTGAGTGATCCGTCTGATAGAGGCTGGAATTTATCAAACAATGGTGCAATAACGGATGGGTAAATAGTCAAAAGTATCAATGTAGCTACAGTAGTAAAGAGCCACAGCCAAACGACAAACATGTTGCCACCAAGCAAAATGATACATATTGCAACAGAGACAATAGGTAATGTTATTACTAGGCTAAGAACTAGTGACTTTATTTGATCCTTTATGAAGAATCCAACAGTTTGTTTGTTAAATCCGTGTTTCTCTTCAAGGACAAATGTTCCATAGATAGTAAAAGGCATATTAACAACAAAATTGAATAATGTGACAAATGTCATAAATATGCAACTTATGATGATTTCTTGGTCTGCGTTAATGTTTAAAACAGCTGCAATGTTTTCAGATTTTTGCCATGCAACAGATATCCATCTATTATACAGGATTATAGATGTAAGTGATATGCTGTAAAATTCTTTAACTATTTTAAATTGAGACTTGTCTGTACCATATAGTCGTGCTTTTTTGAAAGACTCTTCATTCAGCATATCTTTCAAATCTTCAGGGATGGTCTGGTTAGTCTTGTATATCTTTAACTGAAAATAAATAATATAAAATTTATTAATAAAAGCTTTTTTGGAGAAAGGTAAATGTAATACCCTGCCACATAACTAGCGTAGATAAGAACAGATTGCAGTTTTGAGTTTCAACGTGGTTCAAGCCAGTAGGCCACCAAAATACCAAAAAAAGGTAAGCGGGGCTTGTTTTTCATTTTCGGACTTGTTATACTAGGATCCTTATTTAACTTAAGAAGTAAGCATTCATAAAGTCATAGGAATTACATTGGGATTTATAAGTAAGTAGCACTGTACCTGCCGTAGGGAAAGATATAATTCCCACAAATATTCCGCCCAAGAAAATATCAATATCAAGAAGAGCAATAAATTCTCGTCGATTATCATGTTTAAACACCGTAGTTAGAGTACCTATATAAGAGTTAATTTGTATAAAATTAAAAATTAAGATATTGATTCGGCAACGCAAACACGAGAAACCACTTTTGACAATCACAATTGACAATAGGCATTTGTGATTTGACATAAAAATTGACGTACTATTGTTTTTTTAACTGATTTTACGGCTCTGGGTTCTAGCCAGATAAAACATATCAGTATATTATTTTAATTAGATAGAAGAGAAATAAAAATAATCAGTGCCCTTATAATAAATGCGAAAGTGTGTTTGTTTGTTGGTTTATTGGTTTGTTGGTCTGTCCTTCAATCACGTCGCAACGGTGCAACGGATTGACGTGATTTTTTGCATGGGTATAGATAAAGTGACATAGGCTACTTTTTATCCTGGAAAATAAAAGAGTTCCCATGGGATTTTTGAAAACCTAATTCCACGCAGACTGATATTTTTTGAATTTGCCGCCCTTTTCCAGTCTCTTCTTTCCTTAGAGCTCTATCACTGCTGAGCGAGAGCCAGAGATCGGACACGTCACCACTGGATTAACTTCTGGTTCTAGCCTCTAATTTGTAAGTCGAAGTAGGAATGCGATTAGGTAGGTAGGTATTCGCTTCAATTACTACAATGGCAGCGGATACACCAGTAAGTTTTTGTAGTAGCTTGCGACAATCAGGCAATTTAGTAATGTAAATACTCTTTGTAGGTACTTACATTTATCTTAGTAAATTTGCTGCCAACAGTTGTCAATTAATTACATAAGGTACTTCATCATCATCATCTTCATAATCATCCCATTGCCGGCTCACTACAGAGCACGGGTCTCCTCTCAGTATGAGAAGGTTTTGGTCATAGTTAGTCCACTATGCTGGCCAATTGCGGATTGGCAGACTTCACACGCCTTTGATAGCATTATGTAAAACTCTCAGGCATGCGGATTCCCGCACGATGTTTTCCTTCACCATTAAAGCGAGTGATATTTAATTTCTTAAAACGCACACAACTCCGAAAAGTTAAAGGTGCGTGCCTAGGATTGAACCCCCGACCTCCCGAATAGGAGGCGGACGTCCTAACCACTAGGCTATCACGGCTCTACTAGGTACTTACGTCAGTAAGAGTTACAGGTGTAATTGCGGCCCAATATAAACTATAAGGTAGACCGTAGAGGCGTGAGAGAGGCGTAGACCCTATAATAATGTAATAGATATGTTAAATTATTAAAAGTTTTTACGACCACTCGATCAGTCAAGCTAATCTGCAAAACCAATACTCTACGTTTCTTGCTGGAATTATTGACATGGTTACGCTATCATAAAGTTACCTATAAATTGTTAACGGTTTAGCAAAAATAGGTTTAGGACTCTGTTAGGTGGTTCATGATATTTGCCCTTGATAACGTTTGTCCCGCCCCCCTCCCGGCTTACCTACTGTCCGCTTCATATTAGCCATAATGTATTTAATATTATGAAAGTCTTGTATGTTTTAGTTTTAAGTACTTATCTATACCTACATATTTTGATTATAAAATATGGTAAGTACGGCAAAAAATATTGATTATTATTTTTTAAAAGTGAGACCATTTTATACAAGATTTTATAGCTTGACTTGAGCGATTTGATCTTGCTGTAGATGTCAAAACTTTTCTTTAAAAGAACAGTCTTTCTATTAACTTATGCCTATTAGTCTTAGTAAAACAAGGCATCTTACTTAATCCCAGCTCTCCCGCTGATTTACACGAACGGCGTTATTATCACAATTATAAGTATAATATGGAACCCTATACTTAGGTACCTACTTAGTCAACGTTTGATATAAAAGGGAGGAATGTGATCACATATCGCAGTCTTATTAGCACTGTATCGTAGTTACATAGAATTAGGGAACGAAATAGTTAATTATAAAAAATGACGTTATTTACCAACAGTTTATGTTTTCTATTCATATTATCACTAGCTGCAATTGGATGTCATTCTGATGAAAATTGTGAAACTTATCCAACCGAAATTCATGTAACTAAAGGTATAAAATTAATACATTAAATTTCTTTGAAAGTTTCTAGTTATTAATATACTTAATCCGGGACAGATAGTATTTATAATATACTTAATGATAGAACTTTTATAAACTTACATCGGATTCCTTATAAGTAAACTGTGATGACTATATAAACGAACAAACTTAGTAAAGTAGGTAATATAACTCCTGTTAAAGTTTTGGTTAATTACAAGTTACAACTAACATCAACGATTGATAAACAGCGCAAATTCCTAATGCATGTCGGCAAGGGCAAAGTATCGACAGTCTGTTCGCGATTTTATATTATTGACTCTTTTAAAAGAATTAATAGGTATAGGCTTTCATTATTTATAAATACCTAAATATAATTATTTCTCTTTCAGAGGAATATGATGATATGGGAAGCTTAGTAAGATCGTGTAGCGGAGAAGTAACTGTTAACAAATGTGAAGGAATATGCAACAGTCAGATTCAACCATCGGTCGTTACACCGACGGGCTTTCTGAAGGTAGGTTACAACTTACAACATTATAATATCACGAGTCCAATCCTTTTAATAAATAAATAAATAAATAAATAAGCCTTTATTATTCTGAGGGTTCACAATTTACAATTTGTTATTTTAAACAATTACATATTATTAATCTAGTAAGTATATAAATAGCAAGTTGCGTCTTCGGTAGCCGTTTTAACGCCTCAGTGTCTTCTGACATAGGCCTCCTCCATTCCCTTCCAAATTGTTCTATCTCTGGCTTTTCTCTGCCATGTAGCCCCTGCTACAGGGGCTGGGACATAATGAAAAACAGAGATATACCAATGGCAGCCAAGAGCAAATTACACAATACTTGTATCTTGCCGTGCATGATCTACGGATGCCAAACGTGGGCTCTGACAAAAAGAAACATGGAAAAACTGGAAACATGCCAACACGGAATAGAAAGAAGTATTTTGCATACTAGGAGGAGTGATAGGCAGAGACTAGTCACCATTAGAGCCAAAACAAAAATTTATGATGTAAAAAGGAAAATAAGAGAACAAAAATGGAGATGGGCCGGTCACATGGTAAGAAGCAAAACACCAAAGTGGACCGATGATATAACAGATTGGTACCCAAGGGATGGTAAACGTAAAAGGGGACGGCAACATCTCAGATGGGCAGATGACATTAAGTCTGTAGCAGGGGCTACATGGCAGAGAAAAGCCAATCCTTTTAACCGACTTCAAAAAGGAGGAGGTTCTCAATTCGTCGGAATCATATTTTTATTTTTATTATTTACATTTTATGTGTATGTTCCCCGATTACTCGAGGACGCCTGGGCCGATTTGGAAAATTCAGAGATAGCTTAGGACATGGCTACTTTTTATCCCGGAAAATTGAAAAGTTCCCACAGGATTTTTAAAAACCTAAATCCACGCGGACGAAGTCGCGGGCATCATCTAGTATTCAAATAAAGAGTGGATAGGTCATAGGTGTCTTCTAGGTAAGCGTGTTCCATCTTAGGCAGTATCACCACTTGCCCGCAAGTTTGAGTTCAACCAAGCGCTAGTTTATAAATAAGTAATATAAAAAATCCTTAGATTGATTGCTTATCAAAATAAGAGTTGACTTCATTCACAACAACGACCTGCTTACGGTACGGCAGCTAAATTCAGTACCTATATAAGAGCACATACGTACCTACTAAATTCTTAACACTAAAATTCTGATTAACTATGGTGACCTGCTAGTAGTTAACTTGGCACTGATGAAAAATTTCTGCCTTCAATTATTTTTTCATTACAAGTTACTTACGAGTTACTTAGTTAATCCCTTTTTTCTTCTACAGGAATGTTTTTGCTGCAAAGAAAATTATTTGAGAGAGCGTCTGGTCACGTTATTCCACTGCTATGATTCCGATGGTTTAAGACTTGAAGACGAAGACCGAGCTGTTATGGAGATCCGTTTAAGGGAACCTGCCGAATGCCGATGCTATAAATGCGGAGATTACAGCCGATAGTAACATAGTCCACAGTAATGATGACGATGTACACCCAAATGACATACGTAATAAATATCCTAGTTTGTTGAGCATTGTAATATTGTAAATATAGAGATACATATTTAATACTGTTAAATAAATGTTATTGGTCAAGGTTTTTAGAATTTTTTATAAAATTAAGCGGAAAATTAAATAAAATTTTGAAAATGAACCATCGGATATTTTATTTGTTTTTTACTAAATATACCTACCTAATCACCTATGAATAGTGAGCTAACAATAGATAGGTAGGTGAAGTTATGAGAAAATAAAGAATAGGTGTTTTCTAGGTAAGCGTACTCCATCTTCTGCAGCGCAGCATCATCACCACTCAAGTTTGAGTTCAACCAAGCGCTAGTTTATAAATAAGTAATATAAAAAATCCTTAGATTGATTGCTTATCAAAATAAGAGTTGACTTCATTCACAACAACGACCTGCTTACGGTACGGCAGCTAAATTCAGTACCTATATAAGAGCACATACGTACTTACCTACTAAATTCTTAACACTAAAATTCTGATTAACTATGGTGACCTGCTAGTAGTTAACTTGGCACTGATGAAAAATTTCTGCCTTCAATTATTTTTTCATTACAAGTTACTTACGAGTTACTTAGTTAATCCCTTTTTTCTTCTACAGGAATGTTTTTGCTGCAAAGAAAATTATTTGAGAGAGCGTCTGGTCACGTTATTCCACTGCTATGATTCCGATGGTTTAAGACTTGAAGACGAAGACCGAGCTGTTATGGAGATCCGTTTAAGGGAACCTGCCGAATGCCGATGCTATAAATGCGGAGATTACAGCCGATAGTAACATAGTCCACAGTAATGATGACGATGTACACCCAAATGACATACGTAATAAATATCCTAGTTTGTTGAGCATTGTAATCTACACTAATATTATCTACACTAATATTATAAAGAGGAAAACTTTGTTTGTTTGTTTGTTTGTTTGTTTGTTTGTTTGTTTGTTTGTTTGTACTGAATAGGCTCAAAAACTACTGGACCGATTTTAAAAATTCTTTCACCATTCGAAAGCTACATTATCCACGAGTAACATAGGCTATATTTTATTTTGGAAAAAAATAGGGTTCCGTAAGATATTTGGGTTTTTCGGACACAAGGTGTAAAAAATCAACCAGAAAAGTTACTTATTTTGCGTACGCTGCCTAAACTATAAAATATTATATAGAGAGGTAATGTCGTTAAGTTTGTTTGTAGGGGGTAATCTTTAGAACTAATGAACCGATTTTAAAAATTCTTTCACCAGTAGAAAGCTACATTATTCCTGAGTGACATAGGCTATACGGGATCTTTAAAAACCTAAATCTACGCGGGCGAAGCCGCGGGGATCAGCTATATTATATAAAGAGGTAATGTCGTTAAGTTTGTTTGTAGGGGGTAATCTTTAGAACTACTGAACCGATTTTAAAAATTCTTTCACCAGTAGAAAGCTACATTATTCCTGAGTGACATAGGCTATACGGGATCTTTAAAAACCTAAATCTACGCGGGCGAAGCCGCGGGGATCAGCTAGTATTGTAAATATAGAGATACATATTTAATACTGTTAAATAAATGTTATTGGTCAAGGTTTTTAGAATTTTTTATAAAATTAAGCGGAAAATTAAATAAAATTTTGAAAATGAACCATCGGATATTTTATTTGTTTTTTACTAAATATACCTACCTAATCACCTATGAATAGTAAGCTAACAATAGATAGGTAGGTGAAGTTATGAGAAAATAAAGAATAGGTGTTTTCTAGGTAAGCGTACTCCATCTTCTGCAGCGCAGCATCATCACCACTCAAGTTTGAGTTCAGCCAAACTAGCGCTAGTTTATAAATTTTAAAAAAATCCTTAGATTGATTGCTAATCAAAATATATTTCTTGGGAGTAATCTTCCGACTTCATTCACTTATCTATATTATACTTATAATAAAACTGTATAAGTCCCGCAAATTGCTAATGCGCATGGCCGCCATTTTAGAGAAGTCAGACTGAAGTTTCGAGCTGATGGTATATTTTTACTTAAATATATGTCAAATGACGTCATTTCGATGTTAATGAGACATGGTTCCAGCGCAATAGCAATTTGCAAGACTTATAACAAGTTCAATTCTGTACATTGAAGATATTTTGATATTTTTTTTCGAGGGCACCCTGTAATCGACTCTGAACCCAAAACTGTAATTTTTAGGGTTCTGTACACCAAAAGGAAAAAAGGAACCATTATAGGATCACTTCGTTGTCCGTCTGTCCGTCGTGTCTGTCAAGAAAACCTATAGGGTACTTTGCCGTTGATCTAGAATCATGTTTGGTAGATAAGGAGGTCTTATAGCACAAGTAAATGAATAAATCCGATAACCGTGAATTTGTGGTTACATCACAAAAAAATAATAATTATTTTTTATTTTCAAAGTAAGATAACTAGGACAAGTGGGCTATCACATGAAATGAAAGGGCTTTACCTGCACATTCTAAAACAGATTTTTATTTATTTTATGCATATATAATAGTTACTGTTCTTGATTTATCGTGCAAAATACTCGAGTACGGAACCCTCGGAGCGTGAGTCTGACTCACACTTAGCCAGTTTTTCTATTTTTGTCTGTCTGTATCACGACCGCACATCACACCAAAACTACTGAATGAATTCCAATGAAACTTGGTATGATTTGAGTTCATACTTACTACGAGGAAGGACATAGGATACTTTTCATCCCGAAATTCAGCATGATTTCCTTAGGAGAGGGGATGAAAGTTAAAATGAGTTGTAATAAGTAGGTCAAAATTAGAATTAATAGGTAGGTATACTACCAAGCAACGACTAGGCATAGTACGCGACAAGTCGAGATCGCATTCAGGGTATGAGGTGGGGGGACGCCACGCACACCCCCAGGTCACACGCGCTTATCCCGCATCGGGTTAGCGCGGGGGTTGTGCGAGTATGCGGGCATCCCCACCCCGATTGCCATCTCAACCCGTCGTGTACTATACATGATTATACCTACACCAAGTCCCAACTTCTCAACCATCATCATGATGATGATGGGTAACTACTGCACTTTGTACACAACACACTGTGGATTTGAATCTGCTGATTTAGGAATCGTTAATGCTGAATTGATATTAAAGGTACGCTTAGAATAAATTATCTCTGGCTTAGGTAGGTACCAATCAACGACTTCGTGAGTCAACTCCATATTGTCTTAACTCTTTAGCTCTGATGATGCAGCGTATTGCACTCCTCAAGCCACTGTTGATTGTGAAATAATATATTGTAGATGCCAAAAGTAGATAATTACCATTATTGGACTCCAAGTTCCAACTCTTCAATACTGATGCTGCAATCTTCAATACTGGATCTGCCCCCCAATTGTGTAAGAATAACCATTTCATGGCTATCGCAATCGTCAAGAATTCTGCCCTTTGATTGGCTGTGAAAAAATGTAAACAGCGAATCAACCAATCAAATGGCAGAATTTCTTGACGATTGCGATAGCCATGAAATGGTTATTCTTACACAATTGGGGGGCTGCACTCCCAAGCTATGAGTTTTTACCATTTACCATTGTACAAAACCACGACTACAGTCTACAATCATGATTGAACTCCGTTCACGAAAATCCCACGCACTCCTTCGAAAATTCTATTCTATTCTATTCTAAACTTATTCGCCAGCGAGGGAGTGGAAAAGGCGGATAGGGAGGTGAGACGGGTGCAACGGATCGCCGTGATTTTTTTTGCATCATCATCATCATCCAGCCTGCAGTGGACGTCCACTGTTGGATATAGGCCTTCCCAAAAGAGTGCCCCCCGATCCTCAACCTTCCTCATCCAGCCGCTTCAGCCTCTTTATATCGTCGGTCCATCGTGCTGGAGGGTGGGACGCCCCTACTACACTACGCTTGCTTATACGCGGTCTCCGCTCAAGGACTTTCCGGCTCCAACCGTCGGCCATCGCCTCTACGACAGGCATGACCTGCCCACTGCCACTTCAGCTTGTTTTTTAGCATGGATAATTTAGTTCAAAACTGGAGAGTGACACAGGATTCTTTTATCGCGGAAAATCAAAGAGTTCCTACGACTTTTGAAAACCGCGGGCATTCGCTAGTGAAATAAATAAATTTGGTCATTATAAAATGTTGTTAGTATACTAAGTACCTACCTACCTAATTAGGTAATGATGATTTATGTTGGATGAATGTTCCCATAGGTAGGACAAAATAAATTAACTGACTTGGTTTTAGATAGTCGTATATCTATAGGTACCTACTCGTGTAGTTTTACGCTATACTTACTTATCCCAACAATATTTGCGGTAGAAGAACTGGGCTGAGAGCACAAACTTGGATTTTTGTACTTGCTGTTTTAATGGGATTTAAGTTTTAAAAAAAACTCGCGCAAATTCTTGATTTTCCCGGAAAAAAATATCCCTTCCCGGGATGCAAGCGATCTCTGTACCAAAAGTCAAAATCGGTTGAACGGATGCGCCAGCCACTAAAAGATAACATATAGATAGACAGATAGGTACACTTTCATATTTATAAAAAGTAGGTATTAAGTAGGTATGGCAGATATGTAGGACGTAGGTACCTACTACCTACCTGTCCGCCTTTGATGCAGTTTATAAGAACAGTCATGACTCGGATTTTATTTTTTGAACTTATTGAAATGGGAAAATTTGGAAGAGCATGCCAAAGTAATAATTGCATTCTAAAACGACCGAAAACCAGTTAACTGAAAATGACCGATGCAAAATCCATTAAGTGCGTCGTGTCGGCACTGCTTGAACTCCTTGTATTTCATCAGGAGACCTACGTTTGCTAAAATGATTTCAATGTAACACATTAAACTAGTTATAATATTATTTATATATGAAAAAGTATTTCAATCCTTTATAAACGGAGCTTTTCCAACAAATGCTTCACACAACTTGCATCTCTTGTCCGGACACCAGAAGGTTTTTTAAAATGTTCAGTTTAAATTTTCTATGTATGGGTTTGGTGTACCTCTCCGCATGCCATGTTCAGGATAATCCTGTTAATGGGCAAGAAATACAGCTGCCACCAGGTAGATAATGCTATTCTCATACGCATTAAAACTTTTTATACTTGTTTAAATTTTTTGTTAATCACAAAGGAAACTCAGATATTAAAATCAGTTCTTGTTTAAAATGTAAACACCCTACATTACAAAATCAAACATGTAATGAAACCCAATATTGTTTATAGGGCAAGAATGCCAGATGACCCCAGTGATACACGTTCTGCAGCATCCAGGCTGTGTACCTAAGCCGATCCCATCCTATGCTTGTATCGGAAAGTGCAGCAGTTATGTACAGGTAAATCAAACAGATATGTCCATTAAGTATAATATGCTATGTATTATGGATTCATCTATTCCCAGGTTCCGAATTCCCCCTGGAATATCGAATAATACCTATCATCGACCCGAATCTAAGATGTATGTGATGATTCACATACATCTTTGTCCCGTCTACTACTCTATATTAAGTAGGTAGGTCCAGTTAAAGCTTAGTTATTTTGTAAATATTAAAGTACCTACCTAAGTACCTAAGTTACCAGACACAGAGTATGGCCCCACTACCCATAACAATCACCTCCTATAATAATAAGTAATTATAATTGGCGCAGTCGATGCATCAAATCTGGACAAATAAATGTCACTTGTGCTACTGCTGGTGTATTGTGGATAGGGTACATGAATTTTGAAACTTATCTATACTACACGTCTTTACAGTCATATAGTTGAGTGCACTTCATAGAGGCACCAAGCAGTGTTTATCCTAGAAAGGCACCAATAAGGTATAGATAAAGAGTTACGAAACTGTACGGTTTCTTTGTTTTACTACAGAATCTTTTTATTTTTATATCGTTATAGGTAGGTAGTTATTTAGTAGTAGGTACTTTAAAAAAGTTTTTTGTTTCAGGTCTCTGGAAGTAAAATTTGGCAAATGGAACGTTCATGCAACTGTTGCCAGGAATCAGGAGAGCGCGAAGCTACTGTGGTTCTCTTTTGTCCCAAGGCCAAAAGTGAAGAAAAGAGATTTCGAAAGGTAGGTAACTACTTACTTAAGTGCCTATAATTTTTCCTAATAATAAGAAAGTTGAAATGGCTGGATGAGAAAGGTTTAGGACTAGGTGTGGCAGCGCTCATTAAGGAAGGTCTATTCCCAACAGTGAATTCTCACAGGATGACAATGACGAATGACGATGACGATGATGATTATATTCCATTAACGCCTAATTTAGATGAAAGTATGAGGTAAGTCTAGGTACATCCATAGATGAAATTTTCAGTTTACAAACAACCCAAAGATCGGCTACATTCTTAAATAAAACAAAAGGTACCTACCTAACTAACTACTAAGTTTTTACCCCCGTATAGTAGGTTTTATAACATAGGATTTTAGTTAGTGAAAAAATATATTATGTAAAACTAAAATCTCATAGAAAGGACCTGAAAATTTAATATCTTTCATAGACAGTAGAATTCGTTTTATTGAATATTTTAGTAAGGTAAGGTAAGGACTCATTAATTTTTTTCTGTTTTTGCAGGTATCCACAAAAGCACCATTAGAATGTATGTGTCGGCCGTGTGGCATTATTGAAGAAAATTCAATAATTCCTCAAGAAATAGCTGGTTACGCAGATGACGAACTTCTTCAAAACCAATTTAGAAAGAATTTATAATTATTTAAGTAATTAGGTAACTAACTACCTACCTATTTGTGTGAAGTTTATGAAAAAAGGCGAACATATTGACTGAGCTGTAAAAATATTTTTTTCTTATTCAATAAAGAGCCTTGACCAACAAAACATATTTTATTATGATTTTATTAGTTTGATTTTTAACTTAATCTGTGCAAGTACCTAGGTACAAACTACAACAAACTAGTTACCTAATGGAAACACGAACCAGCAAACACTCGTAGCAAGTAAAACTTATCATTTAATTTTAACTAAATGAGAAATTGGGAAAGCCGGTGCTGTTTCCACACGAGAAACCATTGATAGGCCATGAACTTTGCAACCTTTCATATTGAACTATATTTGCATAGTGTTAAATATAGTTATAAGTTGCAGATACATTACTTTCTCGATCTGGAAACAGGGATGGCTTTACTCATTCAGTTAAAATTAGACAAAATTTACTCAATTTTCGACATTGTCATTTTCAAGATATTCTGTAAAATCGGGACGATTTTATAATGCTGGCAACCTTTTTCTACAACTACGCCCCCCTGTCAATGTCATTAAGGAGCCTTGTCCCTTGTCCTCAGACTAAGAATCAAGGAGACTTGTCAGAGGCGTATACCCGAAAGGGACCAAACAACAAAAGAAATAATACTTACGTATGAAAGGTTTCATGATTTGCGTTCGCTACAACTTTTACATAGCAATGCACCATAAATGGTTTCTACACATCTTTAATAGTTACTAATTTTATAACAGAAAACTAAATACCAAAGAACTCGTAATATTCGCAATAAATTACTATCACAGAGGTTTGTTGGGCACAAACTACAACGTGTCCAACAAAAAAAAAGCTAAACTATGAAAAAGACAAAAACTATGTTTATGTCTCTATCACTCTTCAGAGCTTTTGTATACACCTAGCTTGCTCTAACAAGGTATTATTATTTTAATGCCAAGTCTCCTTGATTCTTAGTCTGAGCCTCTGAGCCCTTGTCGTCAGTTGTAGGTACTCTGTATTTTGCTCTGTATTGTCTATAGTTTGTGGTCACTGGTCAGTGCACATATATATCCAGATTTGCAACTAGCGTGGCCCCCTCAGTCCCTCTCGCTCAAGAAGATTTTTTTACTTGTGAAATGTCATTCCTTTTACACTTCACGTTGTTTGCCAAAATACTCACGTACAAATACATTTTGGCAAACAAAAAAAAGTGGCCACGGTGATAAGGACAAAACATAATCATTTTGTCACGTTTTTTCTAATAAGAGCTTAATGCTTGTAGCTTATTCTGAGGGTCAGTATCATAGGGGTGCAACTCTAGAACATTAAAAAATCGCAAATTGAAAATCGCTTGTGGTGCCATCTAAGCGCGAGCACGGCTAAACAAATAGAGAACAGTTTACAAAAGACGTCAATAGATGGCGGGCACATTGGTGTAATTTTAATGACATTAATAAATTATAACCAAGTTTTCATGTTTTCGTGTGCTGTAGTAAATATTTATATTTCTGTTAAATTTATCTGACCCTGCTTTAATAACAGGACTCTGTAGTCTGTATTTCCTTTCACCACCTCGATAACTATATTCTAAGGATTGATTTAGTGACTCGATTCATGCCTGAACGATTGACCACGGCTACGGATTACGGACTTGTTTTTGCTTTGTGAAATGATTTTTCTGTGAATATATTTGTGCAGAAAAATGCCACGGAGATCTCGATGTGTGTCTGGATGTGACTAATTCGGTAAGTATAAAATCAGCTTACTCGTAATCTAACTCAAAATTACTTCAATGAGTCAAACTCTATTCACCATTAAGGCACCATTAGCACATTAGGTATTTTATCATGATACTAGGTATATAGTTCCTGCGATTTCGTCCACTCGAAAAAACTATTTTAGAAATCCCGTGAGAAGTCCAATTTTCCGGGATAAATGTGGCCTACAAGTTACAACCGTCTGATGCAAGCTATCTCTGTACCAAACAGATGATGACCACCACTTTGTCTACGTGGATTTAGGGTTTTTGGGAATCCCATGGGAACTGTTTGAGTTTTCCGTGACAAAAGAAGCCTATGTCCTTACCTGGATGCAAGTTATCTCTGTACTAACTTTCATCATAAACGGTTACACAAATTTACTGTAAAAAGCTAGCATACAGACAGGTTGACACACTTTTGCATTTATCATATTGCTATGGATTATTAACTACTAATTCTGTAATTTTTTTGTTTTGTAATTAAGTGTACTTACAACATTGTTTTGAACTTATTGACTAAGTTATTTTTATATTATAGGTATCAGCTATCAACTAATTAAGTACAATAAGTAAGTATAGACTAATGCATTTTATGTTATTACTTTTTCAGATGTTTGCATGGCTTTCCAAAACCTGGCTACTCCTCTCTTTGAAACCATTTAAACAATGAAAAGAGATAGTAGGACAACATTTAGAAAGCAAGACTGATAATGAAATAATATATAGTTACGAATTATCAAATTTGCAAACCAGTTTGAAGATCGTTGAAATACACCAGTTGTGGGTAGTAATATGAAAATGGTCAGTATTCATTGCTGGTGCCATAGATTATCTACTATATTACTAGAGAGCTGGTGCTGTATATTACACCCAGAGCCGTAAAACCAGTTTAAAAAGAGTCTATTGCATGCATAGCACAGGCCACAGACTACTATATTATAGTAAAGGTCACAGACTACCGAGTACTCTCTATTGTCTATGGTTATTTGGTGTTTTTGTTTTTGTGTTTGTCACTTTTTTATTATTAAACTAAATTAATTAAAGCTTTAATTTTTTATTATAAAGTAATAATGAGTCGTCGAAAGCGAACTAAGGTATGATTTTTAATAAACGAATTACTTGTTAGTAAACTATTAAGTTGTTTTGATTTTAAGGTTATGTTTATTGATCTAAGGTTGAAAGCCGCGAATTAGAAGAAAAATTAAAACAAGATGATTCGGAATCTGACCAGTCTGAGAAGAGCAAGATTACTCCTAGCCCCACTTTAGTGGCTGGTCGTCGGGAGTCTTCGTCCAGTCGAACTACCGACTCCAAAAAGGAAGATAAACCTATAATCATTGAAGAAAGTAAAAGTGAAGATATTGAAGAAATTAACTATAAAGAAATGCTAAATAGGTACAATAAGAATTACTTTATGCTTTTTTAGCGTTTAAACTTCTACTTTGTGCTTGTCTATATTAACTCACGGTGAATATTGGTAACATGCACTTCATACATAACATGATCATCTTTAGATTTTATAAATTATGAAATAAACGTTTAGCATGCGTTGCAATGTGACTCTTGTTCTCAATAGGTTGCACAAGTTGCCACCTATTGAGAACAAGCGTTGAGCAACTGAGCGTTGATTGTACTACATGTTTAGCAGTGGGAGGGCAGGTGGTGCATGTTGCATGCTGCATGTTGCACCATACAGATTCGACCTGGTTCAGTGGATTATAGCAAATTAAGTTTTTGGTTCATTGTATTAAAGTTACCATGACTTAATATTTTTTCTTCTTTTCTTCTTCTTTGGGGCTATACAGGTCCTTGATGACTTAATATACAATTATATACAATATATTATATTTTATAGAAAAGAAATTTAAAATTATTGTCTTTTTGAACATTATCAGACAGCTTCCACATTTGTTTTATTACTTTACAGTTTGGAAGGAGCTGCATTTCAGTCCAGACTGCCGTTTGATAAAATGTCTTCACTAGAAGCGGAATGTTTCTCTGACCTCCAAGGTGCCTCCAGCCATGCATTTGTGCAAATAAGAAACCGAATCTTGAAACTTTGGTTTGAAGATCCGAAAAAACAACTTATTCATGAAGCAGCATTACAGAAAATGGAGGTAAGAGAATAGAGCATGTAGGTAATAACCCACAACTAAGTCCAAGTTTTCACTTGTAACATAGATAGTTACAACAGTGAAGTCAAGAGTGAATAGGCATCTTCCAATAGACAAGCATGTCTTAAGCTACGCTTCATCATTTGCCTGCAGGTTATATTGCAGCTAAGTGTATGTCTATAAATTTAAAAAAGTCCAAATTGCTATATGTACCAACTGATTTACCAGATGGCCAATTACAGGAAAATTACATCTCGCCTCACAAAAGAAATATCGTAGTAATCAGTTTGTCCATAACATCTCAAATTCTCAATATCTCAATATTGACTTGAATGTGGGTTGGAATGTTTTTCAGAAAATATGTACAAATATTTATAGAATTTTATCATCCATACTTTACTATATTATAAATGTGAAAGTGGAAGTGAGTAAGATGTGTCTGTCTGCCTGCTAGCTTTTCACAGCCCATCCATTAAATTGATTTCCACAAAGTTTCTTCATGTGGGTGATGGAACATAGACAGCCTTTTTAACCTGAAAAATCAAAGAGTTCACTTGGGATTTAAAAAAATCTAAATTCACGTGGACCAATTGCAGTTATCATCTATTTGGTACAGAGATAGCTAGCATCCTGGACATGGGTATATACTACTTTTTTCATGGAAATTGTCATGGGATTTTTGTAAAAACCGAAATCCACGCCGGTGAAGTCACTGTTATCATCTAGTTTTAATAAAACAATACTGAAATAAAGTAATTATGTACATTTATAATATTTCATCTTTACAGCCCCCATACAATGGTGACCCTGCTTTAGTGATGAGGATTCACGCTTTTCTAGAAAGACATGGTTTTATCAACTATGGCATATATGAGAGAATTACTCCTATACCCAACCCAGCTAAAGGAAAACAGAGGCCTAAAGTCATTATTATTGGTGCAGGTTAGTATTTCTGATTATTTATTGTTTTCGGTACTGTATCATTGTAAAGTGATTTCTGATCTTTGGATTCAAATTAATTCTCAGGAAAGAAATAATAATAGTCACGTTTTAAAGGAAAATTATCAATAAAATTTGTTGGTCCTATTATTACCTGACTGCGGCGAAGCTAATAAGGAGGGTTGTTATTTGACGTGTATGTATGTCCGTTCCTATGTCCGTGTCGTGTCGTAGCTACTCAACAGCTCAACCGGTTTTTATAAAATATGATTCGTCATTAGATTCGTTTTGATGGCGCAAGTGTCACTGGGTACATCTTCCTTACCTTATCCCATGCTACGTGGGGTCGGCACAACATGTCTTCTTCTTCCACTCACTTCTGTCATGTGTCATATTATCCACTTTTACACACAAATCCTCTTTCGCGCTATCCATCCACCTTTTCTTTGGTCGTCCTCTCCTCCTTTTTCCTTCCACATTCATATTTAACATTCTTCTAGTGACATAGCTTTCTTCCCTCTGTCACTAGTGTCCTAGTGTCACTGGGTACATACAATTCTTTAAAAAAAGGAATGGTGGATTTCATGCACTTAAATGTGCAGGCTGTAAAAGATGCAGTGCAAACTGCAGTCAGAGTTTATTACTTTTTTGAACATGAATACTTTGCGTGTACAGAAATCTTAATTTTTTTTTGGTTTTCAGGAGTATCAGGGCTGGCAGCGGCAAGGCAACTGCTCTCTTTTGGTTGTGAGGTTGTTATACTGGAAGGCAGAGACAGGGTTGGCGGCAGAGTAGTCACATACAGGAAAGGGCCCTATGTTGCTGATTTAGGTAACCAACCAACCAAATGTTTTACCCACAGATAGTCCCTCTCGCTCGCTCCTACTTACTTGTGAAATTTTATTCCTTCTATTTTACGTTCGCTTCGGCTATTGCAGCCTAGTGTATTGCACAATAACTTCAAAAAGAAAAATTGAATTGAATTTTCAAAACAATTCAATTATTTCTTTAAAATAGTTGAGTCAACATAATCCCACTTCACAGTGTTTGTCAAGATCTTACATACAAAATACATCTTGACAAACAAAAAAAGTGGCTAATAAGAGCTTAAATGCATTTAGCTATCTCGCTCTGACAGTAAGAGATACAATAAGGCTACTTCTACAGGTATTTATTCTGAGGTGTTACTACTAAAAATGGTGATAGCCTAGTGATAGATAATATGCTTCTATTATGTGTGTGCTGTGAAGCTGTGATAGCCTAGTGGTTAGGACGTTTGCCTCCTAATTGGAGGTTGGGGGTTCCATCCTGGGCACGCACCTCTAACTCTTCGGAGTTATGTGCATTTTAAGTAATTACAATATATCACTTGTTTTAATGGTGAAGGAAAATATCGCGAGGAAACTTGCATGCCTGAGCATTCTCCATAATATTCTCAAAGTTGTGTGAAGTCTGCCAATCTGCACTTGGACAGCGGAGACGCGTGCTCTGTAGTGAGCCGCGACCGCGCTGGGTTGATCATGATGATGATGATTATGTGTGTACTTCATGCATTGTTGTTTTAGGTGCTATGGTAGTAACAGGCTTGGGTGGCAATCCAGTGACTACGTTATCTGTACAGATGAATATGGAATTACATAAAATAAAGCAGAAGTGTCCTCTATATGAAGCTACGGGAAATCAAGTGCCAAAACATAAAGATGAAATGGTAAGTGACACTCTTAACGATATTTTCAAATTGTAACTCTAACAAAAAGTACCTACTGTAATTAAATTTTTACTATAAGGGTTCGTATTTCCTTTCGAGATTCGGAACCTTAATAATTTTGAAAAACATATTCATTGGTGGGTTACATACTTGAAGCGTTGAAAAGTGAGATAAAAACTATCTCTCTTTTCATGTTCATGAGGTTTCAGAGTAGAATGTATCGTCGAATAGTAGTGTGGCGTCTTCCAACGCTGCGCTTTCCGGTGCGGAACGCCATTTTAGCACTTCAACGTCTAACATTTTTTCGAACTATCTGTCCTGTCTATTACCACTTTAGCTTTGCAAGCCGTTATGTCGATTACACTGGTTCTCCAACGGATCTCTTCATTCTTGATTTGATCACGTAGAGAAACTCCAAGCTCACTCTATCGCACGCTGAGTGACTCTGAGCTTTAGAGACATATCAGCTTAACATTATTAGAGCAATAATTCCCATGTCGCAGGTGGAGCGCGAGTTCAACCGCTTGCTGGACGCTACGTCTTATCTGTCGCACCAAGTGGACTTCAACTACTACAACGACACCCCCGTCTCTCTCGGGCAAGCTCTGGAGTGGGTCATCAAGTTACAGCAAAAGAACGTTAAGCATAAACAGGTACAACATATTGAATTTTATTGACTTTAATAAGGACTCTTAACTGATTTTGTCTTTACATAGCGTCAACGTTTACGCGCGTTTCTCCATACAAACGTATTACTCTGATTATTCCCCTACTTATTGCTCTAGAGTTCCTATTGATCTTTGATTATCTAGTTTCATTCAGACAACAGTAAAATTTTATCGATTTTCGATCTTAGTTTGAATAGTTGCTTTTTCCAACGGTATTAAAGAAATCAGACTTTAAATTATAGTATTTTCTCTTAGATTCAGCACTTAAAAGCAGTCATAACATTACAAGAAAGACAGAAGAATAACATAAACAAGTGAGTATAACTAATTTAATAATAAAGGTGATAGTTTAATCCACGATGACCCGCCCCACTCTTTTTCTCAATCGGCTACAATGCAAATGAGCTATGTACTGTTAGTGTGAGTTCGTATCGTAAGTCGTAACGCACTGATCGCACTGATGTGGGCACACGCACAAGAAGATAAATTAGATAAAAATCACTCCCCGCACCCGTGGTTTCCCCGCACGAAAAATAGTGGGGCGCGTCTTCGTGGATTATCTATAACGGTAGAGAGTTAATAAAAACAGATTGCAAATCCTTCCTGTCCATGAGTTTTT
Source organism: Maniola hyperantus (assembly GCF_902806685.2). Taxonomy (NCBI): domain Eukaryota; kingdom Metazoa; phylum Arthropoda; class Insecta; order Lepidoptera; family Nymphalidae; genus Maniola; species Maniola hyperantus. Next base: position 8,747,030 of record NC_048546.1, read on the forward strand.
GCTTTTGTGTCAAGCACATTCAAGTTCTGTAAGTTCAGATAGGATGAATCGTCTTCAACTTCAGAGGCGCGATTTTTACGATCACGACTTCCGTTAAAGTTCCAGTATACATTCTAAATGTTTGTCAGACTGAACTTTGGGCATCAGCAGTCCAACCACGCAGTGAGGCAATAGTGTACAGTAGCCGGCAAGAAATACTTATTGGAAATTGGCCTTTAGAATGAGATTTCGGCTTTGTAGAGCGTGGTCTCTGTCACTCATACCTATGTGACGTTTTGTCGGTCTCAACGACAGAGACAACGCTCTACGAATCCGCTATCTCTCTGTAAAGGTCGATGTATAATATCGTGCCGTGTACTTTACAAGTGTGTTTGCAAACAGAGGCATGTCTCTATTCCCTTATCTCATAGTCTGATGGGCTGGCAACCCTATACGACCGAAGAGAGTCATTTAAGGTGCATGATTAACGATTTCACGTGTTTTCCTAAAGTGTAACACCTCGAGCTTTTGACCTCCGATGGAGAATTTCTTGACAGAAAACCTCACTAGATATTTTTTTATTTTACCTGTGACTAACCTTTAATGCCCAGTTGAGTAAGCTGGCTAATAGACCTCAATAGACAGTTACAAGTAAATTATAAAAGTATAGTGGTCGAGATTTAGTTTCTGAACGTTGTCTTGTTATTGTAGAATGTCAGATATAAAAGAGCTGCTACATTCAATGAAAGCTGAGAAAGAAGCGTTGCTTGCTGAGAGAGAAAAGGGTGCGACGGGAGACGCAAACGTGCTGCAAGAGTTCAACATACGCCGCCTCAACAGGGAAATGACGCAGCTTTGTAACGAGTACGAGACTCTTGTGAATCAGAACAATACTATAGAGGACAAGTTGACGCAGATCGAGACCAATCCGCCCAGGTAAGACGTTATCCAAATCCATATTAACAGTAACATGACGAACAAAGCTTCCAACACTGCGTCTTCCGGTATGAAGTCGCCATTCCAGCACCTTGGGACCCCAACGTCTATCGGATTTACGAACTATGTGCGCTGCCCATTGCCACTTCAGCTTCGCAACCCGTTGAGTTATGACGGTTGCTCTAGTTCTCCTACGGATCTTCTCATTTCTGTTTTGATCATTTAGAGAAACTCCAAGCATAGTTCTTTCCATCGCCCGCTGAGTGCCTCTGAGCTTTCTTATGATTCTTATAATTTGTAGGCTAGCGCATAAGAAAGCGCTAGCCTATAAATTATAAAAAATACTGCTCAATATGTACGATCACACGTACGATCATAATGTTCAGAAATGTACATTTCTGTAACTTTTCAGTTCGGTGTACCTCTCGGTCCGAGATCGTCAAATACTGGACTGGCATTTTGCCAACTTGGAGTTCGCGAATGCTACGCCCCTCGGCAATCTATCGCTCAAGCACTGGGACCAAGACGACGACTTCGAATTCACTGGCAACCATTTGACAGGTTTGTTTGTTTGTTCTGCCTTTATTCATTAACCGTCGTATCCAGGAAGGTTGCTTTTTCAGGCATGAGTTTCCACGATTGATGCTCGTAAGTAACATTGACCGGCAAAAGGGCACCTGGGCTTAAGAGACAAATACCGAAGTGGTTTGACTATAAAGTAACAAGGAGTGGACACAACTATAAAGTAAGTACTGAAACTCTGGTTTATTCTCTTTAGTTAGACTATGATTATAGATTTTAGTTCCGACGTAAAATAAGCTCACTGTATCTAATACCAATAATGTGAACAATAATGTAAGACTGCTCATATTGATTTTGTTTCAAAGAAATTATAGCCAGTGTCCCTTCGAATGATGTAAGGTTGGATTTTAGCGATACCCTTTACATCCAAATCTATTCAGGCATTCAGAAGTTATGGTGGAATAAAGAAACTCACATACATACATACATAATTCCTGAAAAAACTACACTCCTTTTTTTGGACAGTCGAAAAAAGCTTTTATTTAAAAAAAGGGATTGAATAAATTCAAAATGCAAAAGTCTCGTGCCCTGCCTTACCGGCAGGCTATACAAGATAACTTTTATGAACACCACAATTTATGTATAGTACGCGACAGATCGAGATGGCAGTCGCGGTATGAGGCGGGGGGACGCCCCGCACACCCGCACGCCAGCCTCGCTCGCCCGTAACGGGTTAACGCGGGGGCTGTGTGGGTGTGCGGAGCGTTCTCTCCCCGATTGCCATCTGGACCTGTCGCGGTCTATACCTATACGTTATACAATTACATCTAGAAATAGCTATTAAACTTATTTGAGCATGCGGAGGGCGTTAAAATTTAAGAAAAAGAAAAGATACACGTCTATTCTTAGCACAGCCATATTTACATATCGGGTTGCATCAAGAATTAGAAAACTAAATAAATAAATAAAAAATAGCCTTGATTTAAGAAAAACGAAATAATCTCCTATTTGCTAACAAATAATACAGCCTCATTGTTCGAAGTGTCGTGATAAGAAACAAAGTTTTACGCCATCCTCAATAGCTTCGTTTAACCCGCACTAAATTGGTGTTTTTGTTACGTTTTCACCTTTTTATCTCGGGCGATTCCTAAAACTGTTGTAATTTGGATCAAAAAGATTCAATATCCACGATTCATTCAGTTTTTGCCGAATTTATTTTTATTTGGTTACCTCTCCTAAAGATACTTGATAGTACCTACTTCAAATTTTGATATAGATATAGAAACAGATTTTCTACATGAAGAAAGTGTAGCACATATTATGTTCTTACTGAAAGTAAACAAATTTTCTTGTCTTCACGAATAATTGACATCTGGATTCTGGTTTATTTATTTTTTATTATTCAGATACAAGTTAGCCCTTGACTGCAATCTCACCTGGAGACCTCTTTGGTTTCTATACGGCATCGCACCGGAACGCTAAATTGCTTGGCGGCACGGCACGGCTTTGCCGGTAGGATGCAAAGAAGCCACGGCCGAAGCCTCCCACCAGACCAGACCATAGATTTTGAAATCATAAAATTCCAAACCCCTGCCGAGAATCAAACCCGGGACCTCCCACTAATAAGACCACACCGCTTACCACTGCGCCAGGGAGGGATATATCATATCATACACTTATGACGGATTTCTCCGTTCCCGGATCCCTGTACTTACCAAATTTCAAGATCGGTTGAACGGATAGGACGTGAAAAGCTAGCAGACAAACAGACAGACATACTTTCGCTCGGATTAATTATAGAGCAATTCCCTTTCACTTTATGGACAAACAAAGTTCCTATTTTATTAGAAATATGGGATGATATTATACATAACTTCAATATTGTGATAATATACTTTATGTCAAAGCGTAGTAAGCATTTTAGTTAAGACATGGTTAAGTAGAGAAGGATATTTGTAAACCTCTTTAACTAAGTGGGTTAAAGGTTGCCACATTACGTTCATAAATCATGGACCAATCTGTGTCGACATCGCTTGATCGATCGACTGGCAAAATAAACGAGTCATCGAACGAGGTTTAGCTCTAATCGGAGTCATTCGACACGACAACAGTTAAGAAAATGAATTCAACACATAATATAGTAGGATACATGCATTTGCCTGCGGCATATAATGTTGCGCAGAACTACAACACAATAAATTTAAATCTAACAATACCTCAATTGTTTGTCTGGACGTACGTAAAGCTCGATATATTTTTAAAAAAAAGCAGGTAATGATTGTAGCTGATCTAGTGTCTCCTAGTGTCAACATTTTGAATGTTAGATACGTTTCACATTCCCATGTATTCGTACATGGGAATGTCTCATCTGGACGTACGGTCGGCCTCAGAATTCCAGTAGCAACTCCGCAAAACCATTGATTTTAAAAATTTAAAAATCAGTCGCACTTATGACATTTTTCTGTAAACACGTCACACAAACACTCAGATGTGCGCACAACCGTGCCGTGCAGTGCAAGTGAATTTGATTAAGGTGCTAAACAAGTTTTGGTCTTTGACTGTACATAAAGCTCAATATTTTTCAAAAAACAGGAAATGAGTGTAGCTGAACTGCTAGTGTCAACATCTGCAACATTAGATACGTTTCACGAGAATGCCCATGTTTAGGAAGTGATACAAGTATCTTGAAGCAATAATTTCAATTAGCGGCACTCTCTTGTTAGCGTTTTGCGAACATTTTCCAGCAGCGTGCTGCTATAGATGCGCCATTGTATCACATACAAAAGTCTCTTCCGAATAGAAATAGTTGTCCTTAAAAGGTCGTCCCGCTTCTATCCCATTTGTTACCACATGAGCGTTTCCTTGCCATATACGATGGCGCTCTTAATGCATATTTTGTGGTTTGGACTTTGGATTTATCATGACTTGAGGACAATATTAGCAAATGGAAGTTTACCAGAAATATCACAATGGCTTTTCTATGTTGGAGATGGCTTTGTTTAAATGGCGAAACTTTGAGAAATTAAGGTCTGGATTTGCGTAATAATTTAACCTTCGAATAAAGGTGTTAATGATTTTTCGTTAGCCTTTCAAGTTTATACAACTTGTTTAATAAAATCAACCTAATTACAATCAATTTCAAATTCAAATGAATCTTAGTGTGTGAAGTAGCTATCTTACTGCTTACATGATACGGATATCAATACAAAATTGCCGTTATGCATCTTAAAGTTATCAGACCCATTATCCACATATAATTTCGCAATGAATAGCTATTTCGATTCCAAAACGAGTTTGGAGCTGCTGTTCCGCCCCAAGGGCTTGCTCCGTTATGAATGTGGAATTTTCGAGTTAGTGCTTACTTGTGATCTCTTGCAATGTTCGCCGGGTGCTTCGAGCGATGGTTCGTGTCAATAATTACTATTATTGCACGCCGCGGCCAGTTTCCATCTTCCACCGCGTCGATAAATTACCAACTGACTTCTGTGAATTGTCATAATGACCGTTGCAGAAAACTTGGATAATGTTTTAGCTACTTTACACACATGTATATCTCCTAATTAGGGAGCCTCGCTTCGATACTCTTTACAAGTTAAATTCTGAAAGAGTTCTTCTTGTTAAAATTTAATTCCAAATTAGGCAGACTTAACTGCTATTGTTAAAATGTATCTCATTCCCGTACATCCGTCGGTTACCCATAAAGCATAGAAGGCTCGGAGTGAATCTGTAGCGAGTATTTAGCCAGGTGATATGTATCGCGAGTCGCGACGCTCACGGGACGCCTCCTTTGTGGGCCGGTGCGTGCGTTGTCGGCCATATTTCTCACCGTTCGCTCGCTCCGGTGTCCGCGGCGTGGGTAGTTGAAAAATGACATCTTGATTGTTGCGCGTTATCCTACGTATGAGAATGTCGACTCGGGCAGTAAGTCGCGTGCAGAGCCATTGTAGAGCCTCGAGCCACGGACCCTACAAATTGAACGATTGTTAACCATTCCATGAAGCCGCTATCGTGACTTGTCGTAAAATTATTATATTTACCGGGATATCGTATTTTGTTAGAGCAGTAGTTTATGCATGAAAGGCTTATTTGGTTGCATGATCGTGTCCGCACATTATGTCCGGAACAGGATTAACTTTACGATTGAATTCAGATTGCTTTCCCTATATAAGAACAGTAGTGACGGCTGCATATAATTTTATTACAGCGGGGTACATTATTTATCTGTATTCAAACTACTGTATAGTCATGAACGTTTATTGAATAGCTAGTTATCGTCTCTAAACATTTAATAAAGAGTGTATGTGACTTATTATTTTTTAAATAGTAAATATTTGTTCTACTATTGACATTTAATAATTTCGGTACCATTCAAAGAATTGGCATTTAAAGTATTTTTAAATTAAACAGTCATAATAGTTTACTTATGTGACTGTTGTGACTTTGAAAGCCAGTCAAAAATTAATGCTTTAAGTAATACTAAATTCTTTAAATATATCATGTAAGCAATGCATGTTAGCATGTTAAACGATTAGTAAAGTTGCATCAACCAGTTTAATGAGTGAAGATGGTTTAAAACATGAAAGTAATAATTGACATACAGCTATAAATTGTCCACTACCAAGTGCAACAAATCTTAGATCATAGAAGATTTAATTTACACCTCCTTAGACATTTTAACGTACATAGTTACCTATATCGTCCTGCATAATAAAGTTGCATTTAATATAAATAATTTACTTCATTACTATTTACCGATGAGAAACTGCATCTGAAACAAGTCCTCGAGGTGGCGGTCGGTCAAATGATAGTTTTATAGGCAGGCTCGCGGCGGTAACAAGTTTGTGATAAGACCGTACGTGTGCCAGGGTCGCCATAATATCGTTTTGAAATTAGTCTATTTTATAAAGGACAGTGGTGGCAAGTTTACGAACAAAAGGTCTGAACAAAACATTTCTGTCTTATTCTTGAAATCGATAATCAGTTCATGGGCTTGTGTTGTGACTAAAATCTCATGTAATTTGTGGCATACTGATGGCTTTCAGATGCGTTTTTAATCTTGAAGATGGATGCAGGAAATACATTAATTTACGTTAACGTTGTTGTTAACTTGGTCGTTGAGCGCAATTATAATTTGCAATTAAAAAACATAGCAGTGCGTACCTATTAGAAGAGGACGCTAATTTCATCGCTTTCAAACGGATTTTTAAAATCACTGAGTATTGAAAGTTCTAAGCAAAGTAAACAACAAAAAGATTTTAGATTAGATGCACGTTTACAACCCGGGTATCTTTAAAACAAGAGTGAATAGGCTAATAGAATAATCTTCTAGGTAAACGCGTCCCATCTTAGCCCACATCATCACTTCCCATCAGGTGTGATTGTGGTCAAGCGTATACCTATAATGAATAATAAAAAAAACGTTGCTAAATATACGTCTTTAGTACTTACTTAAAATCTATCTAGCAGAAGTTAATATAAATTCTATGAAAACCGTACAAAATTTGTAGAATATTTTTGCAATAGTAAACACTATCATTAGTATTATTTGTATGAGCAGCTATGCCGTCTGAGCGTCAAAACTAACATTATGTTCAGCGAATAAATAATAATGAATCCGGTAAATACAATTTATTTGGTAACCCTCACCGAGAGGCACAATAATGTATGAGATACAGCTGAGTCTTTCCTCATTTATCACGCGTTCTATGAATAAAATATCCGAACGCTATGCCTTTAGTTTAATAATAATTTTGAAGCTTTGTGCCTACTAGTTTCAATAAAATTATTAAGCTGAGATTCTGCAGTATACTTAATTATTAAAATACTTATTTTATCACCTTACAAATTAAAAATAATATATATTGCATAAATTTTTAAACTGCAAGTAAGGTATTTTCAGTTCTGACACATCCCTGCTGTACTTTTTCTAAAAACTGGCTAACTGCAAAAAGTAGTTTTTGCGCTACCTATCGCCAAAAAACATGGAATTTTCAAAAACTGGTTTCTATAAAAGAAGAATGCTACGTAGAACGAAGATTTGTTGCGTAGTTTTTTGTTTGATCCTCTGTAGCAAACTTTTTTAGAAACATTTTTACTAAAGTCCCATGTTTTTGGCGATAACTGTCAATAACTTTTTGCAGTTAGCCACTTTCCAGACGGCAGATCTTCGGTATTCCTTTGGCGGTTATTCAGTACTAGCAACCCGCCCCGGCTTCGCACGGCCCACGGGTAGCTTATTACAATTTTCGCAAGGATTTCAATTTTTTTTAAAATAACATATGTCACTAATAAATAATGTAGCTTTCTACTGGTGAAAGAATTTTTAAAATCGGTTCAGTAGTTCCAGAGATTACTTCCTACAAACAAACTTACAAACTTTACCTCTTTATAATATTAGTATAGAATTGATTGAAAATATCGTCGCGCCCTGTACCTATCTAATGTACCTATACGATCCGAATTAGTCTTGTTATTGTTTTATAACCAGCCTTATAGGCCTTCTCCTTCTCGTCAAAGTGTGTAGGACGTAGAAACCTAATAGCGTTATAAACTGGATCGCAATTGTGCTCAAATTATTATGGTTGGTAATTTTAAGATGACGGGTTGGTTAAAACACGAGGACATGAATCGCGACGGTTGCTTACGAAGGCGTCGAGGGCGTGGATGAATAAGCGATGAGACGACGAATGGCTCTATTAATACGCCATTGTTCCCCTGTGATCGTAGACTTACGCAAGGAATACGCATTGTTCTCATGGCTTTCAGAAGTTATGCTATAGTTCACTGACGTCACATCTTATGCGACCTAAATGCTTATCGCGCTACATGTAGTTCGCATTCGCCGAAAGCAATGTGGCAACTGAAAATGCAGTGGCGGACCATATCTGGCAAATTCAGTTACGATACGAACGGAACCGTTACTTAAGTGTTGGATTAGTGTTGGAACCCATATTTGTTATCCTCTAACTGTAATAAGCTTAATGTATTCAAGACTGATTTTATTAGAGCTATTGAAAATATTTCAGTATTGCCTAGTAGTGAATAACGTGTCATAGCCTATTTCTGTCCCCCAGATTCAAGCTAGGCCTCTATGCCTTAAATCAAGATCGGTTTAGCGGTCGCGCCGTGAAAAAGTTTCAAACCAAAAGTCAGACGGACTTTCATTTTCATAATATTAGTACAGTAGGTATGAATTAGAATAAATTGAATATCAGTATAGATGTTTTTTCTAGATATTTTTAGATATTTTTCATGAATAGTTAATTTCTTTGTTGTACCTATTTTACTCACTTTACAACCTCTCGCACTGCCAAAGGTCACTGGTAGAGATCTCTTACAGAGATAAGTGCTTTCCTGTCCACTTTTTCTTTCTTTTTAGGGGTCAACTTTCTGGTACAGATAAAAAATTAAAAATAAATAAATATACTTACTAATTTTATACCTTGCAATAAAAACAACTAACTTTCTAAATTCAGTGACTATAATCCTCAAGATGTCAACACGGTGTAGGCATTGCCTTTCCGGGATATCTACGAAGCGAGCTGATAAATTATTTGGATGTCTCACGATACCTTCGGAAACTGTTGTTAGTGAAGGGAAAGACTTAAAAGTAACTAGTCCATCGCGATAAATCGGGTGCAATGCTTGTGAAGACGGCGAATTTGCGGTGCAGAGTTTCTTTGGTAAAGCTTCGTGGTTCTACTCGTAATTGACAGGCGTTGAGGAAATTGCATGTACCTTGCACTAGCTTATTAGAAATAGACTTCTTTATTTTGCTTTACAACCCTACCTGTAAGATGTGATAGCTTTACAAATGGCTCATACTGCTAAAATATTATATTTATAATGTTTAATTAATTTTTGCGGCAAACGAAACTACATTTATTTGCATTACAATAATACCTTTTCCATTATTTAATTTAAAGCTTCCATAATGGGGATGCGAACCGAGCACGAATTTAATTTTAACTTAATAATCGCACTCGTTCAAATTTTGATTATTCCGTTGTAGTTTATTGGGCCTCCGCTAACTTTTCCTTCATTGTTAAAGTTGTAATCCTCTTTGTGAACCCTAATTGAATTCACTGTTATGCTAATACTCTGATTTCCCATCTTATTTCGTTAATAGAGGTCTGCGGTAAACCAATTAAAGGGAGCGTTTCTGGATTACTTAACTTTTGGTGTATAGATACAGCCCGTATAGCGTTGCTATGCTTGCGTGAAACCTAATTTTGACAATATGTAAATGTTAACTTTACTAATGGACTAAGAGCCAGCGCGTGCCAGACTTTCGTTATTTTATGAAAGCGAAAAGTTTTTCTGCGTTTTATTGGAAATCGCGTCATGCATTGCCAGACGCTTAGTGTCGTTGTAACCCCCTGCCAGAGTTGCCAGACGCCCTTAAAGTTTAAAGTTTACGATACTAAGTATCTGGCAATGTATGACGTGATTTCTAATAGTATTCCGAAGAAGAAAAAAGTTGACTTCATACTTTGACGTGACTTTTTTACATAAAATAACGAAGGTCTGGCACGCGCTGGCTCTCTCACTATAACTAGCCTATATTTAAACTAATAATTAATTTAATTGGTAACATTAAAACATGTAGATACACGTGCAGTTGTTGCTTAAAGGTACATATATAGAAATTAATATCCACGATTCTGTGTAGTCATGCGGTGCAGACTCGACTTCTGCTGCATAGTTTTATTGCACATTTCAGAGGCTTAGTATTCCTACTTCGGACTCTAATCGTGGCGTATTGCGGTTTTATAAACGCTGTTGCGACCTGTATTACATTCCGTGAACATCTTACACAGCAGTCTGCAACATGTGGCAATAAATTGGAATTTCAATGTAGGTGGCAAGTGTGGTCTGTCTCAAAGCAATTTCAGTTCAATTTCTGATGTTTCAAGTTCATTCTCACAGGAGTTTTGCACGTGATATTGTATGTTTAAGTTTTGATTGTGGTATAACTCGTTGTATTTTGGTTTCTTGCAAGAAGATCTCTATCTTTATTTGATAATCTACTATCGTACCTAATACATATAATATATCTAATATCTTCAATAACTATTATTTTTTCATCCCTTGTTCATCGTAATTATAAGCAGCAATGAATAGCAGTGTTACATACGTATCTACTAGTGTTAAACATGGTGTTTATTATGCAAAGTCGAAAATCCACAGAACCTTTTACTCTCGTGAATTCTGTTGTAAAAACACGAGGATTTACTTTGCTGCATTTCGGGATCGGAATCCCTACTTTTACTTTAAAGGCTTCGCATTTACGAGCACTGTTTGCAACTTTCACTTATTTTATGCTCACAGAGGCTTTGTTTTTCTCTGGTACCTTGATATTTTAGCAGATTTTTTAAAAGGATAGGTACCTACTAATTTAATATAAAATGTCAGTAAAATCAAATTTATTCGCAGATTTAAACTGATAGCTTCACAATTTGCTCATGCTGAAAACGGCCAGATGTTGCTCAGAGTGCAAAATGAAACACGTTAGCGCTCCGCTTGACGCCAGCTCCCTTTTTTGTCACGCCGCCTGTGGACGCCCATTTATCAACTTTTTATAGAAACACTTGTTTTAATTTATGCTCACTAACTTCCAAGCTATCTCCGACCTCATTTGCAGCCACAGCTTTGTTGCTGTTTATGTGGCATACTGTAGAGTGAATATTAATTTCTTAGTGCATAAGGTATTAAAAATTTGCAACACTAAATTTAAACTTTTTAATTCTTCAGGTGGTCTCGCTTACCTCCGCAGGTACATAATTATTTAGATAAAGATATGTTTCTTTAGACTAGCACCAATGGAGAGTACCAATGTCCAGCTTCTACCTCTAGAGACGCTCGTCGCTCAATGGTTCCATAACCATCTATTGTCATCCAAAGCACATGTGTCTGCAATAGCTTAGACTATTGGAAGTATCCGAAAAATTTGGTACCAATTTCGATTTAATGACAACATACGAACAAATCAAACTAATAAAAAGCTTTTGAAAAGCATTTGTGTAAGCCTTGCGTCTTTAGGTTCTAATTAATCAAAGATTTTTTTTACAAAATGTCGTAAAAAGAAATACCCAATGCATGACTTAATCTCTATGTAGCTGGACAAACGCGACGATTGAATTTTGGCAAAGAATTCCACTTAAATGAGGGAACAGTTGTAAAATTAATTAAAGAAGCATTTAGTCAGTTGACAGATGAGTAATGCGTTTATTTGGCGGTCCGGTTTAAAGCTCGCGCAATGTAATTACATTTGGTGCATGTCTGTACGAATATCTGATAAGGAAGCGAAAAAACTGCTAGCGGCGGAACTTTAATTAAATTCAGAATTTTTAACCCCCACACACTGCAAATTATCTGATGTACCTAACTACAGGTTAATGTATTTTACGACCAACATAACTCTATATATCAAAACCAGATTTAATTTACGTTTACTTTTCAAGGTTCCGTGGTCTTTAGATACACGGCTAGCTTCTCCATTTCCAATAAACTCTGGTTGTACCAAACATGTTAGTCATGAACAACCCATCGCCAGCCCACTACTGAGGACAGGTGTCCTCTCAGAATGAGAAGAGTTTAGGCCATAGTCCGCCACGCTGGCCAAGTGCGGATTGGCAGACTTCACGCACCTTTGAGAACATAACCGAGAACTCTCACGCATGCGGTTTCCTGATGATCTTTTCCTTCACCGTTAAAGCAAATCATTTTAATTGCTTAAAACGTACATAACTCCGAAAAGTTAGAGGTGCGTGCCCGGGATTGAATCCCCGAATAGGAGGCGGAAGTCTTAAAAGGAGTAAAATGTTTAAAATAAGCAATTGCTTTATCTTTCTACCGTCAAAACTGTTAAATAGGTCCAAAATATAGTAGAGATTCATGTCTTAAAACACAGGTGCCCAACTGTCCTCGTTGAATTCCCAAGTTGGTTCACAGGGAAGTTTCAACTTGGGTCAGCCCGCAAACCGCTTGCGAAAGTACAAATTTCGCTTATATTAACTTTTGTTCCGAGTAAATTTCACTCCAGCCATGCGGCCACTGCACTTTCAAGTGGCAAAGTTTTAATCTCGTTCCCTTTCTACATATACTCATACAACATAGCCACTATACTTGTAGATACGTTACAGTTTCCTTTGATGAAGAAATACCTTGAAAGTTTACCAATTCCGCGTAGTGCTCGATGTTGAATATTATTGGACAAATTAAAACATTTGCTCCTACTTGTACCGCAGAGACGTAAGATCTCTTTGCGTGTTCTATCGCCTTTATAATTGGGAGTGCTCTGAAGAATTTTTTGATCTCATTCCATCCTCCTTTTTCTATAACCGCACCGCACGTCACCGCAAACAATTTCACCCTCACCACCTGGATGCCTGGTACACTTAGACCGCCCGTTCTGCCAGATCCTTTTTTCCCCACACATGTGAACCGTGGAATCAACTCCCTTCGGCGGTGTTTCCACTAGATTACAACATGGGTTTATTCAAGGGGCGGACCAACAAACTTCTGAAAGGCCGGCAACGCATTGGCGGTTGTTCTGGGACTGCAAATGTTCATGGGCGGTGGTAATCACTTAACATCAGGTGACCCGCCTGCTAGTTTGCTCGCTATTTTTATTTAAAAAATACATATTGACGCATTTCCAGAAAAGTAGGTACAAATATCGATACACTAACGTATGCAACGTCATTCACTGTAGGCTTCTAAAAGAGAGCACTTAGCCACAACGTAATCACGGTAAAAGGCTCGTCGGTTAATCCGAAAAAGAGTTTGTCTGCCCGTGAGTATACTCTTTGATTTTCCGTGACCAAAAGTAGACGATGTCCTTCCCCGAGATGCAAGCTATCTCTGTACCTTACGTCAAAATGTAGGCCGTGAAGAACTAGCAGGCAGACAGACACATTTTCGGATTTATAATATTAGTATGGATTAGTATGAAAGTATTTATATTATAAATCGTGCACATTTCATTAACCACCAATCGAGTTGATGGTCGAATTTTTTGCTTAAATAAACATTAAGAAGAAATTCGACAGCGTAACCGGCGAACCTTTTACCGGAATTATGTTATGGCTAAGTGCTCCCTTTTAGAAGCCTACAGTGAATGACGTTGCATACGTTAGCGTATCGATATTTGTACCTACTTTTCTGGAAATGCGTCAATATGTATTTTTTAAATAAAAATAGCGAGCAAACTAGCAGGCGGGTCACCTGATGTTAAGTGATTACCACCGCCCATGAACATTTGCAGTCCCAGAACAACCGCCAATGCGTTGCCGGCCTTTCAGGAATTTGTTGGTCCGCCCCTTGAATAAACCCATGTTGTAATCTAGTGGAAACACCGCCGAAGGGAGTTGATTCCACGGTTCACATGTGTGTGGAAAGAAGGATCTGGCAGAACGGGCGGTCGCTCTTTCGTCCTGCACTTAACCGCACGATTGCTCTGTCTAGACGGCTTCTTCGAACCTCGGTATGTAATAAATATCCTATCCTTACCCTGTGTCGGTAGCGTGTGCTCAATATGAATAGTATCTCTCTCATCGCTGTACCATTTACCTACTACGAAATTGTACCTATTTTACGAGTAGGATCAAGCTAACAGAATACTGAATAGGCAACTTTGGACGTGGCTGACAATTCGAAATGCTTTATTGACCTAAACAAAGGTCAAGTACACGAAAGTACCCCAAGTTAACTGTTAAGACCGTTAATTATGCAGATTAGTGTTTACAGATCTTGTTGATCGATGATTAAGCATGTTAAAATTCTGAACCATGTAGCAACTACCAACTTTGGTAATAAAAACACGTTGATAACATTAATTAATGATTAATGATTGATAACTTACGTTTTTTAGCACCCTGTTCGGATTTTTAATCAATGTTTCTGATTTATTGCAAACTTGAATTAGTACCGTTATTTTGAATGCTAACACTTCTTACGATTAGTGCTATAAAAAATCTTATTATAAGGTAGATATAGTATATTATTTGGATATAAAGATGGATAATCTTTGGATTTTTAAAATAAAATTACACGTTTAAATCTGCCATCTAATTTAAATAAAAAAACTGGGTTTAAATATTCGTGCTTAAGATTTCGGCTAATTATTTCGGTTTTGATTACAATAATGCGCTCTTTATGGCGTCGTTGGACAAATTAAAACTCGCTAATATAAATGCAACTTGCGCTGACCACCGTTGATATGCGAATTATCCCGCTTTATGTTTTGTATTAATTAAATGACATTACGAAAATCAGGTAGGTAATGATTACAGTATTTCGTACGAATATCATCTGCAAATAAATAAAGGTATGCAGAGGCTAGATGTCACATACCAGATTGTTTCATCATTTGAAATTTAGACAAATCAATACTTTTTTGAACGTCATTCGTATTATTGTTACGTTTGTAATATTTTTCTCTCTCTTATGTTGCGTCCTATGGTCTACTACCGGTTCGGAATGCAGGTTCTACAGAGAAGAGCCGGCAAAAACCGCAGCAGTTGCACTTTTTTAAAATCATAAAAGTTACTATATGTACCAATACCACTACAGCATCTTGTGGGTAACTCAGCCGGAAAACTCAGCTGGTTGCCTCCACGAAACTTTGTCACTAAAGAATAACTAGCACAGTAGTTGCATCTCCCACGCACTATTTTAAAGAAAAAAGAAAGAAAAGAAGAAAGAAAACAAGCTGCAATGTTTTACTTTCATTTTCAACATTGACTTATACATACTCCATTGAGTTTTTTTTTTAAAACAATAAGAACAACAAGAGTCACCAGTGAAACAGAAGGTTCGCTTCTCGTTATGGTTTCGGAACCCCAAAAAATATAACCAAATAAAATGTGCTCTGTTTTTGCTAAGATTTTTTAAATCACGCAACTCTTAAATGCGATTTCTGTAATCGTTATCAGAATGTGCGCATTTTAAAATATTCTGTGCAGTTATTTCTGAATTAATGAGACACTTCAAACCTGATTAAATTGAAATCACAGTATTTTTACGTTATAAATCAACTCTGAAAATATAAATTTTATTTACCTACAGTTATAAAAGCTAATTGGTGTTTCCAGTCAACCAACGCTCGGTTCGTACTTCGTACCAGTTGCCTCACTAAAATATGTAGCAATAAAGGCGGGTCGGACAATACCCGGACATGTTAAGATTCGTTTATTGTCCCCGCTCTACGTGTTGTGGCCGCTGTCCTACAAATCGCCTTCTCGACGGAGATTTTCATAAACATTTTGGAGGGCAAATCTTGCAGACTTTTGAGGTGTCTTAATTGGATTCCTTCCTACAATATGCACTATTGTTTGTATAGATATACGTAGCTATGTGTACATCTATTAGTTTTGATTTTTTTACGTAATATTCTCCATCGTCAAACGTGATAATATTAGCTTTGTGTAAAACGTTAAAACAACTTAAGTTCATTAAAAAATTCGCAGTCAGTTGGGACTGTCGATAGACGCACATCATACCCGCAACACGTCATATACATATATTATATAGGTATTAACATTACCATGTCGGTGACGCGACCTTGAAGTTTTTACACATCCCCAAATCGCCTTACGCGCCTAAAGAAATTTTCATTTCAATGATAAAAATAATAATTAATTAATCTCCCAGATCTGTGGTTCTGCAGAAACAAAGAACTTATTGTAAATTATTTTTGCTGAAATCCAACCTCGGAATGTGTTTCTATCTAATTGGCACCACATTTACAAAATGAGGTAGGAAGAGAATCCTTTGCCCCGCTGATAAAAGTAGTACAGGATTGCTTAAGACATTAAGGAAGAAATACAGGTACGACGGGGGTTATATAGAACGTGTAACCCATTTGTACTTGTTTATCAGGGCGATAAGTGTCTGTATGCGGCCGGTCGTCCCTGCCCGACTCCGCTCATTAGTTCGTAGGAAAGATACCGCCGTTTATAGTTCTCTCTTAATTGCTAAAGTATCCGCACTGGGCAGTGATTTACCGATGTCAACCCTCTAATAAAGAGATTAACTTTTACTTTATGTTCACTCTCTATAAATTAATAACTACACTAATAAGGTATGTAGTATCTAGGAAACCAAAATATCAAAGCCATTGCCGGACAAGGCAGGGGACTTTCAATTACTTTCAACCTAACTCCGTCTGCGTATATTTCGATTTTCGAAAACCCCTTTTTTAAATAAAAGGAATTCTTTGTTTTTCCGCAATTTAAAGTAGGTAGGTACCTTATATCCGTATCCAGAATGCAAGCTATCTCTGTAGCAAATAGGTGACGCCCACGACTTTACCTGGTTATCTTTAGGTTTTTAAAATCCCGTGAGACTCTTTAATTTTCCGGAACAAAAATAGCCTCTGTACCTTTCGTCAAAATCGGTGAAATGGATGGGTCCTGAAAAGCTAGCAGACAGACGGGCAGACAGTGTCACGTTCGTATTTATAATATTAGTATGGATGTCAGGCTGGCGTGTCATGCGCCGTCCTATTAGAAAGCTTGGTCTCCTTGAGCTTTACTTATTGAAGATAATGTAGAAGTCACATCTCTTTCTCTTCATTTTACTCATATAATTCGTAGCCGGTATATAATACTTTCAAAACAACAACATGAAATGTTTTAAAACGTACTAAAGAAGCACTTCTTTTTTCTGAATTCAGAATAAACTGGAAGTCTGAAAGGGTTTTCATAAAGTCGGGTGTTGGTAAAAGAATAAGAAAACGTCACTGTAATAAGTCTTTCACAAGCAACACGGGTTTCGACTTAACCGAAGTCGCTATGTACCTTCAAAGAATGGTATTATAAGGGCGCTCAACCACTGAGTGCTGTAAGCGCATTATTGCAAGACGCTCAGTGGCTCGCGGCGTTGTACGCTTCACGAATGTACAATGTGTCTTATACTCTCGAAACTATTTTCGGAATAAGTGCTTTGTAAGACGAAATGAAGACTGTCTTTCTGGTCTTATTCAGATGTGAATATTGTGCTTGGCCAAGGTTTTTTTAATGAAGTATTTGAAGGTGGCATGGTAAAATATTCGATAGTGGTTTGATTTGAAAACTAGATGATTTCTGTGACTTCATTTTTCAATCGTCGTCGTCGATTTAGGTTTTTACAAATCCCGTGGGTACTCTTTAGTTTACCGAGATTTAAGAGCCTAAATCCATCTCCGGGAAGCAAGTTACGAGTATTTCCGTACCTTTCATCAAAATCGGTAAAACGGATGCTTTGTGAAAAGCTAGCATACAGACAGACATACTTTTGCTTTTATAATAATAATAGTATAGACTTTAATATTGATTTACAACAAAATTCTATAGGTACTTACAACTTCAATACTTGCCTTTGACCTTTTACTTAAATTATTGTATCAGACGTCAAAAGGAAACATTAGATCTGTTCAATATTCCATCCACCCCATTCTGTCATTGTTCTCGCGGGGCAATTACGTGTACAACAATCGCACCATTTGATTGTCTACTTATTTGATTATCTCATTAAAGGAGCGACAAAAAATATAACAGAGAGAGAATCGGATTAGTTAATGTGAATGTCCTGGTTGACAGTTAGAAACGCCCAGCTATGCAAATCGCATTGTCTCTAATGCGCATCCCGGCCGCGCCCAGGAGTGTGGTCGGCCTACGCATCACGATCTCACAATGAATATTAAACCTGCGACATTATGCCTACCGAGATTTTGATCTATATCGCTTGCGTTGTCTATTTGTTAGCATCTATCAATTGAACCTCGGATTCTATCAAGTATAATGAAGTTGTTAGGAGGTTAGACGATAAATTGTTTGGTTTCTGCATATTTTATACCAGTTACGAAAACAAAGTAATCGTTAACGAGTAAGTAAGTATTAGTTTATTGTCAGTTTACTTCTGCAGTTGAATTAATTCTGAACTAGTTTTATGATTAAGGAATTAATCACTGAAATCATCTTAAAACTAACTTAGTTTTACTAAACTTAAAACAGTGTACTAAAAACTTATTTCCGATTTCAATAATTAATATTCAATCTATCTGTAATCTGTAGATGAGTTACTTTGCAACGTTATTGTCAATAATGTTATGGCATTTTTTTACAAATAACAACATTGCTTGGTTACTTAGCGACATATTAAAGATAGAATGAATATTAAAAACGGATGTTATTGTGTATTCGAATAAATTTTTGCCTACTTACTGACGTTTTTCTTCTCTTAAGTACAATAACCGTTTCTTACTAAATATAGTATATATATAGTATATATATAGTATCTATACTGCATAATATTGTATTAGGTTAATCATAATGCCCTACCCGTAACTGTCGTAGTGTTCTGTTCGTAACTTTCCCTCTTGTGCAAGTGATTGACGCTCTCTGGTAATGGTAACCCATCAACAAATTCAATAGAGGCTTTCGATGTAAAAAACGATCACGCGATTGAGACGTTGCCGTTTTACGAAAGGCTTATTACATAATCAATTATTATCTCATAATATGGCACAACTTTCTTTTGCTTGCAGCTTATTGCTTTTTAATAACTCTATGGTAAGGCTCTATTTTGGTTTTTCTATTGTTTTACTCGTAGGTACTCAGATTAAGTGGCGTTTGCTTTCGTTTGCGTGTTTTCTTTTGTCTTAAAATCCGATGAACTTTCGTGTATGATTTATGAAATACCTATAGTCCGCGACAGGTTTAGAATTGAGATGGTAATTGGGGTATGAGGGGGGGGGGGGATACCCGCACGTCACATGCGCTTTCCCCGGGGCGTTCCCTCCCTGATTGCCATCTCGACCTGTCGCGTACTATAGATGCCGCTCGCGACTTCTTCCGCACAAGTTTCGCTTTCTATAATCCCGTAGGAACTTTTTGATTTTCCGGGATAAAAAGTAGCGTAGGTATATACGCCTCCGGGATGTAAGCTATCTGATCTCTGTACCAAATAAATAATGCCTGCGACTTCATGGGCGTGGATTTAGGTTTTAAAAAAGTTCGTGGGAACTCTTTGATTTTCCAGGACAAAAAGTAGCCCGTTCTTCTAAAAAAAGCTAGCAGACAGACAGACAAACTTTCGTATTTATAATATTTGTACCTATGGAAATTTCAAAAACATGAGTTTACAATAATTATTATTATTGTGTATGATTGTATGAAATAATATTTAAAAGGCGTGAGTTTACAATTTGTCTGGATTTTGTCTTTTTTAGCAAAATAAACATTTTATGTGTTACCGAATACCGTTGTAGGCTCTTATTTGAAAATATCCTATTACACAATATGGCAAAATAAATTCCCATTTTTATCACACCGTATCTCCATTAACTAACTGTCTTTTATTGGTATCAGAAACGGGCGTGTGATAAAAACAAAAGTATGCCGTGCTTCAAATTGAGTTGTAAAACGCCTTACCCTTCTGCTGAGGGTACGATCATAAATCGGATTTCTATTGAAGTCGTAAGTGGCGCCGGCCTCTCGGACGGAGATCACGTTGACATGTATACGGTTATTAGCGGACAAACTTGTAAATTTTCTTTCGAAACTACTCGTACATCCGAGATTTTTATCTCGCTACTAGAGATAAGGGACCAGCTCAACGCGGCGCGGCGCTCGTCATTCGTGCTATTATTGTCAACGCACATATTTTTATGTCTTCCTATTTGCCATTTACGACTGATTTAATACCGTGTTTGCATAATTTAACAAGGATTGTCGATTACCTTAAATGCATATTATAAGGTCGATTGAATTTTAATAGAGTTTTTGAGTGTTGCGAGTTTAATAGCTTGAAAATATTTTAATATATCTAGTTTTTTCAACCGACTCACAGAGCAATCATGCTTCATGATCATCATGATCAACCCATCGCCGGCTCACTACAGACCACGGGTCTCCTCTCACAGTGAGTAGGGTTTTAGCCATAGTCTACCACGCTGGCCATGTGTGGATTGGTATACTTCACACACCTTTGAGAACATTATGGAGAACTCTCAGGCATGCAGGTTTCCTTACGATGTTTTCCCTAGTGATATTTAATTACTTAAAACGCACATAACTCCGAAAAGTTAGAGGTTCGTGCCCGGGATCGAACCCCTGACCTCCGATTAGGAGGCGGATGTCCTAATCACAGCTTTCATGCTAAGTCATGCTTAATGTTAAACAATATGGTATTAAACTATTGGGTACTAAAGTTTGACCTCATAACATTTAATTCTTTGAATGCAGAGGATATTCTGCGAGTTTTGGTTCTACATACTTAATGCCAATAGGTATTATATAAAGCTGCTACCTTCAACTTACATCTTAATAGCAGCGACATTTTAATGTTAGTAAATATATTATCCTTCCCGATAATAAACAGGCTATCAAATGTAACATTTAAATTGGTACGCGATACGTTGTAACGAAATAACTTAGTTAATAGTTATTGTAGGTATTCCGATTTCTGCACGGATTGGATCATAATGAAAATTTATTTGTTTGACATTTGCATAAACTTGCGCCTAGGATCTAGAATGCTCGTATCTCTTGTAATTTTATTGTTCACTGGATGATGCCCGTGACTTCGTCCGCGAGTTTTGGCAGAATGGCAGAATTTTAGAATTAGTGCACAGTGGATTTGGTTCCGTTTACTTGAGTGTTTGTTTTCTGTTTTTCTATTTCGCCTGTAATTCTTCAACATGGTTCTCGAAGACTTTGTTTAGCTCCATACGGTTTTTTACCTTACTCGTTTTAAATTATCACGAAACATTTTCCTAGTGTGTGTCTGAGTATGTTAGAAAATCAGTTTTCAGATTCATGAGAAATAATGCATTTCGGTCACCTGACTTGACTCCCAGCTATCTCTTCATAGCACCCGCCGAATATTAATAGCTCTTATATTTCACTCACTGCGATCCGACGACGACGCGAGGCTGCCTTGACGCTTGGATTAATATGTAAGTTAAAACTTATCTTCAGCCAAGGTACTCGTATAAAGTTAATCATGTGATGTGTGTAAGTTCTATGGTAGTCGTCTTCTATATAGGACGTACTTGCTAAGTTAGTAACTGTTTGCACAAAGGTTTATCTATGCTTAAAATGTGAGTAGGTAACACCTGTAAATTAATATAATTATTGAAATACATCATGTATGTTACACGTATATAATAATTGTAAAACTGAAGCTGAAAATTTGTTACGCTCATTTTAATTATTTATTTTTAGCTAGTCAACATTCAGCGTGTCAAATGCACTGGGTATCTATATTATTTTGTTGAAGTCATAATTATGAATTGTAGATAGAGTATAGAAATAAGAAGAGGTTGTGATTTTTGTGTAGGTACATGGTAGAGGGTGTTTTACTTTTGAAAGATTTTTTTGCTCAGGAGCAACAATATTATCATAGAATCTAAATAATATTTAGATAACGAAGGCTTTTGTTAAAAAGTTTGTTAAAAATTATGAGAAACTGTAACGGTTGAACTGTTACATCTAGATTTTGTTCAAAATAAAAAAAAGACTCATAATAATAAAGTTTTAAACATGAGGGTTTTTGACTGATTGGTTATTTCAATGGACTGCCCTTGCTACGTTGATTTCAGTCCCTTGACAAAGCTAGAACTTTAAAGTTTAAAGGTTCTAATTTGGGTATTGCGTTGTTCTTTCCGTTTACATTTGATTTAATAATTGATATGATGATAGTAATTCTTAACTTCATAAATTAACTAAGTACTTGTTTATCTACGCGATATGGTTACGTAGGTCAGGTAGCACTACCTCCGTGTGACAACTGTTTGCCTTTCAAAAACGGGCTTAGGATATCAAACTCTGGATGATTCGGGGAACGTGCTAGAACGCAGAAGAGGTAGAAAAAGTGTTGGCAAGTAGCGTCGGTGGTCCCAGGCATCCAGGCACCTGTGGTAGCACGCGCCCGATAATGAATACGAGTTAATTAAACAACATTAGCCCGACATCGCCTGCACACGACGGCAGATCCAAAGGGCGATAGCCAACGAGCTCCTTCGTTAAATACGCCGTGTATCACGAATAGATTATCCCTTTAATGCCGATTCGTGTCAGCTGATATTTAGGACGTACAAGATTTTCAACGATCTACGTCTGGCGTCTAGACGATACTTGTTTTTTTCTCAGTAGATCCTAGTTTATAAACATTAAATTATGGAAACGGCAACCTTGTAGTATCTTGCTGGATTTTTCTTGATATTTCATCTTTCTCAACCTAAATGATATATTATTAAGTAAATACACCAAGCCAAATAGTAGGTACATTATCAATAGAGGGGTGGAAGCCAATTTAACTTTTTAATTTAACAGGCAATACTTGCCTATTGCTTTTCATGCCTATTGCTTTTGAAAAAGCAGCATATAATAACTTTCGCGTAGCTTCTTGTTTACTTCCTATTAATATGCCTACCTAATTCTTATTTCTTAATGTAACTAGTTCTTAATAGTAGTTGGGGTCTCCGAGCGCTGCATTTTCCGGTTCGTAGACACTGTTCCAGCACCTTAGGACCCCTGCGTTTAAAATAATTAAAGTAAGCTAAATACAGACACTTAAAAATGATTCATTCCAACTAAATTTGATAATTTGTAAAGCTGCGTTTGACATCGCTTTCCTCATGACATGGTTTTCACAGAGCTAATAACACTGACACCAGCTGCCGCGCCGTGCTCCAAACTCAAGACTATAGTCATAAAAAAATTTAACAAGCCGTTGAAATGTCGCTTATAAATATGCTTATTAATGTTAAATATGTGTGATTATTTACCTTAAATTATTACAAACATGCCACATTTAACATAGTATTAATTGCACAGCATTAATAACTAGATGATGCCCACGACATCGTTCACGTGGATTTTGGGTTTTTTAAAAATCCCGTGGGAATTCTTTGTCTCCGTTTGAGCTATTGCATTTCATCCCGCAGGAACCGTTTGTTTTTGCGGGATAAAGAGTGGCCTAAGCCACTCTCCAAGTCTTTAGATAATCCATAGCAAAAATCAGTTGCTTCGTTGCGATATAACTAAAGAACAAACCAACAAACAAACATACTCTCGCTTTTTGTGATATAGTTTGGTGAATTCGTTAGCGTACTGCGTTGGTTTTCAATCTTGAAATTCACGAAGGCGAGTGAACTTTACTTGTGGTTACGTCGTATACATGGGCATTGCGGAAGTGTGCGTGCATGTCGGACCAATCAGTCGCGAGCAAGCGTTCGCAAACGCACACATTTAGTGTACCTTACTTATACCGATACGATCCGATACGCTTGGATGCAATCATACCTGCGAGCAAGTGAGTATGCAGCCTAAGATGCAACGCGCTTGCCTAGAAAATTCCTATTCACTCTTGACTAGAAGGTACCCATATTGAGAGTGGATCATATGGAACCCTATAGCGGTTCGAATTTCGAATTAGAAACAAGGAGGCGAGTCGCTTCGGTAAAGGCAACAAATATAAATTTTTTGCCTTTCTTCCAGATCCGTTCAGTCATTTTTAAATCTAGTACTACATAAAATAAGTACTCTTAACTAGAGGTACATCTATACAATCCCATTTCTGAAAGTCCAGGGGTATCCTCACAGGAGTGCGTGCGCGACCCTCGCCTACGTCCTGATAAGCTCCTGCGAATACTAATGCTCTTAAATAAAACTTTATCAGAGCGGTGCGCGCGCTATCGGCCCGACCGCCGCCATCTCATACACGGCCCGGCAAGAAATTGTGGCTGCTAAGGGTTCTTGAACACGCTCGCGATGACCCATACTAATATTATAAATGCGAAATTGTGTCTGCTTTCCTTTTCCTTTTTACCGATGGCATTTGGTACACACCACACCTTTGGTTGACACAGCTTGCATTGCATCTCGGGGACGAAACATACGTTACTTTTTATCCCGGAAAATCAAAGAATTCCCACGGGATTAAAAAATCTAAATCCATGCGGATGAAGTCGTGGGTATCATAGAACTACAAAAGTTTTCTGTTACTAATAAGGAACTGATAAGGAAAATGTAGGTATAGTCCGCGACAGGTCGAGATCGCAATCGGGGTATGAGGCGGGGGAACGCCCCGCACACCCGCGCTCTCCCGCACCGGTTAAGCGCGGGGGCTGTGTGGGAGTGCGGATCGTTCCCTTCCCGATTGCCATCTGGACCTGTCGCGTACTATACCTACTAATAAGGATTTTGTTTTAATTCTCTTTCTAACATGGAACTTTAAACTCTTTCCATTTGCGATCCACCTTATACTCGCTTCGGAGCTCAGCTTCATAGGATCCCGTATTTACCGTACCGTAGATATTCTATATCACCGTATAAAGGCTCTAATGGTTTTTATTGTTTCCTGCTTTTACTCTAAATCAACAGGCGTAATGTGCCATCACGGAGGCAATCTAGAAGTTTCCGCGGAATCCCGGCCTAAGTTAATAATAACAGTAGTTGAAGTTAATGGGCTTTCCGATAGATGCTGCCGATAGAGCCGCGACGGCGAATGATTTAATTAATATTGGAACTTAGCGTCTTGTTAGTTTCGACCTCGACATAAGTGAGTGCTCTTATTTACCTTCTATAGACTGGTAACGGGTTCGATTAGCAAAAAGATGGAGTAAAACTAGTACCTAAGTCGTAAAACCTAGGCTAGGTACCTACTGTGAGCTATTGGGTTGCATTATATATGTATGGTGCAGAATATCAATATTATAACAAGAATTTGATCCTTAGAGAAAGATTAAATAATTTTCAGTTAGGAAAATTACCGTATTGAGTTGTATCCATGTGTCGTGGATAAATCAACTTTCTTAGGAATTTGATCAAATCCATAATATAATTATTGGCATATCATATACCTATGTGGATATGAAATCAAGAATACACAAATCAAGAATTATCTGATCTGGTGTTTGTAGAATATTTTTAATAACCCTAGTATAGACCCACGTGTTCTAATGCGTTACATGTTACGCAATCTTAGATCGTGTTAACATATTTAAATTGTATCATAATTGCATATGATCTTTAACACTTCGCGTAGTGATATTGTAATGATGTATTGTTTCAGGTAAGTGGGAGGCGCCGCGCTTGAGCAACAGATGCGACCGATACATTTTCGTGCCGAGATGAAGAAATCCCTTGAGTTATGCGATTTATGGCATTCTAATACGTTGCACAGGAATACGTGCCTGCCCTTTCAGTTTCTTACGGCCATCGCTGACGTTGACTTTTTGTAGCAATACAGTCGCGCTTATTCTACCTCAATCGCGCAGCTGTACGCTCGGATGTATCAATACATTTAGTAAGTAGTCGCAATTGCATTTATATACGGGCCAGCGATGAATCGCTACTGTGTCGTGACCTTTTTACGGCTGTAAAGCTACTGTATCGCTGCAAAAGTCGCCCTGGGTAATAGCTTTAATAGCTTAGAATATTTGGGCTTGTAGATGTATTATCATTATAATAACAGGCTTAAAAATAATAATAAAAGAATTTCAAGAAAAAGTTCTTTTAGTTACTGACTAATAGCACGTATTGAGTATAAGCTTAACACTAGGTACCTGCCTTATTTTGTACTAAAAGTGAATTAGTTTCGTAGACTTGATTTAATTTTTAGATAGTATTCAGTAGGTAGGTGATGCAGTAGAGTAGAGCGTTGATTATGGGAACTGATTGGGGAATGAGGGGGTTGTTCGAAAATCCGATCTAGTCAGATAATCGAACTGTATAATTTCATTTAAGTACCAATTTACACATAAAAACCCATACCTTCATATTATAATAATAATATGAATTTCCTTGTCTTTTTTACTATTGTAAGTATGAATCAAAGTTATTTACAACAGTACGGGCAGCCTATTAAACAGAATAATTTGCAATACATAGCACATATATAATAGATGGGTAAATTTCCTATTTATTCTTTCGTATTCTTTATTGCCATTTGCCACACAAAACATATTATTTTAACAACACTATATAAAAACAAAACAAATAAAACAATAAAGTGCGTAAAGGCGGTTTATACTAAAAGTATTCTCCAGACAATGCTAATAATGGAAATAACGCTTACAAAAATTCTTAATTTAGGTCTGTTGAAGAATGCCTAACAATCATTTGTATACAACCGTAGTTAAGATAAACGACGATCTACTGTGAGTATAGGCTTACTAGTCCTGTAAGTTGATTCCGAAAAACCTGCATCAATCATCATTACAATGGCAATTATTGTGATTGGCTGAATTTATGCTATTCTTGTTGCAACCATGCATTGTAACCAATAGTGGGCGAGCGTTATCCATTTTGAAGTGATTGCGATCGTGACATTGTAGATTTGTAGCTGTCATCCTACCGCAATTGAGCCGCTGAATCATAACAATTAGCGCAGCAGATGTAGACTAACTGATGCAACTCCTTCCACATGGATTTGGGTTTCGGAATTCCCGTTCTTCTAGTAAAAAGTATCTTATATCCGTCACACGCGACGCAAGCTACTATATCTATCTGTACCTTTCGTCAAGATGGGTTCAGCGGTTGAGTCGTGAAGAGGTAACTAACAGACAGACAAACTAAGTAACTTTGCATATTAGTATGGATTCATTGTTTGTCTTAATCTTGCGTATCGGAGGACTCGTGTCGGAATGCTGGTTTATTTTAATATTTAATAACTCCAGGCAAGCAGATATCGTCCGCTCGGGGGCGATTCGCTGCTCGTTTCCCCCTTATCTTGGCTGGTTTGTGTCACGCTCCCGCTCTAGTTACTTTTTACTTTCGTACGTCTGGTAGGCTCGTTGGGAAAGTGCAGTGATCATGCGAAACTTAGGTTCCTACAGAATTAGATTATGATGACAGAATAGCGACAAAAATATCATTTTATTTCCCAGAACTGCACGACAATCAAGACATTAACAAGGGCAACATGCTTAAAATACAATCTTCAAAAAGTTTGTTTTGTTACACTAAACTACAATTATCCTTGTGTCTAGAAGAACTTGCCCAGAAGTGATATAAGTCCGGCAAATTGCTATTGCGCTGGAATTATGTCTCATTAACATCCAAAAGACGTCATTTTGACGTCAGCCGAAATAAAATATACCTACCATCAGGTGCTGACGTCATTAACATGACGGCCACGCGCATTAGCAATTTGCGGTACTTATTCGTACTTAATACGCATTAAAATCGGTCCAGTAGTTTTCAGGAAAATGGTAACAAAAAAAACGCACAAAATTATAAACACATCCTCTAACGCCAAACGGTCTCCGTTTCATCGTCATGTCTTTGGTCGTGGGTAAAAATGAATACCAAAGTACCAAACGAAAGACTACGCACAAGTTGTGTACCATTGCTTTAAGTTTTATCCTTAATCAAGCTACTGATCGCAGCTTGTGGCTTGTAGGTAAGCAGATCGGTTATTTGTATTGACGGCGGTTTTATCGCGCAAGATTTACATAATGCCGTTTATTATACGGTTACTAAAAGGAAAATATCTATATATGTATCCATGTTCATTACGCTTTATATTTTTTTACTATTTACTACCAATTTGCTACATTTAAGGGCGCGTATCTGATTGTAAAACCTAAGAAATGATGCGGAAGGATCTGGGAACTCGGCGCACTATCCCAAGATAACTCCTACAATTAGAGATTAATGGAAAGGTTACGACCCTCAGCATTGAGGAATATAACTATAAAGGCAAAAAATTAGAAAATAGATCACTGGACACAATAAAAACGATATTTCTAAAAATCCCAATCTCTTATCGTGTATATTATAGCGAATAAAAATATTTTTTTAATCCCCCATCGCTGCTTCCATAAATTTTGTTTTTATGTACTTTCCCTTATCTGTATAAACAGGCAGACGTGAAGCTGATAGACGTAACAGATAAAAGGCGTGCCCGGGAACTCGCCCCGGCAATTTCCCTACTTTTTGAAACAATGCCAGCTATTTATTTCACGTCTTTTCTACACGTATGTTTGATGTGAAACCCTCTAAAAGCCTAAAAGTTAATTTACTTTCTGCTATGGTTATAGTTTACCAGCTGATGCCCGCGACTTGGTCCGCATGGATTCAGTTTTTTTTAAATCCCGTGGAAACTCTTTGATTTTCATTTTCATAAGGAAGCTTATGGCCTTTTCCCGGGATGTAAGCTATCTCTGTACCAAATTTCATCGAAATCGGTTAAACGGATAAGCCGTGAAAAGCTAGCAGACAGACAGCCGGACAAACACACTTTAGCATTTATAATATTATTAGTAATTAGTAACTAGCTTATGCTCGCGTCTTCGTCCGCGTGGACTACATAAATTTCAAACCCCTATTTCACCCCCTTACGGGTTGAATTTTCAACAATCCGTTTTTAGCGGATGCCTATGTCATACCTAATAGCTATCTGCATGCCAAATTTCAGCCCTCTCCGTCCAGTAGTTTGAGCTGTGCGTTGATAGATCAGTCAGTCACCTTTTCCTTTTATATATTTAGATTATTAATTAGTAATATTAATAATTAGTAAAATATTAGTAATAAATTAGTATATTAGTATTAGTATATTAGTAAATTAGTAATTAGTATTAGCATCTTAGTATTAGTATGTTAGTAATTTACTAATTACTAGTATACTATCCATACTTCCATACTATACTTAGTATGGAAGTATGGATAAACAACGGGTGCTTTTTAATGCAAGATACGCTTGCAAGATATTTTGTAATATTTTTTAATTTGCAACGGAATTAATTAAATTCGGGAATTTAATATGGCGCGCGGACTTAAGAATGTTTGAGCCAATTTTGTACAGTTACGCAATCGGACTGAAAAACTTTACGTATCTGACAGTTTAAAATAATTCGGATTCGCCATTCTTTTGATTGCTTTTTTAATATTGACATTGACTAGTCATTTTTTGAGTGCCCTATTATCAAGCATATTATTCATAGATATGTGTTATATGTGTTAATTGCAGATTTAGGTAGGTACTTACTTAATGTATACTAAAGATGGGCGTTATTGGCTATTTACGGCAACGGTTAATCAACAGTTACTTAGTTTCAATACCGATATTGTTAACCGTTGCCGAATATCAGTATCAGAGTTGTGTTTCAACTAATTTAATATGCGCAACGCGCAGCGGTTTCCGTAGTAGTAACTAAGCTAGCTGCCGTATCAATACCGTCTGTATAGCTAGCGCGCGCATATTCACTAAAATAAAACCAATTTTACTTTCATGAATATCGTGAAGTAATCACAACCTTAAGTTCATAGTAGTAAAGTTTAATTTGATCATTGACATAGGTCAAACTATAGTAGACGCCTGCACGAATAGTTTGCCACAGTCCAGTTAACCAAAAACATTTCATGAAGATTGATAAACCAAAGAGGACCTTATCTCTATTACTCTAAGGCTAACTGTATTTAGATTGACAGATCAAAGTGTAATGGACAAGTACTTGTACAGTTAAGCCTTAGCGTAATAGAAATAAGGTCGGCTTTGGTTTACCAAGTTCTTAGTTACTAAGCCGGTAGCCAATAACCGCTCCTTCTCAGCTTTCAGTGAAAGAAAGAAAGAGAAGGCATAATTATTGCGTTTCTAGTTACCAAAAAACCAAACAATGCATTGTCAGTTGCCAGTTGGAAGTGTTGCGTTGTCAGGTGGTTATAGATGATAACTGAAAACCGTTGCTAGCTACGACAATAACGCTACGGTACGCTATAGGCACGGCAGCGGTTTTCAGTTAAGTTAAGCTATAGCGGACACATGTCTAATGTATACTCATTTTGTTTCGTCGGTTTCACATAATTAAAATTTTGTATCATTACGGACATTATAAACGTCTTTTAGGTACTACTACTTCTATCAAAGTTAACGGATATAATAAAAACAAAATATAAGATTATTTTCATTTTGTTTCATAAAAATGTGGATAAATTATATGAAAGAGTGGTGCGTGACTTGGTTTCATTGTCATGTTGTGAAGGCGTCCCTGTTATGTCCGGTAATTTCTTTATATCCTTGGGAAATATATGACGTCTTTATATTTCCAGTTCAACCTTTTGAACATATTAATTTGTTTTGTTATCTTGCTGGCTGCGAAGATAAAGGTCGGCACGGTTGGTAATCTTTTGAGTGACAGACAAAATAATTATTGTCTTGCATTTTGAACTCATTTTTATTTGATTATATGTATATTTTATGTTAACTCAATTCTATAGGTACTGAATTGTACCTACGAATCTAAATATATAAAAGGAAAAGCTGACTATCAAGGCACAGCTCAAACTACTGGTCGGATTGGGCTTAAATATGTGAATATATAAATGACTGACGGCTGGGGCATGCAGATAGCTCCTAGACATCTGCTAAGAAAAGAGTTGTGAAAATTCAACCCCTTGAAATGTATCTTAATTTTAAACAAATTGATGGAGACGGCGGTGGTGCAGACGTGTTTATTGAGTGATGTCTTATGATCAACCAAACTTATAGACTAACAGTAATTATAACGAAATCTTACATGCTATTGTTTTAATAATATTTCTCAATCTAACCTACATAATTTTGCATCACCTTTCTTTTAATTTGATGCGTTTGCAACTTACATATATTACACCCTAAGGGGGCAAAATAGAGGCTTGAAAGTTGTGTAGACCACGCGAAGGAATTCGTGGGGATAAGCTAGTTTCACATACATACATAATTTCAGTACCTACTTATTTCAAACTAGTTGATACCTGCGTGGGTAATTTTTTTGAAATCCCGTGGGAACTCTTTGATTTTTCCGAGATAAAAATAACCCCATGTTGATATAAGCTATACATATTTACATTAGAATGTCTATAGATTTCCAAGAAATCTTGCCCATCGGTAGTTTTGGTAATCGGTTCTAATTTATTAAGTTGACCGACGCGGCGCGCGCGCTACCCTGGTGTCAACTCTGCCCGCATAGATTCGGAAATTGGAAGAGGAAACAAGTAAATGATCCTTCCATCAAGGACAATACTATTAAAGAAACATTTTCCTTTTCAATTTCCTCACGCGCCTCCCGTCAGCCGTCCGTGATCTTCGATTCTCTCGATCATGAAAATATATAGCTTCATTCAAGCGATCGCTATCGGAAAAGCTCCTTAATCGGTTTTCTTTTATATGAAAATGGACTTTTAGATTTATTACGCCGTTTTGGTTGCGTTCAGGTTGTGAAAAACGTGATATACGCCTGCTCGGGTGCAAAATTGCAAACTAAACAAAAATCCAAGAGCGAGCCGAACCATTGGAGCCCCGCGAAGCCGCTAAAATATTGGCTATGAAAGAAAATTGCTTTGGATAAGTGCGGTTGCGTTGATTTCTTATTTTTTATTCATTGTGCGTGCGAAGTAGATCAAGAATTCTCTAGCAACTTATTGATCACTATGTGAATCTAGCGAGTTATTTGAAATTTTCTAATAGTGTAATGTTACTATTTTCTTCCTATCCTATATGTAGTACATGATAATACATTCTAGGTAGTTGTTTACAATACAAACTCAAATAGAACTGTTAGATAGGGGTTAGTGGATGTAGCATTGCCACACTTCATCTTATGCCACGTCCTATACAGCTATCTTTATACTCATTTTTATAGAGATAGGTACTTTAGATAACACGTAGGCTCCTATAGGAGGAAGTCTCAGAATAAAAAGGTACATAATATAAGAAGTACCTAATGACATATTTCTTTTGACTGCCCGCCATAACATGGTATTTAGTTAAAAAATATATTTTAGTTTATGTTTTGTCCATCTGTCAGAAACCTCATAACTTATGTACACAGCGTACTTGTGCAATAATTTTTCTTTAATTTGTAAATTAACGTCGCCATGTGTTACGCTTTTTAACCTTTGTAGCTCTGGGATCTTGTTAAGCTAATATAACGCTGGGCCTGCGAACGCAGTAAAAAAGGTCTAACGCGCCAATTAATTTCTACACAGGGCTCATATTTTTATAAAATATTTCGCCGTTTTTAAACAAACCCACGTCTCTAAGCTATATAAGCTTCGTACAGTCGAGCGTCTTAGCAGCAATGATGAACTTGCGAATAACAGATCTACTCGTATTTATCCACCGTATATTACGTAATTCCTTACAGCTGTAGTTTACAAACTAAGCTACTAATATCCGTAAGTCGTATTCATTATTCATACATATAAAAAGATAAACTGACTCATTGATATATAATAATAAGCAAACAGCTGGGTCTGTAAACTTGAGATTTTGCATTATATAACGTGGGCCCTCACTTTCTTTAGAACTTAGACATAATATGGTTTCAGACTTCAGAGATAATGCCACACTCCTAGATTAAAACTGTTCAGCTCAAAATACTTTTTCAGAAACTAAGAAAAAACTGATATTTTTATAATCTTCAAAAGAATATTAAAATAAAATAAAAAAGATTTAAAAGGAATTCTATTTTTATTTTTTGTACGTAAATAATAGTACCTACCTACAGTTTTCCCGTTACAGATAATAGAGTCAGGGATCAGGAAACTGAGGTTATATCAAAAGTCAAGGCCTTTAAGTTAATAGCTGTTCAGCAGATTGTAGAAACATGCTGTTCATTTACAATAATACATTCACCTTACATGGCATTTTTCTGAATTAAGTTTGTGCGTAGCTTTACAGGGGGGGTTAGTAGCAACGTGTTGATATTTTATTTAGTTTATCGTCGGCCGAAGCCGCTCTCATTGTGTCCGTAATGAACTCAACTGTTTCCGAGATTTTGTCAGCTCAGTAATTAAACACATCTGCTACACGTGCAATTTTGTCTCCCGGCGCTTGTTTCATATTTTCAGTAAAGGTTAATGGTGTTGTTTAGTCAGAACATCGCGCGATTAAATTCATTTAAGGTGCATTCTAAATAATATATTAAATATATGTATTATATCATATACTATCTCATATATCTTTATATAAATATATCTATATAATATATACTATTTATTATATAGCTTATGCCCGCAACTTTGTCCGCGTCGACTACACAAATTTGCCAAACCCCTGTTTTACCACCGTAGAGGTTGAATTTTCATAAATCCTTTCTTAGCGCATACTTTTAGTCTAGTGGTTCGAGCTGTCAGTTGATAGATCAGTCAGTCAAGCAGTCAGCTTTTCCTTCAATGTACTCTTACTTCAACCCTTATGTTTCACGTCGCACCTTTGCATGAGTAGGTGTTATATTTTAACATTATGTTATTTCTATACACATTACATTACATCAACGAATGTGGTAATGCGGTAGCCCTCCGATTGCTGGCATCTCTCCCATGGGTCTAGCAAGTCTTCTAATAACAGTAATTAGTGCGCCCGTCCCCAACGGTCGGCCCTATTAGTGCTAGCGTGTTCGATGTCGATAAAACACTCGATACTCTATTTTAAATTAGCTTTTGGGTAAAATTCCTGAAGGTTTTTTTGATTATTAGATTTTTAGGGTTCCGTACCCCAAAAGGAAAAAGGAACCCTTATAGGATCACTTTGTAAAACCTATATGGTACTTCCCGTTAACCTAGAATCATGAAATTTCGCAGTTAGGTAGGTAGTTGCCTCCTTGACTACTTATGTAACTTTTAAAAGCAATCATTCAGTAGGTATCGTGTTAACTGCATAAATTCGTATATTGTATGTAAAAGTAGTGTCTATAATTTTTTTCTTTGAACTTACATGCGATACTTGTATGCGACAGTTCGAGATGGAAATCGGGGTGGAGACGCCCCGCACAGCCCCCGCGCTAATCCGGTGCGCGTGTGCGGGGCCCCCCCGCCTCATACCCCGATTGCCATCTCGATCTGTCGCGGACTATAGGTATATCTACGTTTACGACTAATAAAAGCATAGCGTCGTGCTATTGCAATTCAACTTTAATTTCTTTATTTATGTCGCATAGCTAAACGACCAGAACCAATTGATGAAATTGAATTTCGAGTAGGTATACCTATACGAGTATAATATGTATCTATTAGAAACTTCGTAATTTATGAAATCTCGTGGGAAATCCTTGATTTTCGGGGGTCAAAAGTAGCCTATGTCACTCTTCCAGGTCTTTTTTAACTATATACCGAGTACCTACCCATTCGACAATCACGTCGATCCGTTGCGACTTAATGCAGGACAAATCGACAAACAAACACACTTTCGCGTTGATAGTATGGGTAGTGATAATAAGTTATGGGTAGTAGTGGGTATTTTATCGATATTTCTTTCGCAATCTTATCGATGTATTGAAATCTCTTAAGTTTGAGTCGACGATCGAACCTAATCAACTAGTTGTGGCGCGAACTGGTTAATCGCAATCTTACTTGTCAGCCATTATTATAGATGCAAATTTAACAATTATATAGATCTTCTTGCATGCGATCGAGCCGACACATCTGCTAAAACATTAACAAGGTATTACTTCGGTAAGAAAATTATGGACTGTGAATGCAATGTGTTGTTTCGACAAGTACAACATTCCATATTTGCTTCATTTATAGGGGGTAAAAAGGTGCGATAAGAAACGTAAAATAATCTTCTTTTGCTGTTACTAAAATACCATTATTAATAATAATTGTGTTAACTAAAGTATTGTTTGGTATGAAGTCTCATACACCTTTCAGAACATTATAGAGAACTCTCAGACATGCTGTAGGTCAATTTCGTAAAACCTGCATCAATCATTATTACAATCTCAATTGTTGTGATTGGCTGAATTTGTGCGATTCTTGTTGCAACAATGCATTGTAGCCAATAGTGAGCGAGCGTCAACCAATAAGAGGTGAATGCGATCGTTCATTCTACCGCAATCGAGCCCCAGCTGCGCGATTTTAAAGTTGCAGGACAATAATCTATTTTCTAGAGTTACGAGTAGGTTACATAATAGCATTAGGTGATTGCTACTATTACTAGAAGTCCTACATATGCCTAAAGCACTTCAGTTGGCTATGTTTAATTAGTCGCAAGCTCGCCTGTTTAGCCACGTGACGCCGTGGTCTGGCGCGGTGTGTTTGTGTACTACAGACTACTAATGGAACTAAATCAACCTCCTACCGTTCAGCCAATCTAGTAAGTGGACTGAATTGAGTCACAAGATACTTACCTATGTTATATAATATATGTTTTTTTGCAAACATTAAACAATAATAAGTGATGAAACGTGGACACTAACAAACGGCCTTGTTCACAAATTCAAAGTCGCTCAGCGAGCTATGGAGAGGGCTATCTATGTTAGAAGTTTCCCTGACGGATAAGATCCGAAATGAGGAGATCCGCAGGAGAACCAGGGTCACTGACATAGCCCAAACTATTAGCAAGCTGAAGTGGCCGTGGGCAGGGCTGGCGTGGAGGAGATGGCCGTTGGAGCCGCAAAATCCTTGAGTGGAGATCGCGTTTAAGCAAGCGTAGTGTGGGGCGCCCTCCAGCACGATGGACTGACGATATAAAGAGGCAGGCGGGAAGTAAGATCTCTGTGCCCATCAAAATCTGGTATAACATTGGCGCCGTCGTTAAAAAACATAGCAGGACATGCAGATATACATATTTTGCATTAAAATATTATTAGTATGGATATTGAATACGGATGTAGCTTGTAGACATGTGTCTATGGGTACTGTGTTTGACCGCTAAACAGCCAGGCTGGGTGGTCTATATTGTGCCATGTGGCGCAAGCTCTCCTTGTACGAGACCTTTACTGCTTTGTAAAGCTCTTTAGCTACAATGTAGGTACGTATCTCATTTCTGTAGCGAAACAAACGTAGGTACGTGGGGGAATCAAAGAGATGAACTTACACGCTTCAGTTGAAGTCAGGTAAAAAGAGCTTTGGTCTGATTCTTGGTGTATTCTTGATTATCTAAAGTATTGCACTTCTGTTAGGTACGCCACATGACACTGCGGTAGGGCGCGGCTTATTTGTGCAGTATTGCACAGACTTCTAATGGAACTCAATAAACCCTTGATGTCCATGCAATCTCGTTAGCGAAACAAATTCATCGTCTTAAAATATACGCGCTGCTTCTCTATAAAACTCTATGAACAATTTAATATCGACCTGCCTTCCTAATAGTAAAATACCTACTTAATTTGGTACTCTATGACATTAAGTATAGTTAGGTACCTACTCAATGTTTTCAGATCCCACGAGGCTATTTCACGATCAAATTATATTGTTTGTAATATTATAGCGTATACTTGCCCTTTCGGTGTTGAAGTTAAGATCAAAGTCAATATTTTCCTTCGTGCCGATATTAAACTTCTAAAATAATGTCTGTCTGTTGTCTTGTAAAAGAAGTATCTATTCTTCAAACTGTACCTACCTATTATCGTTCTTAATGTCTCGCAGAACCTACTTTAGAACTTAATAGGCTATCACGAACTATTCACTATTTCTATTCACGCACTATTAAAACTGGAGCTAGTATTTGTAGAGATTATAGGTTCAGAGGCCTTATTATATATCTAACTAACGATAGCTGGCGGCTTCACTCACGTAGAAATTTCAAAAAAGGGAACTTCTGTTCAAAACAGCTTTCTAGGTCCATGGGTTTGGACTGGGCGTTGATGAGTGAGTCAGGACTTTTATATCTTACCTAATATGGACATCTACAAACCCTACGTGAGTGAAACCAAGTGCAAAAACTAGTGGGAAAAAGCAATTACAATCATAATAATTGTAAAATAACTTCGTGTCAATGTTTAATACATAAACGTACACATGTGTCTCGGAGGCAAGTTGATATTGATCAAAAGAGGATTAATTCGAAGTTGCTGCGTATTTGAAATGAGACAAGTTTGCGCGCCTGTTGATTACATATTAACTTCAAAGCTGCCGGCGAACGGTGAAGCTAACTTAAGGCTTATACACACAGAAAGCGCGACAACAGCGACGCGCGGCGTCAACTGCGCAAAATGCATTCGTAAATAGTAGTGTGATATAGATGGGTTGAGATGTTGATGACTCATCATCATCTCAACCCATTGTCGGTCGACTAGGTACTGAAAACAAGTCTCTTATCAAATTAGAAGGCTTTGACCAAATCCGGCCACACTCACCTAGTGCGGATTAGCAGGTTTGACACACCCCTTTGAGGAAACATTATGGAGAACTTATAGCATGCAACTTTCCTCACGATGTTTTCCTTCACCGTTAAAGCAAATGATATTTAGGTAATTGCTTAAAACTCACATAACTTCGAAAAGTTAGTGGTGCATGTCCAAGAACCCCAGAATCCGGATACTATATTTAAATAAAAAGTAAAAAAGTGGCGATGGGCTAGTGGTTAAGATGTAGGTAGGTACTATTTTTAGGACAAGTAAATGTGTGTAGATTGAACAACGGGATTGCAAGAGTGCGGCTCTTGTATACAATACATGTTCCTTGTATAACACCTCCGGCGTTATATCCGTGCCGACGCGTTGTGTGTGTTTAAGGCTTTAGATAAATACATCAAATGAGTTTGGTTAGATAGTGAGATTTTTATTAAATTAACTATGAAATAAACATGCTCAATGCTTCCAGTGTAAAACGTAGACTGCAGTTACTATCACTAATAACTTATCCGATGACAGCATCATAATTCATAGTGATGCTCCTACGAATCATTACCAAAATACGGGCCTTACCTTACCACCTTGAGACATAAATATTCGTAGAAATCGCTCTAAGTAAAAATATCGCTTTCTATAATGAGACATCTAGGACACGAATTTGGTCACTAAATAAATTTGATACATCTCACTTAGAAGGCAATGGGAGTAAATGTACTGCCTGATGCTTTTAAAATAAATATAATTAAGGAAAAAAACACAAAAGGGTTGAAATATGAACATAAAGTAATTTATGTACAACACCACTACTAAATGGCACTTAAAGTAACCACTTACTCATCCTAAGCGCTTTCTGGCAGTCGAGGGTTAAATATTATTCAACAAATTAGTCTCTCGCCCTTTTTATGTTAACTTCTTAGTGGGCTCTAACGAGCGATGTGCTCGCAAATTGAAACCGACCGCAAGCTCATTTTATTCACCGTCACGCAATCTTTTTAGTTATCCTATTACCTTCGCCACTTTACCGGCCCATACAGTTAAAATTATTATTTCCTGTTAGGCATAGCATTAATTTATGACATTAGAAAATTGTTTGTAAGTAAAATTGTGTGGGGGGGTTGTGAGTGTTTGAATTATAACAATCTAAATAAATATAAAAGAAAAAGCTGACTGATCTATCAACGCACAGCTCAACCACTGGACGGATCGGGCTGAAAGGCACGCATAGCTACCTATATTATGACGTAGATATCCGCTAAAAAAAGGATTTTTGAAAGTTCAACCCTTAAAAGAAAAGAAGAAGAAAATAAGTCGCGGGAATATGCTAGTTATAAATAAATTAGCAACGTAAATGTTGTCTATCTGTATGTCAGTCTGTTGCTTTTTAACGGCCAATCAGTTTAACCGATTTTATCCAAAATTGGTACAGAGATAATTTGCATTTCGGAGACGGAAATAGGTTACTTTTAATCGGGAAAATCAAAGAGTTTTCACGGGATCTTTAGGGGCCCATCCG
The DNA here is from genome assembly GCF_902806685.2 of Maniola hyperantus. NCBI lineage: Eukaryota > Metazoa > Arthropoda > Insecta > Lepidoptera > Nymphalidae > Maniola > Maniola hyperantus. Next base: position 8,786,029 of record NC_048546.1, read on the forward strand.
TTCAAAACATTTGAGAAAATGCAGAGATGGCTTGCTTGCATGCCGTTGACGGACTTGAGCTGCTTTTTATCCCGGAAAACCAAAAAAGTTCTCAAATTATTTAAAAATAACTCAAATCCACTCTGAAGATATCGCGGGCATCACCTAGTAGGTAGTAAATTAGGTAGGTACCTACCTACCTAATTTATAATTTATCATAGAATCTGAGGTGATAAATTATGTTATTATTTAATAAAATATTAATATTATTATCTAAGTACTTTCTCAGATATCACTATAAGAACTGTAAATATTGAGTGCCTACTTCAAAATAATCATCATCATTATGAAGCTTTATGCTTAGTAAAATTTATTTTACACGGAGCCGTAATATTTTATTCTGAGTTATTTTGAGATTTGAATAATTAGTTATTCTGAGATAAAATTGACTAAGAATACTAAGATTTGTTTTAGTGCTTCCTCGTTGCGGATAAGGTATGGGATGCCCCGTCCGATAGTCGCAGGAGGCATATTTGTGCGAATCGCTGAGTTATGTACATCGTAAGAGAGAGGGACTCCTGCTGGGACCACCCGCGAGTGTTTGAAGTAGTGGACGCGCTAACTTCGGATGCCGCATCTTGTTGATATGTTGAACAACGCTATAGGCGCTGTCGCTTGTTTTTTATCATTCATCGACAACGTTTCTCGTAGGCTGTTTGTCTTTGTAGTTACTCAACCCCAAGCGAAGATGTAATGTGCGATATGGCTTTAAAAAATCACTACCCATCACTACTTCATTATAAAATGCAAAAGTGTGTTTGTTTGTTAGTTTATTGGTTTGTCCTTCAATCACGCCGCAGGGGAGCAAAAGGTCGACGTGATTTTTTGCATGTATTATAGTTTGTTGTATTATTAGTGTTTAGTTTTTGTGTGTTTACACCTGGAGAGTGACATAGGCTGCTTTTTACTCCGGTAAATCAAAGAGTTCCCAAGGGATTGTTATAAATCTGAATTTGCGAACGCCGTTGTGGGGATCAGCTAGTGCAGATAGATTTATAAAACAAAGTAGCACAGTACAAAGTAGCGACCTCTCGTGGTTTCACGTGGCGAAATTGTAAATTGTTTTTATTCTCTTTTTCGAAAAATCCGGCCCTATTAATTTATTTTAAACGGAACCTCTGTGTTTTACAGCTAAAGGGAAAAGCTGTTAATCAATTCGTTTTAGACCTGATAGTTCTCTCACTATAGGTACCTAATTATTTCCTTAACTAATGACAATTTGCGCCAGTTATGATCTCTCAAGATCCTACCACCAGTTTGGAAAGCAAATTCTGCGGGGAAGAGCGGGCAAGAAACTGCAGATTCCCTAACTAATTTCGAGAAAATAGAGCCTGTTGCGGATACGGCGCGGAGACCAAACAAAAATCGGTATGTACGGATGGAATGGAAATAATATCACTATCTATTTCAATAAAAATGAACCCCGTCCTTTAGTTTGGCTCGTCTTGGCGGGGGCACTGCCGTGCCCCCTGATTGAGTGGGAAGTGACAAGAAAAGTAGAAGATCTGTTTTGTTTTGTTCGAGATATTGCTTTAGCTACATTGTAAAATTGGAGCAACGTACTCTTACAATAAACTACTACTGATCAAATGCTGTTTTGAATAGATAGACAACTTTTTTGCATACAAAGTAATTTAAAAAGTTGACACGCCCATAGAAATGTAGAATTATTATCGATTCAATTCAATTTTACCAACTATTCATACGCCTTCTGACGAATGTTAGAGTTATTAATTTTTTCTGAATCAAAAAACTAAAAAAAATGTGCTTGTTAATGCCAAAAAAGTGTTCACCAAAACGCGATACAGTAAAAAACGTATCATAGAAAGTTAACGGTTTCTATATGGGCAGACCCAAACAATTAAAGCTCCCTTCACAGAACCGAAAGTCGTATTCAGGTATAACAATGACCACAGCATATGGTGTATTCAATATCGAGATAATTTGGCTGAATTAACTTTATAAAATTAGTAACATCGATATTTATGTCAGGTGTTAGTTATTCATTCAGTTCAAGAACTTGAAGCCGTATTTAAAGCTTATTATTAGTTTTTGGTTTCGTATCCTGTTTCAATTATGAACCCTAAAGTAATGTATTTGCATATAATGGACTAGTTGATATACTTACTAGCTGATGTCCGCGACCTCGTCCGCGTGGATTTAGGTTTATAAAAATCCCATTGGAATTATTTAGTTTTTCGCGATAAAAAGTAACCTCTGTAGGTCTTTAGTTATATCCATGCAAATCAAGTCGATCTGTTGCTCTGTTGCGGGATGACACACCAACAAACATATACACTTTCGCATTTATAATATGGGTAGACAGTAGTGATATTATGATATGGGTCTTGATTCTTATTTATAACGGACTAGCTGATGCCCGCGACTTTGTCCGCGTGAATTTAAGTTTTTAAAAATCTGTGGGAACTTTTTCATTTCCCGGGATAAAAAGTAGCCTAAGTATGTCACTCTGAAGGTTTTTAACTATAACCATGCAAAAAACCACGTCGATCCGTTGCTCCGTTCTGATGTGTTTGAAGGAAAAACCAACAAAACAACAAAATAACACACTTTCGCATTTATAATATGATGGGTATAGTGATATGGGTAGTGATGATTAAAATAGTCTATTATTATTGGTGTGCCTGTTAATGTGGTCGTAAACTACGTTATAACATCGATCTGAATGCATTACAGAGACACTGTTTTGACGCTATTTCAAGAGTTAAATTAGATACAGGCTCTCGATATTTCATCAACATCATTCTGTATTATTGATGCGCAGTGATTGTAAATTGCCGCGGCATCTGGGCTCGTTAACGTTTTTGATAGATGACGCCCGGTTGTTTGTTGGATTTGCCGTAACATGGTAACATGCCGATCTTGTAAAAACACATCGACGACCACGTACAAATGGCCCTTCCCCACGGCGATCTAAACTAACGAACCATCGTATAAATAAGAAGCAACTTAAATATGTAATAACAAGATGTGCGCGACTTCGTCCGGTCCTGAGGGTTTCCGAATAAATATGCCCTTTCAATAAATAAGGTGTCCATGGAGATGCGCAAACCATCGTTAGCTTTCATAAAATTTTCAGGTACTTTAGACTAGGGAAAGGAAAGAATACTTATCAATTATGACTATTTATTCAGTAGGTATTTTTAAATTTTACACTAGTTCAAACATTTAGGTCATAGGTTAATTATTGGTCTCGCTCCGCTCTACATTAAGGTATTTTAAAGTTGACATTGGGGCCGATTCTCTAGGCGGTTTTCTAATTTTAAAATGTCTAATATTAGACTTAGAAAGGTGTGTTATTCTGAAAACCCACTTAAATGACAGGTCTAACCTAAAATTGAATTTGACAGCACTAAACTATTCAATTTAGATTTTAAAGAGCAAAAGTTATTCTGTTGCACGAACTAAATGCCTAAATTAAGAAACGTCAACCTAAAATTTTCTAAAATTAGAGTGGACCTCGCGAGGTGCCCACTAAATTTAAAGAGTCTGCTTAAATGGCAAAATGGACGTGTTTTGAAAGAAATATTTTTATTTGAGTTTAGAATTGTTATATTTAAGATAAAAAAAAGTATCTTTTAAGTGTTTTAATTTAATTTAAACTTTATAAAATGGAAATATACGTGGTTTCTCTGGCTCGTCGTTAATTCACAAAAAATAATTAGGTTGGTTATCTACTTTGTTGTCTAAGAGTATCAGACACCTCCACAGACATCCTGGCGGCTTCAGCAAGGCAAACCTAAGATCCTTAAGTCTCCTTATTTCTTAACTAGCAAGTGGCAGCTGTTCGAAAATCCTGTGGGACTAGGATACTTTTCTGTAGGTACTTAGCTTACCTACCTACCTAATAAAAGTAGCCTATAAGTATATCCTTCACTAGTATGTGTCCTTGTGAAAAATCTCTGTGCCCAACTAGGTTAGATGCATAAAGGAACATACCCAGAGACAAAAACTTGCATAGGTAGCTACCTAAATATTAGTGTGAACATAAATCTTTGCCAATTAGGTATGCCAAGGTAAAACTTGATGCCTTGTTATCATTATCAATGAGATTAATTCCTACTACCTACTACTTATTGCTAAACATATCAAAAATAAAGCAGAATAAGTGTGGTGGTAGAGTAGGTACTTATAATAAAGTTTAAGTTCTAAAATCTTAATGAGTTCACCTAAAGGTTTATTTATAGGCTAAATTAACAGATTTTACATTTAGTTATGTCTTATACTTACATACCCCTAGTATTGAACTAAGTACTTGAGTAGTACCCAGTTACTTCTTTATTTTCAACTCAGTAGATACCTGCTTGAAAGACTACCTATTACATGCATAAGTAGGTACTTATACTAGCTACAGTACAGTATAGATAACTACAACTAACTGACATAGCCTGGGTTCACTTTAATCATCTGATAAGTTTTAGTTGAGAAGTACCTAGTAGATACATCTTGTAATTCCTAAACATATCATGATAGGATCTTGTTGAGTTTACCTATATAGGTATACCCATACCCATATGCGTATACCTATATAGGTATACCCATACCCATATGGGTATCACATTTCAGGTTAACTAGCTGACCTGCCTGAGTTGTACCTGCCCCAGCTTTGTTCGGGTGGAATAAGTACCTATGTAAGTATCTGAAAATTATGTCGTAGTGGTCTATATAGGTACTTAAAGTAAACGTTCCTTACATGCAAATTCTCAAGTTTTTAAACTCAGCAGCTTAATAAATTACTAGACTCAGGAGTCAGCAGCTTATATGCTGATGTCAGTCAGTCAGTTTATATTTTTACATTTACATAATATGTACAGAAGAGAGAGAGAAAAGCTAGGACTTCTCCATAACATCCTCAAAAATGTGTGAAGTCTGCCAATCCGCACTTGGTCAGTGTGGTAGATTATGGCCAAAACACCTTATTCGGAGAGGTGACCCGTGCTCAGTAGTAGTGACCCGGCGATGGATTGATAATGATGATGATGATGATGATGTACTGACCTAGCTACCTGCCTTTAGGTCACAAGAAGTATATAGGGTACTTCTAGTACCTAAAGTGATCCTATAATGGTTCCTTTTGAGGTATGGAACCCATAGTTAGAAGAGAAATAACGTCAAAAAATAATTTGATTTCTTTTATCTTTTCTAGATCTATTTTATTGAAAACGGACTAAAGTTTTCTACGCATTCCTATAATTTTACAAATTAATACAGAAATCTATAGACTCAACCTTTATTTAGTTTGAAATCTATAGATCTCTGACTTTGCATAGACTTAAGATACTGATAAAAGAGACAGAGTTATATCATTGGCATAAATCTGTCTCGTTTTAACTGAAACTTACGTCAGAGCAAAGTCAAAGTATGCTCTCTATACATATCTGTGCTTAAAGTATTATGTTTTAACTATGTCTAGTCTGAGCTAATTCAAAGTATAAGTACTCTATAGATTTTAGCCAAAGAATATGCAAACCTCAAAAAATGATTTTATAATTGTTATGGTGAAGACTGCATTGAAATTGATATAAATAGGGACTGAAAACTAATTTTGAACTATTTATACCTATAGATTATAAATTTCATTTTTCAGGTAGTACTAGTACAACTAAGTCATACTACAGCTGCTCAGTATGATGAAGGCAAGAATTTCCTAACAAAAGCAAGAAAACTTCAATCAGATACTTAATTAACAATTACTTTTATTAAATAAAATAATAAAATATATACATATGTTTCATTCTGTACTGTACATAATTAATATTTATTTCAATAACATTTAAATAAAAATTAAGTTTAGGAAACAACTGTTCATTTTTGGTAGATGAGTGACGGAACATCTTTTTAACTCGCAGACTCCATATACTTGGTTTCATGAAATGGGCTGAAATAAAAATTATCAACGTTGAAAGTTTGTTATGATGATGTGTTGAAAGGTGTAATGTATCCTACACTTCAATTTTTTGCTATGCATACTAGCTGTTTACTATGCAATTAAGCATCACTTTCTTTAACGGTGAACCAAACCATTGTGAGGAAACCTAAATGCCTGAGAGTTCTCCATAGTGTTCTCAAAGGTGTGTGAAATCTGTCAATGTGCACTCGGCCAGAGTGGTGGACAATGGCCAAACTCTTCCCGTTTTGAGAGGAGTCCCCTGCTCAGTAGTCAGCCGGCAATGAGTTGATCGTGTGATGATACTAACTGTTGCCTGTAATTATTATTTTTATATAGGTATGCTACACTTCCATTTTTTGCTATATTATAATATGTACTAGCTGTTTAATAAGCAATTAAGTATCACTTTCTTTAACCGTGAAGGAAAACATTGTGAGGAAACCTACATGCCTGAGAGTTCTCCATAGTGTTCTCAAAGGTGTGTGAAGTCTGTCAATCTGCACTTGGACAGAGTGGTGGACTATGGCCAAACTACATTTTGAGAGGTGAGCTGGCAATGAGTTGATCATTATGATGATACCAGCTGTTACCTGTTATTATTATTATTATACACGTAGGTATATACATTCAATCTTGATCTTGTAGGTACTTTCATGCCTTAAATCACATTACCGCCTTAGTTTGTTGAATTCATAGCAGAATTCATGGATACCTCGTTCCACGTCCTTGCACGCCAGATTTGTAAGTATACCGCCAAGTTTCAGAACTTCCTCGCTGTATATTCCTTTACCTGTATATTCAATGTACTCTGTGGCAGTCAGTTATTTAGGATGATTGCTTTTCATCTGTTTGCATTGATTTCCTAGCAAGAGTTTGACAATTAGGTACCTCGGTGATTTCAAGGTAAGGTAGGTAGGTAAGATTCCAAGCAAAATTCTTTGCTTTTATCTATTTTATGCACATAACCACTATTTTCACAAAGTTTTGTAACAAAAACTAAGATTCTTTAACCACAAAACACAAAGAAATTAGGTTAGAAATTATATTTGCAACAAAAATAATCGATCTGTTTTTTTAACTAGTTTTACGGCTCTGGGTTCTAGCACTTTTGATCAAAGACTTAAGCCTACTTCACACGATAAAATGAACAAAACTTCAATTTTCGACACTTTTATTGTGATTCGACCTAAATAAATCAAGTAAAGTTATTATTTTTGTAGTTCAAGTAACATCGTTCGATATTTTTCGCAAAAAATAGTTTTAAGATTAAAGGGGAAAATCAAACACAAATTTAGTGCAGTTCTTGTTATCTTAAATAGCAACACTTACTATTCAATTCAAACGTCATTTTAGACGGCCATTTAGGATGTTTAAATTTAGTTGAAGCAAAAAAGCGAATGCAGTTTAGAAATAGAAATCCTAAAATTAAAGAATCTAAAATTTAGTTTAGGTTTAGGTTAGAGTACAACAGAATTAGCGCCATTGACAAACATGCTTTTTGTATAAAAAGCAAAAGCAAAGAAGGTACATTATTATATCTCGTTTTTCAAAAACCGAGAGTATTTGATGACACCAGTTTAGCAAACTCAATATCTGCTTATATCTTACCACCATTGCTTATTCGAATACGCTAAGTCTTAAATTTTCTCTACCTGTGATAAAGGATCGCGTCCGCGGAACCGTAATGAGGGCTGTAAGCGATAAATTATCCGCATTATTACTCCAAATTTACGAGTACACATTAGATTATAATTTAAAGCGGGCAGACGCTAATTTGTAAAGTCATTATTCAATAATCGTGACGTCGAGCTTATAAATTTCACTGCAGCCTTTTACACTTTAGCACTTGGTCCGTGCGATGTAAAGTGCCGCCCAATAAGACAACGGCCGACTATTTTGACGAAGGCCGGTCACGTTTCGTCGATACTCGCGCCATGAGAATATTTGTTTTTTATTGTGTGCTCGCGGTCGAGTAAAAATTGAAGTGTAATTTTACGTTTTAACCGGTACCTGCCTTCTTTCGTTCCGCTTGCCTTGAGTGATGGTTATCATAATTGGTGAGAGGGTAGGTGAGCAGTGCGCACCGCCTAGAATATCACGGGTGGCAGAGTTGTCATATTAGTAGAGCAGCAATGTCCTTGCTGTAATTGGTTGATTGACTCCAATGATTTATCGTGATAGGTGTAACATCCCACCAGTCGTGCCTTCTATCAATAACTCTAGAATTCATAGTCAAGATAGGAGCTTCTTTAGGGGACCATTCAGATGACATGTGTCATACTCAACCTTTATGCAATGTATTAAGGTTGAATGTACATGTCGTCAGGATGGTCCCAAGAAGAAGAATCTTGACCATGAACTCCAGTGTAAGAGTAGTTTATTCGTAGCATGCTACTAACTCTTTTGAATACAAACTAATCTAACTCAATGAAATTTTGTAGACACGTTCTAAAATTAATATTCTGTGTCTGTGGTGTTCCAGATTTCTGTAAAAATTTATAATTTCAAAATTACACGGGCTCAAAGATTTACCTACAAATAATATTGACGGAAAGGTCAATAATATCACTAAATAATAATAAATAAGTGTATTTATAGTATGACGCATATCTCCTTTTCATAAAAATAGCATTTCCAAGCTTACATATTTGTGATTTTATAAGTTAGGCGTTTTTTGACTGCTGCTCCATGCTCATACTCAATGATGGAAGACGCGTGCACGCGACTTGTTAACCGAATAGTGTTTATTCACATTGAAATGGAGTTACTACATATCGTTTATCGATTAGAAATTATGTCAAGATGATACACATAAATTATAAATACTATTCTAAAATACAATAGATTCTATGGAGAACAAAATAATAATAAATTAGTCAGCAGTTCCCATTACCAGGACACAATATCACATGATTGCCAAAGAACGGAAGACATGACCTATTTTGTCCGATTACTGTCATGACTCCACGTTGCCTCACTAACCGATACGATAGATTGATTACGCATATTCCTAACCGGGGTATTCTCTCTAAACAACAGGAAATGCTCAATGAAAATATTTTATTCACTAACTTAATCTAGGTATTCGATTACTCGCCACTGCCACTTGTCCGATACATGTGTACCCGGCACAGATAAGCGATACAAGGTGTCCGGTAACTGTAATTGAAGTTATTGATAGCATCAATGAGTATTTCCATTACTGTTATCAGTGCTGGTATGTGTTGTGACACGGCCTCAGCTAATACAATGGTAAGATTAATAGCGTGGATGTACCGCCGTTATACAGTGACACAGGATCGCTGCAACGAGGGCGGAAGAGATGGACTTGATAATAAAGCATCAGTGCGATGTGCTGTAACTCAAAACCCGTCGACGGAGAAATTGTTGCCTGCATTGCTAAGCGGTCTGCGCACGGCACAATGGCCTTTACTAGTTCACTATTTAGTACTCGCACCTAGATACCTACCTACTAATGACGTGCTTTTATTCTCAAATATAATAAAACTATTTGCGCGACTTCGTCCATACGAAATTAGGTTTTTTTAAAAACCTGTGAGACCTGGATTTTTCGAAAAAGTACCTAGTCTATATTCGTCACCAGAAAGCAAGCTATATCTGTATCAAATTTCATCAAAATGAAAGAAAAGAAGCTGCTGTGAAAGACAAGACAAAAAAGGTGGTGAAGGGGAATTCCTGGCCTCCAGACTTCAGACAGGCTTAACTTCATACTGGAGGCACAGTTCCTAGTAACAAAACAAAATATTCCTACATTTGACGTTAGGTTAGCTTATTTTTCTTTGATTTCACGTCACCCATAGCCTAATATTTTACATAATATTATTGTCGATTCAGGATCAAACCGATTTATCATTTAATTTATTGTACAACTACTATACCAAGCTTTTCAGAAGTCATGAAGCGATACTTTGCCTTCCATTTCGACATAAACTAAACAAACGACATTGCAATTAAGCTGTTTATCTATATATACAAATAGTAATTTAATATTCAGCTCTGTCAAGTGGCTCGTGCCTCAGTAATAGCTATTAATGCGTGACAATACCACGATTGCCGGCTGATGAATAACACATGCTTGCTATTATGGAAAGTAAATATTGGTTGGGCCCTTTAATCCGAGTTTACTACTATGTCTACCTAACTAGTAAACCATTACAGATTTTCTACCTTCTTATATCCTTAGAAAACGTGCGGAACGTGACTGACTGACTGATTGACTGACTGACTGATCTATCAACGCACAGCTCAAACTACTGGACGGAATTACTAATATTTCTGATACGTTTATAACCAGCTTTTCATGGCTTTTCTTCATCAACTACAATGTAGTTAGGAATCTATCACTACCAAGACACTATTTTATTAGTGAGATATCGAGTAAAATTCGTTCAGCAATTTTTGAGATTAGAGCTTTCAAACAGACGCGTCTGCTTTTTCAGTTTCAGGTGCGATGCCCGGCAGGAGAAATTTGATATTTTATAATTTCTAAATTTTCTCTGGTCTGGTCTGGTGGGAGGCTTCAGCCGTGGATAGTTACCGCCCAACTGGCGAAGCCGTGTCGCCAAGCGATTTAGCGTTCCGGTACGATGCCGTGTAGAAACCAAAGGTATGGGTTTAATGAAACTTCCAGGTTAGCCCGTTACCATCTTAAACTGCATCATCATTTACCACCAGGGTAAGATTGCAGTAAAAGGATAACGAATAAACAAAAAAAAAGACGCGTAGGGCTAAAATTATTCAAAAACGGTGCCAAATCCACCAGAAGACTTTCATCTCTTTAAGTTGCCTGTTCCATTGTTGTCAATTCGATTGTTTTAGCTAAGCTTGAATCGCAAGCAGGAACTTTATAATCGTATACAAGAAATAATGTACGAGCCTATTGTGAGGAGAGTAACTGTTAATTGTTTGTATGGAGGGGGCGCGGCAATTAGCGGTACAGGTGGTGAAGGGGACCTCCTGGCCTTCAGAGTTCAGCCCGGTAGAGAATTCAACGAGCATTTGCATATTTATTGTCAACACCTCTTCTGAACTGGAACAATATACCTACCTATTAATTACAAGCAGCTTCTCGCAGCTTCACCTCTCTCACGCTCTGAAAAAAAAAACCGATCAAGTGCGAGTAAGGCTGAGATCTATAGAGCGCACTTTGATTTTGCTCAGACTTAAGATTGAGTTAAAATGAGACCGATTTATGTGAGAGCTCTGTCTCGTTTTAACTCAGTCTTAAGTCTAAGCAAAGTCAAAGTGCGCTCTATAGATTTCAGCCTAAGACTCGCACACTGAGGGTTCCGTACCTTGGATAGTTTACCTATCCGTACTTAAATAATTACATGCATCCTACATGTAATTATATTGTTGCTTAAATTATCTCGAACTACAAATATAAGTTAAAGTATAATAGCAAATTTTAATGTAATATACCTACTACAAAACGGCCGTGTCTTTTGATTGATTGAGTTGACTTCGAAGTTTGATTTTTTCACAGCTCCAAGGGTTATTTCTACAGCTAATTTCAACTTGATACCTCCATGCATTCCTGAGAAAAAAGGTCTTGACAGACAGACAACGAAGTGGAGATACGGAACCCTAAAATACCTTTCATAATTACAATTTTTGAATAGCAGGCTTAAAAACTATTCAAAATTAATTTCAGTGGAATATGTAATAATCGCAAAAACCGTTGAAATTCTTGTAGCTTAATTAAAATAAATGTATCAGACTTCGTTTATTACGGCACATGTGTGTATATCGTTTTCGGGCCATATTGTATGCGCACTATCATTTTTTGAAATTCCTTTTAGGATTTTTTATCAGCCGCGTGCTACGGGCATGTGGCATACGGTAAACGGCAACGAGCATAAGTACCTACTTCTAATCATAAAGCAGCTGTCGTTATTAAAATCACCCACTAAAATGGACATACACAAGTACGCTGGAGAAGGTGTGCCATACAAAATGGCAGTTATTTTCTGTATCGATTTAAAGCGCCCCAACGAAATTGAGATAGACTTTGTGTCTAACGGTCTTCGTGTTGACTCTATGTTGACAGATGTCTCATCAGTAACATTTTTGTTCTGAATACGCGCACATGATGCTCACTGCTGCTATGCACTGCTCCAAAATGGCGAAAATCAAGTTACTTCAAAAACAGCTAGGCAATCGCAGGTCCAGCGTACTTGTATTAGTAGAAGTCAGTGATATCACCACTATCAATTATTATTGTAATTTTGGGTTTTAGGAATAAAAAAATAAACTGAATATAGGTTAGTGTCATTTGGCCCGTAGTCAAAAGAAATTTTTGGAAACAAAAAGTTGTCTTATACATGTAGGAGAAACCGGCACTATTCACGCTTTTAAAAAATTGACAGATAAAAAATAAACATCGCACCTTTGGATTCTGCGGATTTCATGTACATAAAATATTATCGAAGTTTGAGTTTACTTACCTTGTTATTTTTGGGATAGTAACTTACGAGTCGAATCGATAAGTAAAAATGTTTGCTTTATATTCATTTATATGGTATTCTGCGCTACTCACTTTTTTAAACAACTATAATAAATGTATTATATAGTCTATAAATGTTAAAGTTAAACTTCTTACTCGCTTTGCTCGCGGTTAAAACATCGCGTTTCTCGCTCTTCCAATTGTATTTTTGTTGATTGAAATAGTAATATTATGCTCTCACGTACGATCACGTGATATCGAGGAGAGAACTCTTAATGGCATGCAGTAGATATGCTGCATAAAATTTAGCATACTCAAATACAATTTCATAAAGTTTCAAAGCTTAAGATTCATCTAAAATTCTAATTCACGTCGATAACATGCAGCAGGGCCATAGTATTTCAGCGATTTTAGATGCGTGTAGTTCGGTCGACGCATGGCTATAACATTATTTCAGAACACGAATCGCTCGCGGATAATCTAATGCAGAAACGTTATAACGCATTTATTGTTTGAAATATGGTATATGGGCTGTGGTCTAGTACGAGTACGTGCGCAGTGTGATGCTGAACCGCGATTGCTTCCAAATTATTCAATTTATACACGCGTATTGTTGGGAAAATAAATGTGGAAAAATATTGGTGTACTTATTCAAACTGAAAAAAGTTTCTGTAACGGTACCTAATTTTAACTTTATAGATTTAAAAGTTTTTGCATAAAATGGCTGTGACGTACAGACATACTGGACTATTTATAGGGTTTTAATTTAATACGGAACTCGGAAAAGAAATAATAATGGCTCTAAATCATGTTTGGATTACTCACTAGTTAGGGATATGTACTATGAAGACTCGGAGTTTGGGACTAAATATTATTATAATTGTTTTATTGTGACTTTATGACAGTAAGTGCAATAAATAATTATGTACCTACTGTTTATTGAAAAGAAGCATGGAGGTATTAATAAATACGCATGTCAATTAAATCTATTTGACAAAAAAATATAGGTATGATTGTTTTTCGTGTAGTTAAATACAATTTTTAATGAAAGGTAGCAAGACAATTATAAAAATAATATTTATTAAATGCAGCACCTTAAGAGGGACTCGTTGCTTTGACTACGCTACACTGGCCGTGCATCAAGCAGGACACTCTAAAAATAACGAATTTATTGTCAAGCTTTGAATAAAGTAAATTTTCTTTTCAATGCGAAGGTTGTTTGTTGCCCGGGAACATTGTCGCCTCTCGTTGCCCGTCGTTGGGTGCCAGTACACGCCGGGACAGACCTATTCAAATGTCAGCGTGAAGGGGCCCCGCGCGCCCCGCGCCTCACCCGCACACGTCCGTGCGGATACTGAAATGTCACTCGCCACACGAAGCAATCAATTTCGTATTTGTACACTTGGTACGATAGCGGTGGCAATAGATTTATTGAAACTGCATTTTGTAACAATTTTTTAATGCGTATTTTATTCATAGAAATGTATTCATGTGCAGACATCTTTACTGTAGGGTCTGTTGAGCATTTAGTATCATCGAGCAGAAGAGTTGTATGTCACTTTTCCCTATGTGATTCTTTTGTGCGAATATTTTATTAAATGCGTTTAGCATAAATGTTTATTCAGTAAACGTTGTTGTAACGAACTGAAGGTGCAGTAATACGTTATTATAATTCATCAAGCTCCAGTTTACAAGTATAAGCATTGACTGGATGTTAAGCAACACAGAGCTCTGTACGTAACCCTTGGCGCTGTCAACCGCCAAATGTCGATCTAATTGCCTTGCGCAACAGTGACGTTCACGACACGACCCGTCTGTTTGTTCAGTGTTTATTACCAGGAAACTCATGTAAGCGTTGAACCGAGCGTCTAATTTCTCCCATTTGTACACATCGCTTCATTAGACAGACGTGATTTATTTGGAGGCCACGTTTTCTTACCGCCGGCGTCCAATTTAAATTTTCAATTGAATTCGCAGCACAGTTGCACAATTCTTACAAAGTTGGGTAGCGATTAATCAACGTCTTAGTTCTCTTGAAATAGAGCCTTAAAACGTCTTAAAGAAAAGGCAACCAATTGTCCCTTTTACCGGCCGGCCTCATTAGCATGGCCAGATAGCTTCGACTGCGACCTATCCCTTCGGATTGATACATTGACGGTAAAGGTCTTTTTAGCGATGTTTTGTAATTAGCTATAGGTGACTTGTTTGTTATTGCCTCGCACTTTGTCATTGTCTGTAACGTGGGAACCATGTTGTGTTTTTATTTTGCGATTAGTGCTTTAATTTGATGAAATACCTATCAACTTGATTGATCGGTCGATTTAACTTCCGTCAATTGTTTTGACATATTGCAATAATCCCAAAATATTCTCAATAATACAAAAAATAGACGTGGAAAGCTATTATCATTATTCATTACCATATTATTATAACTGTACAGTGTCTTTGTTTGTTGTTTTGTCCTTCAATCACGTCACAACAGAACAACGGATCGACGTGATGTTTTGCATGGTTGTTGGAGATCCATTTGGAGAGTGAGTTAGGCTACTTTTTATCCCGGAAAATTAAAGAGTTCCTACGGGATTTTTAAAAACTTAAATCCACGCGTGTTGCGGCCATCAGTTAATCTAAGAAATAAATTTGCAGTCAACATAGCCACGCTTGTACTGTTTTAAGTCTTTAATTTGGTGAAGGTTCTAAACGAATTAACGATATAATAAAATTCAACCTTAGGCAAGATAAGCAGGCCCTTCCATTCGAGTTATCGGGAATCCAGTAATGGAGTTTAACGAGGCACGATTGTTTTTCTCAGTTCTGAATAATATTGAGCCTCAGTCCGCACTATCTGATGGAGATATTTTCTTGTACTGTTAGCTGGTTACAAATGAACGCTGTGATTATGGATCGCGGATCTAACTCGCCGATAATTTAAATGTTCTCGCTGTGCCGTGGTACTCTCCGATAGCCACGATTATATCCTTGCTTCTTATGGTAAGCTTGAGCATATTAAATGCGTTCATCGTTCTCTTTTGTTGAATATGATTTTATTCATTAATTTTATGTGTAACTAATCTTAGATAGGGTTAGGTTTACTACCTAATACCTAACCTGATCATTTAAAATTTTGTATTTGATTTTACGTGCATTGTAACATTTAGCTTTACTTATAACAATCACCATTAATAAAGTATTTGTGTACTTTTAAAATACGAATCAAGTTCTATGATTTTTATATTATTTTTATCTAACTATCCAACCAGATCTGTAGTGTAATTAATAATTGTTTACAGTTTCGTGCGGACATATCTAGCCCGCCTGCCGGTATCCGATTAAGGTTACCAGATCTTTAGAATTTTCCGGACTGTTACGTTATTCTAATAATTTTAAATTAGGTATAAACGATGTGGCTACTGACAGCCTTTTTGGTTGTTGCTCTGTCTCTCTTCTGCTATTTTATCTATGTCTCCATAATATTGTTTCTCCTTGTTGTTGTTGTTGATCCTTGTATGTTTTTTAATATTTTTACTTTGTGTTGTGTGCAATAAGGTATAAAAAAATTGTTTTAGTTAGGTAATGCTTTAGAACAACGCATTTTGTACTCTGTAGATATTTTACTCATCCGAATACTCAACCGTTTACACTTCTCACATTTTGGAAATTCGCCCTTCCGGCATCAGTTTTCCCCTCTACTTTTAATATAGATACCTTCAATTTCAATTTTAAATTTATTTATTTAGTTCACAAAAATAAATGTACTTTTACAATTTTTACTCCTTACAAATTATTCCAATAGTATTATACTAGTTTAACAAGTGATCCTGCCAAAGGAGTGCTTAGACACACTCGTACTAAGAAAGCTTGTTACGAGTGTCGTCGCTTTCCTCCGCACCTTGTTACATATCGTATTATATTATTATCTAGCTTATTTAGGGTTTATTTACTTCAATAAAGTACTTAATTAACAAATTGTTTTTAATGATTTTTTTTAAATGATAATTTATAATTATTATAGTGCATTATTGCTTATTTACCTACCTACTACTTAATATTTATACTTCAAGTCAAGAGCGAATAGGCATCTTCTAAGCATGCGCGCTCCATCTTAGGCTGTATCTCACTTGCCAGCAGGTCTAATTGCAGCCAAGCGCTAGTCTAGGTTGAAAAAAATTGCTGTGGAAATATCCTGTGAACAATAATTTTGTCTGGGAACCCTAGATCCGATGCGCGCTTCAGCCTGCTGTGATATGGATCTCACGTTTACTGCTAAATACCGGATAAATTAGACAACTCGGCTGGATTAGTGGGGCTAGTTGTTGAGCTTGCTGTGTCCCTTTTTGAGTAAGAGCTTGATTTAAAATGCAATGAGCGAAAGAGAATTTATATTTTCCTGTACTTAGTTGTATTTATTGGAAAAAATATCAGATGGATCCGGAAATTTTTAATCTGATTATCGTTTTAGTAATCCCCTACGTTGAACAGCAATTCTTATGTGTATATTATATGTGTGTTAATTGTAAATTCTATTTACAATTAACACTAACTACTTACTCATAACGAACTTAACAATTTAGTCATGTACTATCGACTTAGTTATGTCGATGGTGTATGTCTGAGTACACTACTACACCTACGTAGTTAGTGTACATTAACTACATCTACACATTTCACTTGAAATAAGCTACACTAACCCTATAACTGGCCAATAACATTCACCAAAATCAATCACACATCAGCAAAATAATTATAAGATACATTGAACTTAAATTAATAAAGTAATCACCCTGTACCAGAAGTTAAAATATAATACACGAAGTAGTGTGAGTGAGCGTCTTACGCTCGTGGTATGTTACTACTCCGCTGTGATATTTAATAATGAACGTTTTCTTACCTACCTACATTATATAAATGATTGTGTTTTTTACCTATTATGTATATTAAGTTTAAAATAATTTTTTAATGTATAGTAAGTTTAAAATAACCCACATTTAGCTTAATGTTGTTAGTTTATATTAAGTAATTGTTAGTTAGCTGTTAAGTATTAAGTATAACAATAAATTAATGTTACGTGTAGGTACCTATCGACTGTCGACGGCACTGGTGTACGGAAAAACTTATTTAAAGTTTATGAATGCACCAAATAATAGATTGCCGAGGAGATTCTTGAATATTGAGGTAGGATTCTATCTTCAGAAAGAATAACGATGAATTTCTCATAGTTTTATTAATCACTGTTACCACTTTGGATGTTGGTATAGGAATAAATCGGTGTGTCGTAAGACTAACTATTACTGAAATGTACGGTGTGAATGTAGTAAACCTTCGTTCCCGTACCTACATTCACACTAATTCATTCCTATATTCACAAAATACAGATAAAATCACACTGTCAAATCAATATTTAGAACCTACCTACAACTGTATACATTATTTTATAATAGGTACCTACATTTATTTATGATATTTAACATTCGGCCATTCTAACTACATTAAGTTTGTCCTCAAACTTATTATACATAACAGTTTTTACCTATTTTCATAGTATTACCTATACCTAACAATATCACAAAATTCCAGCAATATGTACATTATAATTTTTAAGTAAATCATAATTATGTAATTAAATATTATTTATATTAATTGCTTTTACTCCTCATTTCATGAAATTATAATCCAAATACATCCTAGCAGTAGACATAATTTTGTAATAAGTATTAATTTTTCATTGGAATATTTAGGTTTAAGTGTTTTATAATCTTATGTACTAACTATCCATTTAACTAGAACTGTTTGTTTCCTCAAAAATAAATAAATTAAATTAAAGTAAATTCGTGTACAGCTTCTGAAAAATAATCTGGATTGCATCGAGGACTTCACCCAATTTGGGCCACCCTCGCTTTCCAATCCAATTAATCGCATCTGCACCGGACCCCTCACCGTCAAGTCAAGAACTCATCGTGCTACCAGACTTCACGGCCGTGTACGACTTCCAGATGTAACGACTCTACTACCCATCTGCACCGGACCCCTCACCGTCCAGTCAAGAGCTCATCGTGCTACCAGACTTCACGGCCGTGTACGACTTCCAGATGTAACGACTTCACTACCCATCTGCACCGGACCCCTCACCGTCCAGTCAAGAGCTCATCGTGCTACCAGACTTTACGGCCGTGTACGACTTCCAGATGTAACGCGACTCCACTACCCATCTGCACCGGACCCCTCGCCGTCAAGTCAAGAGCTCATCGTGCTACAAGACTTCACGACCGTGTACGACTCCCAGATGTAACGATTGTTAACCCATCAAAAACAATAATAGCATCACACGTTTTATCATGAGTATCAGATCAAATACCATTCATTAAAAACAAGACACAAAAATATCAAAACATCATAATAAGTATCATAATTGTACAACTGAAATCAAAGTAGATAATCATTCAATCATATAACTTCAAATATCACTACATTTAAATATCAAAACATCATAACAAAGTATCATAATCGTAGTACTGAAATCAAAGTAATTGTTTATCCACTCATCAAATACTATTACACAACAATATCTAAACATCAAAATTTTATAGTATCATAATCGTATTACTAAAATCAAAGTAATTGTTTATCCACTCATCAAATACTATTACACAACAATATCTAAACTTCATAATTTGATAGTATCATAATCGTATTACTAAAATCAAAGTAATTGCTTGATCATTCGTCAAGTAATATTACACAAAATAGTAAAACATCATAATAATAATATAGGATCATATTTGTAGTATTGAAATCAAAGTAATCGTTTAATCATATATAACATCAAATACTATTACACAAAAATATCTAAACATCATAATATACCTAGTATCATAATCTTACTTACATCAAAATAATCATAGTGTGAATAAGCTTAAAAATCAGTTCAATCTTTCATCGAGCCTGTCTCATCATCTAAGAATCACTGTGATTACTCAAGATTGTGATCCATGATCAACATGCCAATTGTTTGAATATTCTACTCTGCTCAGAAGTAGCCCATTTCCTCATCATGAAATCAATTTTATTTATACCCAGGATAAAGTCGTAAGTTACTCTCCAACAACCACTTTTTCATCTCACTAAATACCTAAGAATAATGAAAATGTCAAAAACCGGCGAATTTTAAGGGATATCGGGCTTATTTATTCGATAAAATCAAAATGACATATAACGTCACCATGGTAACGTAAGACAAGTTATAAGACGATCAATGTCAATCGACATTGACAAATACCTATTCATACTTCAAACTGATGTATAATGTATAATCTCAGTTTTTGATATTTACTAATTATTTGACTTATTCAATCGTTCTGGTCATTCCATTTTTTTTTTGTAGGTAAGCACTAAGTCTAGCCACATATTTTGCACGCCATACATAAATGGCAAAATGTACCATCATTTACTTTGCTACTCACATATTTTGGCAAAATAAATCATTTCATTTCGTATCATTTCAATCATGCTATGGACAGCTAACAAAACTCTATTTCATATACTCATTTAAGATAGGTAGGACATTGGTGAAACGCACTATAAGTCATCCAACAGCAAATGTAGCGGTTAATTTTATTCTTGACATAGTTATTCTCGGACAAAGCCACCCTTGGTGAAATTGGGCCTTAGCAATATTAGAGCCATAAATACTAGAGATATCGTACTAATAATTTATCTAAAATGCTAGTTTCTCTAAGAGAATCCGTTGTGTTATTCGGCAAAAGTTTCTCTTTCAGTCTTTAAACTTTTATAGAGATCTCATTTCGGTATAACCGTTTTTTTTTTTAGAACTAAATTCTATTTATATTGACTATTTCATGTATTGAGAGCCTTCGGGCACAGAACAGATGTGTCAAATGTTGGGATCAGCAGTAGACGTTGAAATCAGACATTATTTTTATTGATCAAAAGATGAGTTCGTTAATAATTCTAAATCGACTTTTAATCAAGCAACCAGACCACATCAAGAGTTTTCAAGCCATTTTTCATTTGTAATGACTATTCTATTTTAAATTATGGAATTTGTTTCAAATATGAATTAGGAGACTAATTTTGGAAAATCCATTATGAAAACCCCCGGATAATATTGTACAAAAATCAGCGTTGGATTTTTTTTTCTTTTCTTTTAATATTTAAATAATGCCACCCTCTTGTTGTTTGTAGAATCGTCCGAAAACCTGTATCAATCACTATTACAATCGCAATTGTTGTGATTGGCTGAATTTATGTCATTCTTGTTGCAACAATGCATTGTAGCCAATAGTGTGCGAGTATCAGTCGATCAGAGGTGATTGTGATAGTCACCAATAGCTGTCATTTTACCGTAACCGAGCACCAGACAATAGCCTAGCTATTGCAGAAAAGTTCTCAATAAATTGTTTCAAGTAACCTGCCCCCATTTAGTGGAAATTTCAAACCCAAAAGTTAGTGTCGGTATCCAAGAAACGACACTAATCTTGATATTTAATTGCAACTGGTTTCTTTTAATAATTACTCGTAAGTATACCTAATATAAAAGTTTGTTCGAGTTTGACCCTCATCATAATCTTTAATTCCAGCCATATTCAATGTTCACAAACCGCGTTTTTTTTCTACTTCAATACTTTACTACTACTGTTCTGATAGTACACCCTTCTATATACAATACTCTTGGCTATTTACATTTCATTTTAATTAAGTAAATCACTTCACTAATAACCTATAAGCCTTTATCTGACATAGGTATGATCTAACATTTCCGCTATTAAAACTACCTACATCAATATTGAAGAGTAGGTATTACAGGCATTTAATTGCATGACAAACTATTAAATGACTTATCAGAGTTGATGTAATAATTAAATCAGGTAGTTCTGTAAAATGTTACCATTATGGAATTGAAATATAGGATACGTGCACATGCGGATAGTCAATTAAGTATGCGGTAATATTTGCTTCAACCCAATCAATGCATAAAGAGAAGGTACGAGTAAGTAAGTATGTAGTTTAAATCGGAATGACCACGTCAGCCACGCCTCCTATAGAGGGCAAACTTTTTTTTTTCTTGACGACTTAGACGATTAGTAATGTGCAAAGAGGCGCTGCCCAGATTAATTAAATACTAAACCCGATAATTGACTACAGCTTGTTTGTAATATTCCGAGGTTATTCGCATTTTTATTTATTTATTTAAACTTCTTCATCAATTAACTCATCATCACCATCATGATCACCCCATTACCAGCCCACTACTGAGCAGGGTCAATTAATCCCTCAATAATTATCTATTTATGGTTAATTGTTGTAATGCATAAGATTCCTTTTTAAATCAGAGGAATACCTACGCATTTGCGCTAAACTATAACTATTCATTTCTTTTCTTCAAGCCATTCTTTTATCGATTTTATTCTTACAAAATTCGTGTCTAAAAGTAACTCATCGACAATGTCACTAGCAGAAAATTCACTACTTACAACAAATTCTTACTAAAAATAATAAAGATTATTTTATTTCTGTTTTGGTTTATGGTTATATTACAGGTTAAATTACATACCAACATTGGGTTAAATGGTGACTATAGACCAAAAAACTACGGACGAATGGCGTAAGTAAATAATAAGTGGGTGAAATGCACCCAAAGCATCGATTAACAACATAGTTTCGTGATTAGCAAGGAATAAGTAGGTACCTATTTTGCAAACAAAACATTTTTTTTTTCTCGTTCTTATTAAATTATCATTTAATATTGTATAAGAACTGACATTATTTAAGGTTATATAAAAACTTAAAGCACGAGTACCTATTAGTCTTCACGCCTAAATTAATTACACTAAGTAAACACAAACACTTTGACCTTGACTTTGCATCTATCCATGAGTAAGTAGATAGCAAACAAATTGCAATCCCGAAAATTAAGCCAAATTCGTGTTCATTTTCATTTGAGATCAATTATAATTCTCGTGTAAATATTTATATGTTGGTAACTAAGTACTTTTTTTTTTAACCCTTCCTAATATGATCATATTGTTTGCTACAACGACACAATATGGCGAACCGACTTTCCTTTCTTAGCTTGTACCTACCTACTCATAATAGCTAATATCATTGCGAAATAAGATGAAACAAAATCAATTAAAAGTTTTCGATTACGAAAATATTGATATCGGACTTTTAACGTTAAAGTAGGTGCCTACCTGCCATTCTTGGTAATTACGTATGTAATATGTATCCTGAATCCTGATACCCTCTTTTTCTTTTGTATTATAGCTACAAGTTTCCTACCAGTATGCAATAATAATGAGCTTCATGGGCTGTCGTTTTTCTTTGATATCCCAAGTCAATTGCATAATTATTAATTATTTACCTACATTTACATTAATGATTTAACCAGGCTTTATAAAAGATTGCAATAATTGCGCAGTCCCTATAATTTACCCAAAAAAAAATGTTTTATTACCGACCTGATGTATCTTCGTGCGATACCTGTACCTACTTGATGCTCGGACCCTCGCCAGCTCAAACGGCGGTCGCTCCAGGAAGGCAGCCTGGTGCCCGCACAATCGCGGCGGCGCAGCGCGGTTGCGGCGGCGCAGAACGGTTGCGACGCGCGGCGCGGCGGTGCCGGTGCCGGTTCCGGTTCAGCGCCCGCCGCGCCATCCTTCGCCTTTACCGAAGGTAGTTAGGGTATATCTCGTCCAGTCGCAGAACCTCTTGACCGTACTATATCTCTTCTTTCGCCTTCAGTACAAATTTCAACTCGTCAGGTCGCAGAACTTCTTGATCGTTCCATTATTTCGCCTTCCTTCAGTACAAGTTTCAACTCGTCCGGTCGCAGATACAACGTCGCTCAATAATAATTATTCTGATGTAGCAGCAGCGGTTCACTATAGGATGAGTCACTCGTCGTTTCTTCGTGTCTTCGTCTTTGTTTGCCGAATTATTGTGAGCATTTAGATTGCTTCGTACCACTTCTGATAATAGATTGCCGAGGAGATTCTTGAATATTGAGGTAGGATTCTATCTTCAGAAAGAATAACGATGAATTTCTCATAGTTTTATTAATCACTGTTACCACTTTGGATGTTGGTATAGGAATAAATCGGTGTGTCGTAAGACTAACTATTACTGAAATGTACGGTGTGAATGTAGTAAACCTTCGTTCCCGTACCTACATTCACACTAATTCATTCCTATATTCACAAAATACAGATAAAATCACACTGTCAAATCAATATTTAGAACCTACCTACAACTGTATACATTATTTTATAATAGGTACCTGCATTTATTTATGATATTTAACACAAACTTGTTGTAACCTGCAAATATTCTTCTTTAATAAATAAATAAATACAAATACAAATACAAATATAAATAAACCACTATACCCACCACCTACTTGTTATACAGGTACAACAGAAGGCTTCTCGGAAATAAATCTGACGGTTTAGTTGCGTATTCATGCTATGTTTCCACGTTTATTCAAATAGGTGTCATCCCTCAGTTCCTGCGGAAATTTAGCGATGCCACTTATTAAGACATAAGATAACACAAATTAAACCGAAAGACACGTACTCATATCTTATAGCGAAGTTAATAAACCTTTTTTTCATTTGAAAATATATAATATAAACAAATTAAAAGCAAAACACTAGATCTAGTAGTTCTCCGCAACTGCTTTGCCTTGTCCTGATCCGTATCAAAAAGAACGTAGCTTCCATAATACAAGATTAATATTCCTGCACCATAAAATTTTATTGTCTGTCACTGATAATGCAAGGTATGTATATTGATTGGACACAATGTTCAGGTATTGTTGGGGATTCAAAGATAGACTTGTTCGTGTGCTTCTTAGATTTT
Organism: Maniola hyperantus; assembly: GCF_902806685.2. Classification (NCBI taxonomy): domain Eukaryota; kingdom Metazoa; phylum Arthropoda; class Insecta; order Lepidoptera; family Nymphalidae; genus Maniola; species Maniola hyperantus. The sequence goes on from NC_048546.1 coordinate 8,810,319, forward strand.
ATTGCAAAAGAAGAAAGTTGCAATGAAAGATGAAGAAAGATGCAATTTGAAATACCTAACGATCGAGTAGATACTTCTGTTGTACCGTTGCAATAAGTTTTTAAGTATTCAGCTTGAGATCGTCGACTAAATTACATTATTATAAATCAGGAAGATGGACTCAAACCTGTACAGTACAAGTTTTCAGCAGCTTTGATATTAATACAATTTTTTGTGAAGATTTATTTAAAGTCTCTTCGGTGTTGCATAATCACTAAAACAAACCTAAAGTATTTACGTTCCTTGTTTCTTGTTTCTTCGCTAAAGTCTCAAGCTAATTTTAAATTCAGCGACTGCATAAGAAAGAAGCTACTTAGATCCACGTTACAATGCCGTGTTCCGACGCCCTTTGTGCACTTGTCGTGCGTTTGACTGGTTTGGAATAGTAGCGGTTGCTCTTCGAGGAAGTGAGATCAATACCGGCGATTGCTAGGGACATGCCAACTCTCGGTCCAATCGCATGTGAAATCGCCTTCATCCACACGAATTATAATAAAAGTTTTCTCTTCTGCGTCGGCAATTCTTTTGAACAGACCACTGACTCTACTAAATGATACATAAGTAATTTGAAAGCATCACTCTTTTACAAGATTCGCTACTGTTTATTTAAGCTTTCTTCTCAAGTTATTCGCATTATAAAGGTTTTTGAATAATACATGTTCAAATAAACAAATTAACTGGAATGTTTGACCAGTCAAGTGCGAGTTGAACTCGCGTGGAGAAGGTTTCGTATGATGAAGATGTAAGTTTGTACGCACATTTACCAAACTTCTAGGAATTCCTGTTATCAATTAGTAAAAACTATTATTCTATATTATATATCTGTATTTTTTTCAATATTTTTGTAAACATAATAATTAAATCAATACGGTTAAGTGTCAGCGAATCATTCATCGGTGGATTATAATAACACGAGTTTTCTTCATTGGAAATTGATGATCGATCGTCACAGAATCTATGATTGATTCGTGTTGTATTATTCGTAGCTTTCTTAAGAGTTCCTTCCGTCGGTTTACACACTGCCGGCTTTCCGTGCCCCTTCAGCCGCCATGATTGATTGCCGGCGTACAAACTTCATATGTTTGAGAGATAATTTTGTATTTCAGCCCTTAGCAGATTATACATGAAAAGAAACATCACTCTCATTGCGTCGTCTTGGTATTTAACCTGCAATATTCACGATGACTTCGCATCTTCAGATTTCTTCACCTTCAAAAACAGTGTCTAATTTTGTGATTCGTCAGATATTTTAAACTAATATTTAAAGGTACAAAAAACATAATATTACTTGTATGAAAAATCGGCTGAGTAGGCCGTTATAGCCATATCTACTTACAGTACGCGGTAGAAAATAATGTACATCGACCTTTAGAAAGAGATAGCGGTTTTCTTGAGCATTATCGAACGTAATAATGCTCTACAAAACCGCTATCTCTTTCTAAAGGCATAAATAGTTCCTAGAATGTATCTACAATGCATTGAGTTTGATTGGTTGGTATCCAAAACTAACGTTCCTAAATAATTTTTAACAAACTAAGTTTATTTGGAGCGCACTAATATCTGAATACCTAGGCAAAATTTATCAAGATATTGAGTAGGTACCCAGGTAAGTAGGTATTAAATTATTTTACTTTATTGGCTTATCACATTAAACTTTATTAGCATTTACTTATTGCAGATTTATTGCCTTTGTCAAGAATTATTATTAATTGAACGGTTTGTGGACAACAATAAAGATCGAGATACCTACCACGCCAAATTATACTGTTCACGCAATATTTGAAAGTCACCCGTATTGCATAGATTAACTACTACTCTACTTGATAAAACGTTTTGATATATGTAGATTAGTTAGTTTAAGTTATATAAACTTTGCTAGAAGTTTACAGATACCTAGAGATTTTGGACTGCAAAAGCCGTCTAGGTTTCTCATCATTTTAGCCCATCCAAGTAGTGTTCTGCATGATTAAAGTCGCCTGTCCAAAATATGTATCCTAATTTCTTGCAAGCAGGCTTCAAGTAGGTAATGTTTTTCAGTATGACTGCAGGAATATTTTGTCACCGATAAATAACGCAAATCGGCAAATGGTGTTACATACTCGTCTAGTGTGACTGAGAAGTACGAGGAAACAGTCACGTTTCACAATGACCTGATCCACAGAAATCATCCCGGTGCGTGTTTCTTAAGTTCTGCTTCTCCTCAGAACAGAACTCCGTGCTCCAGGTAGAACACCCTATAGAACAAAACTGATCCACCTATTCAAAACTATCCCTTTCAAATCTGAAAGGGTCAGTTTCAGCAACAGAATTATTTGTTCAATTTTAATAACAAAAAGCATGACAACGTTAAATAAACGAACATATTTTATTTCTATACCTAATTCAGTAAAGTCATTTGACACAAATTGCTTCAGTAAAGGCAACTAACTATTAGCGGTACGGCTGGACGGTTGCATGCAACAGATTGGCTATTGGATATCTCCGGTATATCGAGATCGCAAGCAAATTGATTTGCGCACGCGCACCTTAGTGTACCTAGTTAGTGGAATCTTTTCTTATTTAGGTATACGACTAATCTAGTAAACTAATTCTTTGAAAATGCAATAGTTATTTTTGTGCTGCAGATGTTAATATATCACATAACGACTAGCTGCCTGATCATTTCCTCGCTGGTTATAATTATTTTACATGTCCGTTTGTTTGATACTTCTTAAGATCTCGTATACTCAACCAATTTCATTAAAATTTTGCCAAAGCTTGAACGTTACCTGAAGAAGGACGTAGGATATTATTATTTCATAAAACACGGTTGTGAAAAATTAAAATCCGTGGCAATCGCGGTTGAAAAGAAAAGGCTTGACTTGAGTTATGAATTGCAATAAGTAGCCATTACGTTGTGATTCTTGCATTCATGTTCCCATAAGATGCCGTTAGCCGCTGTACTGTAAAGCGGAGTGATTAAGGCTATTTGATGTCATACAACGCGACATAGTAACGACTTCCCATGGTGTCGGCGAAACTAGAGCGGTGACAAATAGAGCACGCTCAACCCTAATGCGGGCAATTTAATATTAATGCACCAGCGTAACTTGACCCTCGCCTACCTAACTTTATTTTCTGCGGTAAAGGTCAGAGTAGACAATGGCTGTTGTAATCTCGTTCAATCTTAATAGAAAGTGCTCATAAGCGAACAGCCTATATCAAATAAGGAATACTTTCCCCACTTTACATTTCTTGAAGGGTTTTGTTGGCATTTTTTAACCCAATTTATGATTAACTAGCTGATGCCAGCGACTTCGTACGTGTGCATTTAAGCTTTTTAAATATCCCGTGGGAACTTTTTGATTTCACGGGATAAAAAGTAGCCTATGTCACTCTCCAGGTCTTTATCTATACCCAGTGGCGTGCACAGACTTTTAAGTCAGGGTAGGCATTAGTTAGGTAGGAACCTGTTTACAGGCAGGTCATAGTGCAAAATATGCATTGAGCTATTACAACTGGGGTACGCAGTGCATTTATGCCTCTATGACCTGCACGCCACTGAGACCATGCAAAAAATCACGTGATTGAAGAACAAACCAACAAACCAACATACCAACAAACCAACAAAGAAACACACTTTCGCATTTATAATAAGAGTACTGATTTACTTTTATCTGATATTCCCTTTATATACTTTAAAAAAGAAGCTTTGCACACAAATAGCACATAGCTTCGTAATTTTTTTTTAATTGCCAACCAAAGATAAATATGGTTACGTTCATAATATTATATGCCGTATCTACCTATTCATACCTATAAATAATTCGTGCTGAGTGATGAGTAAGACAAAATACAAAACACACATGCTTTCTTTCTTTCTTCTTTCTAATATCATTAAAGAACCAAGAAGTTCATACTGATGGCCTTTCTATTTATTTAGAAGAAAAGTGAAGGATGAACTTGAGAAACCTGTTATGGTGATATTTAATAAATAAAAGTACTTAATTTAAGCCAATTGGCATCGACGTCTCAAGAATAGTAAGAACCATGGCAAATATTGAGCGGTTACATGGGGACATTGTCTGCCCGTAAGTAATTGTTTTGTAATCTTAAGTGCCTTGTCGAGGTCATATCTAGCCGCAAGGCGCAATTTAAAAGATTTAATCTGGACTGTACGTAAAACTCTAATATGTCGTTAGATATATTTTAGAGTGCGCCATTAAGTATTAATGTGTCACTAAACTGTTTTGACCTTTGAACAAGATAGTTTCCAGCCCAAAAGTGATGCAAGTAGGTAAGAGTGCTTCACAGAAGTTTTGAAATAATTTCAAGATTCGCGTAATTCTATATGGTTATAGGTAAAATGATACGAACACGCAAAATTTTTTTTCTTGTTTACAAATCTATTTATAATAGTTTTCCCGAATATTAAGGGTACTTAGCGTAAATTGCGATATGATTGCGCTGGTGTCATTGTGATGGACATAATTGGCTCATTATTTATTTGTTTCTACTGAGCACAGTTACTGAGTCATTCCAAGACAGATGAAACTGAGTAATTTAGGTCGTGCCGTGACTCGATTTGCATGTAGGGCGGTCTGACTGAGCTCGCAAATAGAGTGTTTTATGTATCTATTCACTGCTTTTACTTGAATATCCTTCAGCGAGTGCACCAGATCTGAGATTCGTTAAACTGCATGCAAGTATTATCTATCAATTGACGTAGCGATTTATTTTATTTCGCTGAAGTTCCGTGATCAAAATTTACAATGGTGAGGTTTAAATCTAAAATTATAACTAGCAAACCTAAACGAACGTAATAGATGAATTGATGCACAAAAAGCAATTTACATGGCAAAGGTGATGTCCGGGGGACGCTTTTATTATAGACTAGCTGATGCCCGCGACTTCGTCCGCGTGGAATTAGGTTCTTTTAAAAATTCCGTGGGAACTCTTTGATTTTCCGGGATAAAAAGTAGCCTATGTCACTCTCCAGGTCTTTATCTATACCCATGCAAAAAATCAAGTCAATCCGTTGCACCGTTGCGATGTTATTGAAGGACAAACCAACAAACCAACAAACAAACACACTTTCGCATTTATATGTAAGGGTACGGATAGTGACTAAGCGAACTTGGCGATGGAAAGAAGCTGCACCGACACTCAGATGGTGCGAAGTGATTCCGTACGTCAAAATACACGATTGACAGCGATACATTAGAAACTATCTAGCGATCATACCGTCGGTCGCGGTCGCTGCCGGCTAAAGAGGTTGTAATTTTTCAGTGTCAGTCCAGATACTAAACGGCGACGTCATGGCTTAGAATAGCAACGCGAAATTGCAATTCTCGTTTCAAATGCATTGTTATGTAATAACTTTTGTTCTACATCATGATGGCTGCTTTCATGCATATCTTTATTGGATCATATTCGGCAATAAATCGCAGCTTCGCAGCAATCTATTTGAGCTCTGTCTCTGTTAAACGTTTAAATCTGATTTACCTAGCGTGTTAATACCAATGATAAATAATATTCCGTTGGGAATGAGAAACCGGATTGGGGTTTGTTCGAGACCTTAGTTGGTTAAAGGCGATTTCGCACAACATACCTATAGTCAGGTCAAGATGGGAATCGGAGTATGAAGTTGGGGTCCGTCGTCAGGGAATAAAGTGAGAAAACGTCTGCTTATTTTATTTGACTTCTTCGTATTGATTACTGAACTTGACCAGACTGGTCCGTACCGTACCGAACCTGTGCGGTGTGGCACGCACTCAAACTAGCAAAAGTTTAATTTGTACAGATATTCCAAAATTCATCACCGTCAACCGATAGATGTCCACTGCTGGACATTGGTCTCTTGTAGGAACTTCTCACACCACGGTCTTGTGCCGCCTGAATCCAGCGGCTTCCTAGCCCCTGCGACTCGATTGATGTCGTCCATTCGTGTATTCTAAATGTACTTGCAGATAAATATTAACATAAAACACACCTCCATTCAAACAGTAGCCTTGTCAATTAGACACACATCGCCGAGCAGTTAGACCAGGATCTGCTTCATTTAGCCTTTGATATTCAACAGTTTGAAACATCCAATTACTATTTGAAAAGCAGTTGGTATGGCATCTGTCTTTACTTACCAACCTACTGCCACCAAGGCAATACCATTAAAAAGGGTGTTACTTAGCAGTAAGTCGATCTGGTTTGTTCTGTTGTCCGTCATGACATAGGAATCCGTTCGGTATTGTTGGTCGACGGCGTGCGGCGTCGCAATAAGGCTGCATATAATCGGGTTAGCCACGCTGTCGCTCACAGGCCTAACTACTAATTGCCGCGGTATCTTATGTAAACTGGTTCTGTAAACGCTCAAATAATCTTTGCAATGTTTACTCTTCGTAGGATCCATTTTATTCTTACCGCGACTTTACCACTCCACTTAAAGAATCTACAAGTCTGAGCTACTGTTCAAATTATGTAGTCATTCAAAAGCTGGTTCTTTTCTAATTTTATGGTAATTAATGTTTACTGTAAAAGTATTAATGTCGCCTGGTGCTTGAGACTTATCGATTTCAATATTTGTGCCAAGTTACGATCACAAGGGAAACAATGTGCACGAGCATTGTAACTCACGCGCATAAACCGATGTTGAAAATGAAATTGAATTCGGTTCGGGTTGACATTTACTTGCTCGCGCAACTTGTCACGTTGGTTCTCGTTCCCTTTCCTTCTTAGATACTATCGCTAGAAGAAATATCATGATGAAAAGAGACGTAATGAACTTTGCAGATTTCTACAGCGACCCGGGTTCATTCGTGCTATGTAAATTTGAGACCTTTTATTTTCTTACGGGGTAGAATGTTATAATGGGATTGTGGGCTGCTGTTTGTTTTGCAAATGCTTCTGCTGGCACGCGTATCGGCTTTGAAAACACTGCGGAAATCGGTTAATATCGATTAATTTACAAAACAACATTTACGATACGAAAGTTCAACGCTGGGTTCAATGTTTTGTGCACCTACCTGACTCTTTCGTAAAGCAAAATACTAGACCGAACAGAACTGATAGAGACAAAGGAAGCGTGATTTAAATTTAAGTAGTTATAAATACCGTTTATTATAAGTAAAAAATAAACGTTCAATCTGATACACAAATACAGTCTCCATTTAACGATTAAATGCTGTTCATTCATTTGCATGCAACGCAGTGTTCTTCAAAGTGCAACCAGCCGGATAAATTCGGATTTGTAGTTCTGTAGCAGCAAATGCGATTCGAAATCTGTGTGGTAAATCCGTGTGGATATAAATCTTCATTTCCGTCTGAATTTTTCTTTAAAGTACTCGTACATAAATCCAAGGACGATTTTCATCTCATGAAAATAACTCTTTCTTTGCTTAGTTCTGTCATGAAAATGCTCTCCAAAATTTTCTTTTTGGAATGTAGAACCTAACCCGTTTTTTACTGCTAGTTCTAATGCATTAATTTTTTCATGAATATTAATATTGTAACATTGTAGATTATGCTTTTTGATATAAACAAAATCCTTGGATCAAATGAATTGAGTTTGAGTAAAATAGGAGACATTTTACTTCTTAGTACATACGTATCAAATTGCAAAATACTAGGATTACGGAAAGGAAGTCTACAAGCGTCTGTTGTGGAAAGGCAAGGACGAGGAGTGGAGGAGCGAGTGGGCACAATACACACTAGTGATTAAGGCGCATAATCAGGTCCGCAGTTTGGCAGAGCCTGCTCTTTGAATTTACGATGTGCCTGACCGACGCTTATCGCATGCGAATGATCTGCCCGAGGCGCACGGACTGCTCTGCACACATATTTTATTTTATTCGCGCTACTGTGATGTAATGAGCTGATAAATGGGAGAAAACCACCAATTAGTGTCGATGAATTTATTGTTTCTACTTAAAAACGTAGGAGGGCCGTGTTGGGCTTAATCTTGAATTGCGTTTTTAAATTTGTTGCCGTCAGATTTTTATCGACAGTTAGATGGTAATTACACGAAATGACAATAATTAAGGGATATTGTATACTGTATATTTTTAAAGTTAGTTTAGCCTGCCAATCCGCACTTGGCCAGCGTGGTGGCCAACCCTTTCTCTTACTGAGAAGAGACCCGTGCTCTGTAGTGAGCCGTTGATATTATTTTTAAAAACATCCTCTATCGTTGCTTTTTGTTTCTATATCTACAATAAGTACCTCGCCGTTATTATATCTATAATTTTATATCTATAAGACCGAGCCAGGGTGGGTCAGCACCTGCCCCGACTACGTTTGTGGAAGTTCTGAAAATTCTTTCTTATTGGGGGTTCTCTCGTTTCTAGACCCAGTAGTATTAGGTATATTGACAGTCAGTCATTAGTTTATCAGTACCCATATTATAAATGCGAAAGTTTGTTTGTTTGTTTGTTGGTTTGTTCAATCACGTCGCAACGGATCGACGTGAATTTTTGCACGGGTATATTTAAAGACCAGCCCCCCAATTGTGTAAGAATAACCATTTCATGGCTATCGCAATCGTCAAGAAATTCTGCCATTTGATTGGTTGATTCGCTGTTTACATTTTTTCACAGCCAATCAAAGGGCCGAACTTGACGATTGCGATAGCCATGAAATGGTTATTCTTACACAATAGGCTACTTGACTCATATCTAATTTCATCCAATAAATGATTATTTATTATAGTATTTTGCTTAAGACAACGAAATATATCAATAACAATTATTAAAAACACAGGATGGATATATAAATCCAATTTAAAAAAATACAGTTTTTATTTTTATTTGAAACGCAGAAAACGGTGTCAGCCATGATGTGACGTCATTAAATATGTAAACAAAGAAATGTCATCTCTATGTCACGCGGGGACTAACGTAGTATCCATATATATAAAATTTAAAGTCCTGACTAACTTATATATCAACGCACAGCCTAAACATCTAAACAGCTGGTCCTAGATACATGAAATTTAGTGGGTGTGTTCTTTGTAGGTAAAGAGAAGGTATCCACTAGGAAAAGATTTTTTGAAATTCCACCCCTGAGTGGGTTAATGGGGGTTTGAAATTTATGAAGTCCACGCGGGCGAAGTCACGAGCATAAGCTAGTTTTTATATATTTCTAAAAACTCATAGTAAACGTAAAAAAATATCGTTTTCTCTTTATAAATTGAATAAGTTATTAAGTAAGACTTACAACAAAGTGATCTTTGCAAAAAGAAATTTGGGTTGAAGTCGTTAGTCATATAGGATCCCTTTAAGCAAGTCTTCGCGTGTTACGTATATTTATTTCACTGGGCACTCTAATCCACAACTTTCCTGTGGTCTTTATCGATGCGTTTTTACATTCTCGGATGATACAATAAGGATATTTACTATATTTTTCATGTAAACTAGTATATAAGTCATGTTTATTAAACTTTGGGAGGTTATGCTGTTGTTTACAAATGCATGACGTCAGAGCACAGATAATCTATCGGTCAAACATGGCCGACAGTGTTTTCAGCTGTCTAAGAAAAATATATTTTTAAATTAAAGTTTTACGGTTTTTAGGGCGCAAAAAAATATAGTGTTAATTTTTTTGATCTAATAGGACAAATATTAACCATTTAAGACCAACTTAAAAAAAGTGTCAACTAGCCTATTGGGGGGCTGGAGTGAACCTGTAGTGGAATGAAAGAGTTCTTACTCGATTTTTAAAACCTAAACCCAGGCGTCCGAAATCGCGGGAATCTGCTAGTCTTTTTATATAAGTAGAGTAACTTACCTGTCCCGTCTTCGCTCGGGAGGAATTTCTAAAAAATCTTTCTTAGTGTGGCTCTACGTTATCGAGGAAAGCTACTTGCATAATTTAAAGTTCCTAGACTCTGAGTGTAGAGTTTGAATACTATTTTGATATGTAGGTAGTTTCTCATTTTATATAAATATATATACGTGGGTACGGATAGAAATGAGTATGCAAATATATACATAACTTGCATACCCGTATCCAAGAACAACGATGCAAAGTTTCGTATCGACCCTACTTCGTGATGTATGTAAATCTGGTTTAGCCGAGTCGCTCAAATGTGTTTCGAGACAATAGTTCACAAGCGTCCGCCTTCCAATGCCCAACTAGTTAGTCTGGGGACATAATAGACCCCGGACATTCACCCATATGAATTAGGCCATTGTCTCAAAGCGGCAAACATGTCAGTTACCAAATTAGTTCGGTTTCCAATTTAACAACTTAAAACTTGCTTCTATAATGCAGAAAATATGTGGAATAGTAAGCAAAATTATGTGAATGTGAACAAAATCTGTAAATAGCATTTTTGATACAGCTGGAGACTAACTTGTAACATTTTGGTGTAATGTATCGAGTTTTTGTAAAACAAACCAAAGACTGACTTGTAACGTTAGTTTGTAAATTATCATTCGCGGCGAGCGCCGCGTGCTCCTTGCAACTGTCGGTTTTAGAAAATACCACGGTTTGATTTGACAATACACATGTCAACTATATCTAGCTGTGGCTCTATGATGAGTTCCGAAGAGCCGAAAAGTTCTGCATTTGTAATTCCATTAGTAAAGAGTGATAAATGACTTCGGAGAAGAGAATTCTACAGATATTTGTCTTGCAAAGATCATTGATCATTAGATGGCAGGAACTTATCTGTCAAGAAATTCGTTGTGAATATGTTTATCTTGTGTGTTGTAGTTTTAAATTATAAGTTGACTGATCTGCTTAACCTTAACTGTAGACTGTAGTCAGCACTTAATGTGAAGTCATCAAAGCTGCAATGACAAGCGGTTGGCTGAGACGCCGGGTGCCGGCGCAGCGCGGATGGATGCGTGTGACTCCGCTGATTTATCTCGCTTCATTACACCACGCGCTCGCTTAATCGCCGGCCCGTCCGCGCCCGCGCATTATATTCCTCATTTTGTGAATGGACTCCTCGAAAGAATTGACTTTCTTATTATATATATATATATTAGGTATAACGAAGTGTTAATGAATTACTATTAGTATTATTATAAGTATTTTATATTTTTAAACATTTTTGTAGGGAAAACTTTTTAAGGCGCGTTGGGCGGTTTTAGGATGGGGAAAAAGTCGCTACACCGATACACTGATTTTATAAGCTTTTGAAATTTCTACCTTAATACAAGTTCCAACCTATTAATTAAGATTTTAATTTATGATGTCAAGTGGGTACAGCTCGTAATTTTTTTCATAGTTTTATGTTTTTACCCACATTCCACATTGACTATAATTTTTTTTTTACATTACAGCTCTGGTTTTCGAAATGCTCATTAACTTAGCAGTTGTTCAAACATCCAACTGTCTGGAGTTCTGAGTTCGCATGCACTAAACATTGGGCTATCTTGTAGATTTGTACACACAAGTAGTTGACCGCAACGGTTAAACAAGCAATTGTTTGTGGCATTCGTATTGGTCACTTTTGACAGCGGAACGCAATACTCAAAACTATGACTTACTTACTAGCTGCCCCGGCGAACTTCGTACCGCCTAACGGTCGATTCTTTTTCAGGAATTTTTTTAAATTTTTCTCTCCGTAAGAACCATCCTCGTACTTCATGGAATATTATGAAAAAAGAATTAGCGAAATCGGTTCAGCTATTCTCGAGATTTGCGATCAGCAACACATTCAGCGATTTATTTTTATATATAGAGATAGATTGTTAGCAGAGGAATCGACAACGGTTTAGCTAGTAAATTTATTCGTTTATCTTAATCTACACTTTGTATACATAAATATACATATGTATTGAAATCAATCTTTTATACATTGTATTAAATTGGACTTGATCAGCACGTACCATCAAGCCATTTAGCTTTTAAGTAAAATCCCATTAAGAAATCATACCGTGGTCAAACTGCCGTATTCCGTTACGGTAATTGAAGTATCACAACTTTTTAACATAGTGCCCTTAGGCTTGATTGGGATAAAAAATAAAAACAACATACACATACAAGCCTTTTTAATGCATTCGTACACCCAAGTGGACTTTTTTAAGATTAACTCCTCAGTCCGTGTCACGCAACTGCGTACTTATACATTGATCAGAATCAACAATAATTAAATATCTCATGCACAGTTTAATATAGCAATTTATTTATTCCCTGTCTCCAGTCCTTGAATTAATTAAGATTGATACGAGGCGTTTGGTTTTAAAGTAATTTTGAAAGAATAAGAAAATGTTCGCAGTTAAAAGCAAGCCAGGTAGCTTGCTTTTAAGGACTGCTGCACATCAGCATGCTGGTTCACTAACTCAGTGTTCAACGATGAATGAAAGTTACCGAACTCATTTGACATTGGTAGGCTCTACATTGCTGCTTTAGTGAGTGATATGAAAAACTTTCGAAGAAAATCTTCAATGCATTAAAATTTAATGTGAAATGGCTCAGTGGCCATCATTCATAGTTGAACACTGAGTTAGCGAATCACCCCGCACTCCACCATGCCAGTGAGTACGACCACTAGCTGCCAGAAGTTGTGGACTAGATTTTTAAAAATGGAATTGACGCAAACTTCGAGGTCAAGTCGTCAGTTACAAGTCACAAGAAATTCAGAAAACTCAATTCAACAATATTTATTTTATGTAGGCCAACATGTGGGTATTATGTCAAGACTACCATCGGTTTTAAGCGAATTCTACTGAGAAAAGCTGGCTGGAAAAGAAACTCAATAGTTAGGTACACTTTTCAAAATCTCTTTTCAAATTGCGAGAGAGATCAGCGCTGTGACTCCACTTTCGAATATTTTTTTTTCCTTCTAATTGGTATCCACGTCTATGCCTCGGCTGGACTATCGGTGGCCGCCAACATGTAGTCGTCATCATCGTGACCTCAGTGTGTATCAGTTGGGGTATAGTATGAGATTTTATATCTCTCTAACGTCGATCGAATTAATCGAACTCGAACGTTGAAACACAATGACGGAAGAGCAAAATGGGTCTAAATCTCTTTATTAAAGTCGAAAATTCCGTACTTAGGTAGGTACCAGTGATTTTCTGTCGCAAACTTTCCGCTTGGCGCTCTGGCTGTAGATGTAAAAGCAAACTTGAGCTTTTAAAAAAACGGGCTGAATCGAGAACCACCTCCTTTTGGGAAGTCAGTTAGTAAAACAAGGTGCCTATAGTACGCGACAGGATGGAAATCGGAGAGGGAACGCCCCGCAAATCCGCACAGCCCCCACGCTAACCCTGTGCGGGCAAGCGCGGGTGACGTGCGGGTGTGCGGGGCGTCCCTCCACCGCATACCCCGATTGCTATTTGGACCTGTCGCGGATTGTTAAGATTCATTGACTTTACGCTAAAGTGTTTCGACAATCGAATTCGGTGAGATTTAAATGTTTTACTAACCCTAGGTCGCGTTAAAGTCTCAGAGGATAGTTTGACAGCGCAACAAAAGACTTCAACGAGCTGAGCTGATAGTTTTTTGTGCAAACCAAACAAAGAAATCAATTAAATACTGAACTCATTTGCTACTTTATATAATTTAGATTAAGTAATATTAGTAGTCATATCAAACAAGTTTTCGTTATTTTAAATTAATCTTTTTAATCAATTATCATTTTAGTGACATTAACTTCGTGTTAGTATTTACGAATACCTCGTATATCGTCTTTAGATAGCGTTTCTCTAGTCATAAAACCAACTTGTATATAAAATTAATGATGCAGTATCAAGATATAATCGCAGGAGACTAATTTGATGTCTCACTCTATGAGAGACTGGAGTAGTAGAGCCGGTATCAGACTGGATCGCGTTAGCTCGCGATTATCCACGCTAAGTTACTTAGCGTCATAGCGTCTGTGATCGCCTATAAATAACACTGAATAAATAATATATCGGTGTGAATCATGCGACATTCTTATTAAGATTATAAGTAAGCTGCTATTTATTCATCGCAAGTATAGCAGATTTTCAAGTATCGACGTAACGACTGTATTGTTAAAATTATTTATTTGAAATCTGGTTTACATTTTCCCGTTTCTACCGGTCGAATAATATCTATCTGTAATCTGTCAATAACTTACTTAGCAACATTGTTATTTGTCAAAAAAATGCATACAACTTTTGATAAATAACCAATAAATAATTTTAACTTTTTCTGATATGTAGGTATATTTTTGTCTGTTTAATTTTATAACCTACAGTGAGATCCTGTTAGCTTGCGATTTTATTCACGGCTATCTCGCGATGGCATATTTTCTTCAACTACCTATTTTGTAAATTAACATATACTCGAAATAAGCGACATTTTCATTAAGATAAGGAATGTGACGCATTCATCTGTAAATCGACCTCGACCATCTTCCAAATGAATAAATGTCTGTCTAACATATTATTATGTCATTTTGTCAAAGTAAATAAAGCTTAGTTTGATTTGTTCTCAAAATACCTAAATTGAATGAATTAAAATGGACGAAGAGTTAAAGTTGCAAACATTTTTTTCGAATTACTCGAACAGATAAGGCTATGAAAGATCAGTATTTTATGTATAAGGTCGTAGAGTTCCGAGATTATAATATTTTCATCTCAGTGGATATACCTACCTGCCTACACGATATGGCCTCTTTTATTACGTGTTTAACAAAATGAGTTGGTAGCTTTATTCTTGTAAATATGTAGGTACCTACTCTCGTAGCTATGTGGTTTTGCCGAGATTATATTGGTAGAGATACAATGTGAATCTTAAGTACGTCCTTCGGAATATAAAGGAGCGCTTCCAAAATGAAGCACTGTTGATTGCTCCGTTGCATTTACACGGTAAATACACAATGGGGTCCAGAGGGCAATTATGGTAATTTCGTTCTTTAAATATTTAAAGTGCTGACTTCCGCAGATTGATAAAGGAGTGTAATTGTAACATTGGCGGCCATTTTGACCGCGGGTGGGGTCAAAGCGACCCCGCCTCGCGCTTCCGCCACAGGATAATTAAATAGTACCCCACTATACGCCTTCCCCTCCAGTAATGCAGTCGCCGTACATCTGTTTTATTTTTTCAATGCTTTTGTACTTTTTATCCATTCTTCTGCAATGTGGATATACCTAAACACTTATGTTTCGTGTCAGTAACGATGTCACATTATGTTTCCGAGCTGATACTATTTTAATAACACCACGGAAGGCTATTATTAGTCCGTAATAAGATGTAAAGCTACAACAACCATGGAACAGAGAAACCAACATCAAAGGAACACAGATGAGAGAGAGAGAACATCTACTCCATCAACGGCGGAATTGGCTGATGCAGAACTTATCGTCTATTCATCAGAAGTTTCGTTAGGCGTCCATTAGACTCTAATAATGAACACCTAAGGAAACTTGTGAGGATGAATATCTTTTCCAAGCAGATAACGTTGCTGGCATTCGCTGGTATTTAATTTTAATGTGAAAGCTTTCAAATTAAAGTTTTGGCTTTGTGAAACGGAAGACTTAATTTCCCCGCAGTGCAAAAGCAACACTCGGTTGCTTGTAACGAAATTTAATTCTTGCCGCCTCCGCAAAAAGCATTATGCTTTATTACTATTCAGGTTATTCATACTGTTCGCTTTCCAATTGTTATTTTATATTCATGCGTGCCCATTCAGGGCCTTATGAATTTCACTTGTCTGTCGTTCAATGCACATCAAAATAATGTGCTTGTTACTTGATAGCATAGCGGTTCTGTATTATAATTTGCGTTGGTGCCCACACAATCTAGTGGCATTTATGGGTTGCTATTAATAATACTTATACGTGTTCGAGTATTTGATTTTATCTTTAAGATATAAAATAGCATATTTGAATATAAGATCATGTCGCTAACAGAAGGAGATATGTAATCTGCAATTTGATTTTTGTGTCTTTAACGAGACCAATGACACTGATGGTTATGTCAGTAGGTACCTACTGACATAACCTTCTTTTTATTTGGACGTATTTCGATGTAGTTAATATACGTCTACTTTATCTGGTGGACCTTTATGTTCTTTACTTCCCGTTATTCCAGGTCATATACCGCTAAAACCGCATAAGTCGCTTGATGAACGCCTATGATAGAGAAACGCTATTTATCGGTTCTATGTGTAGATATGTATATGTGTGCAAAATTTCAAATAATTCGGACGTCTACAAGTAGGTGAGAATTTTATTAAAATTATCCCACACATAGTCAAGTTTATGAAAGCGTGTAAATAAATGATTTTGTTGTATGCATGCTCCTTATATATATGACGAGCGACTGTTGTACCTATATATTTATTTCTAACGTCTTAAGCAAATCACATTGCATCCACCAAGACGCCAGCCAATCTTAATATCATTGTTCCTTCTGTCTTATTGAGTACCTAGATGCATTGGGAATTCAACATGAATATGCGGTGATACCTCAGACAATAGACGAAGTTGGCGTGGAGACAATCGGAAGCGGTGCGCGGCGACAAATGAGATGTTACCCGCGGGCCAATCTGGAGATTGAATCGCAGTTCAATTTGCGATAACGTAGGAGAGCGCGTCCTAGCTACAAAGTGTCATTTCAGTTTGATTAATTCATAGGACTATTTTGCACGAGCCACCGCACGGTACGATTTGAGCGATACACAACACACGATGTGACGTTCGTACGTTTTTACACGAGTGACGATTCCGTAGCCATACGACAGTTGCAGCTTGTTCTCTTCATGTCCGCTTCGCACACTCATCATGGTACAGAATTTGATAGCCGGCAACTTTTTCCAATTTTGCCTTACTTATGAATAAGAAGATGCAAAAACTATTGGAATCATCCACTTCTAAGAAAAAGATAACAAGTGGTGTTGTGTGTGGTCGTGTGGTGCGAATTTGTCAGAATCAATGCACATGTAACATAGACAATGGTTAATACTAATAAGTATCAATCTAGAAGTACGCGACAGGTGGAGATGGCAATCGGGGTATGAGGCAGGAGGACGCCCCGCACGCACGTCACCCGCGCTCGCTCGCACTGGATTAGCGCGGGGGTTGTCCGGGTGTGCGGGGCGTTCCCTCCCCGATTGCCATTTCCACCTGTCGCGGACTATAGATGTGGACTCTTGTGTGGACTGCTGTAGTTATGCAGACAATTGACAAAGTTAGTGAGAAGACAATTATTCGAAGCGGAAAATGAGATGAAACCCGATGACTGAAGACGAGATTGGACTGAATTCAGTTTCCCGCCTCTGTTTGCCAGAAGTATTCTATTATTAGTAGTAATAATATTATAATGGCAAAAAATAGTATTCAAGCGAGTAGGTACTAATTTTTGTATTTATACTACAAATTTCATTTTAGAATGATTGATGTATAAGTATGCAGCAAACCCGTAGGTACAAACCCATTTAAAACTTTGCATCGATCTTTAAAATCCTGTGCTGTAGATATAAGTTTTCTAGCTTATTCCCGCGACTTCATTCGCTTGGACTACACCTTTAAACCCCTATTTTAGTCCTCAGGGGTTACAATTTTAAAAATCCTTTCGTAGAGGATGTCTTCGTCATAATAGCTATCTGCAAGCCCAGCGCGATTTGTCCAGTAGTTTGAGCTGTGCGTTGATAGATCAATCAGTCAATCAGCTTTTCCTTTTATTATATAGAGATTACCTTGCATATAGATTTTTTGAATATTGCAAATTCTTAGATATCTGGCTTCGCTAGCAAATATTACAATTACTATTCAACAACAGTTAACCTCAATATACCTAGTAATACTATTATTTGAATAGAGCCTAACCAATTTATTACTCACTAATTAATGCGCGTGAATTGATTGTACGAATTAAACCTCTGTGTTGGATATGAAAAATGGATGTATTATAATGTCGACACCATTTTGCTCGTAAATGCGATTAATGGCATCGTAAAGTACGCGACAGGTCGAGATTGCAATCGGGGTGGAGACGCCCTGCATACCCGCACAGCCCCCGCGCTAACCCGGTACGGGCGAGCGCGGGTGACGTGCGGGTGAGCGCGGCGTTGCCCCGCCTCATACCCCGATTGCGATCTCGACCTGTCGCGAATTATACATAATCTATACCGAAGTGTTGTAACTCAACTTTCTCGCTTTTACAGGATTAATTGCGGTAATTAATTCTTATTTTTTAATTTACCCTTTAAATACATTTATCAAGCTACCATACAAAACAAAAAGGAACGTATTTTCACGCACTCAAATCGGATGAGTGCGTAACCGCGCTAACACTATTTTTTATATGAAAGTAAATTATCGAACTTTAAAAATAGCATTTTTAATTATTGTGTGTATTTTTAATCAAGACATTAATCCGACCACTCTACAATCACTACTTGTTAGTGTATTAGTTTGTTGGTATGTCCTCCAATCACGGCGCAATGGAGCAAACGGCTGAGCGTGACTTTTTCCATGGATATCGCTTATATTATTTGTTACTATTTGTTTTTACTGGATTTTTGAAACATCAATCCACGCAGATGAAGTCGCGGGCATCATCTAGGCATTTGTAATTTTAGAAATTGGTCGGATTTATATTTCTTTATTGAAAGTATTTTTAAATATTTTGAAACATAAAATTTTTGGGTTATACCTATTTATTTAATATTCATGCGCATCACAATAGCTAGCGGATTATTTTGGTACTGTCTGTTAATTCGGTGACAGCACAATAGTTGCATACGGTATGTTGACGGCTATCATTATTGTCGAAAGCAATAATGATAGACGTCTTCACTTTGCAATTATTATTGAAAGTTACGATGAGAAATTCGTACGATCGGAAGAGTGAAAATATATAGCCTAATCTCATGTGATTCATATATCTAATTATCTTGTATACTTGACGTTAGACTGATACAATATATGTTATTGTATGGTATGACATATTTCGGGGATTATCGGGTGTTATGACAGGGATTTTTAGGGGTTATTTTATGGGTGTTCTGATTCAGTTCTAAAACAACTATCAAAATAATACACTTTTAGAAGTAGTTTTAAACTGCGTATATCATCATAAAGAACTTAAAAACATATTTTTGAAGGCCGTTCTGAGGACTATAAGGTCCTTGAGTTGTGCCTTTTGTCCTTTGCGAGTAAAATAATTTAACCTAGATATATATCTTAAAAATTGCCTAAATATCTCGTCCTTAAGTACAATTAATAAGCTTAGTTTTTGTCGGTCGTTTTGCAACAAAGCGATTATCGCGAAATGTGGTAACTGTGACCAATGCTGTATTGACGCTGTCGACTGTCGAGTCGAAGCTCGCAGCGATTCCAGTTTAATTGAATGTCATGAAGTGGCGTGGCGAATGTGTGCTTGCGCCGACTAGATATAATCAATTCTTGAGTATGAGCAATTGGAGAAAATTGAATTTCTTTATTTATTAAAGCTATATGGGGAGCTATTTAAGTATTGCGTTGGCCATTTGTGTTTTCTTTGCTATAATATATTCTAAAATTATAGAGGTCAGTTTAAAGGCTTACTAGATCATTACTATCTAGTAATCTGCGGGATTAATAGATAGTAATATTAGATAGGTAGATAGATTAGCATCTAGAAATCCGCGGGAATCATTTGATTCCCGCGGGCTTTTTGAATATCTCATGGGAACTCTTTTATTTCCGGGATAAAGTAGCATAGTATGCCAATTAATGTAAGTTGGTTTAACAAATGGGCCGTGAATTCGCATTTGTAATTATTAGTATTGATTTATTGGAGTTCTTATATTTGTTTTCAATTTTATTCATAAACCACTGATTTTATTATCTGTATAGAAATGTGTCTAAGGTTGGTTTATATATAAGTATATTTTTAACTTAAAAATGACTTGGACCATTTTAGATAGGTATTTACTATAGTCTATAGTGTATTGACAAATGACAAGTGCTCCTCAAAGTTTTCGAGAGGAACTTCTATCTAAATATTAAGTTGTATTTTATCCAAATTTTATTTTTAAGGGGACTGTGAAACTGTTATTTTCATGTCATCTGTTGTAGTACGTACCTTATTTTAAAATGATTGAATAGTTAAATTATTTAATCCTTAAACGTTTGTGATTCAAAAAATAAATATAAGATAAATAATTATGAAGAATGTCATTCGTTACTTCGCAGTCTACCTTAAGGATCCAATTTAAAACAATTTTTAAAATCCCCTTTGGTGTGAAACTCTAAAAACTATAATTATATACTTTTTAAAGAAGGGAGCTTAAAACATTTCCACGCACTCGGTAGCTATTAAAAAGGTTTTTTCTGTGTATTATTATTGCTACCTTTGTTGAAAGTCAGTAGTTAACAAGAAGGTATCGACATCTAGTCACGGTTATTTTTTGTACGTACAAATTGCTGGCGTTAATTGATCGAAATAAGGATGACTTGACTGGTTTGTGTTGATACTAGTTTTAAAAAGAATTTAAAAATGTTACTCCTTGTCGGTGCGATTAAAAAAAACCCAACCAAGTGCGAGTCGGATTCGCGCACGAAGGGTTCCGTACCTACCATCCATACTTCCATACTAATATTATAAATGCGAAAGTGTGTCAGTCTGTCTGTCTGTTTGTCTGTCTGTCTTCTGTATGTCTGTCTGCTAGCTTTTCACGGCCCAACAGTTTAACCGATTTAGTTGAAATTTGGTACATCCAGGGGAGGGAAGGACATAGGCTATTTCTTATTCCGAAAATCAAAGAGTTCCCACGGGATTTTCAAAAATCTAAATCCACGCGGGCATCATCTAGTTATCTATAAAAACCTATATTGTATGGGAGCCCAATATTTTACCTCAATATTTATTTTATTCTGTTTTTTACTATTTATATCGGCAACAGAAATACATGAAATTTCAACAAAAATACGTGAAAATTTCAACTGTCTAACTGTCACAGTTTATGAGGTACAGCCTGGTGACAGACGGAGAGACAGATGGACGGACAGCAAGGTCCATAGTAGTAATAGGGTCCCATTTTACCCTTTGGGTACGGAACCCTAAAACTGCTTTTTGTAATTTCTAGTTCGCTTCTATGAGAGTTTAGCTGCATGTTTATTCAGGAACTATTAAACCAACTTTGCCAAACTTACCACTTAGCTGTTTAAATTGAAATTTTTGTCTTCTAAGAAAAGCCGTAAGTTACCCTTAAGACTCGGCCGCCGTGGCGGGCTGCAGTGCATCACATTGAAAAATTGTGCCAATCACATTATGCGGTGCGACACGGCCATATGTGTTCGAGTCTTTAAAAGTGCGAAGGTTAGTTTGATTTTAATTTTTTTAAATTGAACTATTAGATTCAATTTTATCCATAACTAGCGGTACAAAGGGACCCATTTGAAAACGAATAAACTTCATAAAGTATGCGAAGTGAGCGACGATGGTACGGGCGCGGCGTAATGATAAGTTTCCGTAATAGCGTTGCGCAGGAGTGCATCGCTGCTGAGTCAGCAGAGTTGAATGTAGTTGGCGCCTTTACACAGTAATCCGTTTTAACGCTTTTGTTGGATTTTATTTAATCATCATCATCGTCATCAACTTATACCTAATGGATATTATTAACATTTAGTCATGTACAAATATCGTTCAATCGTATTAAGATGCGACAAATTAGACAATTAGTTGTCTCGGTGATTATCCGGAGTAAAAAGTAGGTACTCTATATTTCTGCCTGCGATAAAAAACTGTCTCTGTACCAAGCAGATCATGCCGGCGATTTAGTTCACTTGATTTTCAGGTATAGATAAAGTTAATACACTATATGTCCGTCCGTGGGACGTAAGCTATTTTTGTACCTAGAAAAATTCGTCAAATTCGGTTAGTCGGTTGGGCCGTAAAGAGGATGCAGACACAAACAAAAAGATACATTTTCGCATTTATAATATTAATATAGATATGGATAGCGTGTGATTCATATATTCGCAAGAAAATAAAAAAAAGACTTGATTTATCGGACGTAAAAATCACGGTGTCTGAATTTTGGCGACTTGAGGGATCTGTCTTGAAAAGCCTGTTTTAAATTCAGTGCATCTTGTTGGATCGCATTTTACTTAATCCCCCCGTTCCGCTGCTGCTCTATGGTAATTCATCGTCATTGTTTTATTCTGCCGACGTATCCGGTCCCTCTCGTTTGCACCTTGTCAGCGCCACCGATCCCATCGCCGACCCTAATTGCTTATATTCCATTAAAATCATTAAAAGTAATACGCTATGTTACTTGAAACTTTCGAACTTTGTGCATATTTAGTTTTACCTATAAAAAATCATTATTAATATTGGGTTAAAATTACACAGCTAAAAATGTAATCTCTTGACCCTAACACGTTAAAAATACGTTTTGCAGGCGAAAAACTGACCTTATTTTCAGATTGTCAAAAAAAAACGCTTCGCGGATTGTGCATGAGCAGCGACGTAATTTGTCTTGTAAGAATGTATCATATATTATGTAAATTCAACTGGGAATACGCATCTAAAGCGTGTCTACTTCGAAACGAACGCATTTCAAAATTCTGCAACGCTCAGTTCGTTTTGTCCGGGCATTTCTGACAAAGCTGTCTCTGCGGATTTCGTTCGTAACATAGCCACCCGTTCTCACCTACGTTTTAGAACTTGATTACTACACTCCGTTGATTCTATTATTCTAAGCCTCTTGCATTTGACGTGCATTTGTTAGAGTGTTTTTTTAGCGTCATATAATATACTTGAGTGTTTTTCTATTTACGAGCTAGCACGATTCGGTCAATATTGACTCTTGCAATCAGAAAGTCATTTTGACTTTATTTGAGTTTAATAATATATCCTACTTGATTTGCATATTCTCAAGATTATAAGTACTTATCTACTTTTGACGCTTTATATGCCGAAATGAGGCATCGCGTATTTCTCTACTTTATGCGTCAGTTCCCACGCTACATCTGATTACAGATCTTGTGGGTAAGCAACAATGTTGGTTCAAGTTATAAGAGCTAAGTGTTCGAAATAATCAACTTTTTTAACTATGGGTGATTTGTCGCTTCTTATTAACTCAGTTGTTATTTATTTAGGGGTGAAATAAATATTGCTTTGTAAATAAATGTTTTTGTACTAATTGCATAATATAGCTATAGCATAGGACCTACCTCTTAAAAAAATACTGCAGAATCTAAGATAAAGCCAATTTAATTATATACTATGAAGACGCAGAAAAATGAGCTTAGGTCAGTGACAGAGTAAAATATAAATTCCTCGGCACCTGAAACTAGAAGTTTATCCTAGTAAGCCAATACCGTATTTCAGGCATGATCCAGAAGTGTAACATGAATAATTCCCAAGTAGTTTCTCACTCGTTGCCGTTCGGACTTGTCACAGAGAGTGGGTAGAGAACAGCAACGCCGTGGCCAAGAGTTATAGACAAACGGAGGTGGCACGGGGGCGTTCGAACAACCACGTGGAATAGACAACTAAGACCAGCGATATTTACATAAAACATAGAACCCTGTACGATATTTTTCTTTAATTTGTTACAATGCTTACATTCTCACATTCTTGTTTGTCTTAAGTCATTTCCATTTCTGCAAAGGAACAGTTTTATAAAAGTAATTCGTTCAACTCAAAAGAGGAGCCGAGAAGCGTTTGTGATGGAATAAATTTGAATTTACTTTTAATATATTCCAAGGAAAGCAATTAAAATGGAATGCATTTATGGCGTGCCACAGCAAACTATGTGAAGTCGGCGGAGGCACTTAATGCGGGCTCCGTTTAAGTAAATAAGGTGCACGTCCGCGCGTAGTTTCCCCATGTTTTTATCTGTCTAAGTCTGCCGCTCCACGCTTGTTATCTTGTTATCCTATCTCCACGAGATTGTACCTTTTTGTTCAGATGCACTCAATATATGCACTTCTACGTCGGTGCAGTTCTGCACAAGTTTTTGCAATTTAAAGAGCAACTGAATTCGAGATTCATGCTTAATTCACGACATTCTTAGAGGATACATAATATTACAGCTAAGCACGATTGAAGTAATTTCGATCTTATGGCTGCGGTTTTAAAGTTAATATTGCCAGTATCTACATGTTGTTTTTAACATCTAATTTGTGCTTAATACAAATGAATTTGCCTAATTTTATGCGGCAAAGTGTTTTACATTCTATTTGAATAGGTACTGATTGACTACACTAGAGTTCAGTTAATTATTATACGACGTTAAATATGACGTTATCTTTTATTTCACGCAACCGAAATAATGTCATGTTAAATTAAGGTTTTCGTATTTTAATTAATTGTTGGTAATCGTTGAACGAATAATTTAATGGAAATACGCAATTGTAAATTTGCGTTAATTGATTGCGGAAAATTTATTTTCAATATCCATTTTATTTAACTTGATGATTTTCGAAAGTATTATAGAAGTAAACCGTTTCGTCTCTTAATTGAGGTGAATTTCGTCGTTATATCGAGGTGGTATTTTACAGTAAGTTGAGTTAATGGCACAAAGAGAGTCACGTTCGGAAATGCCATTTGCAGCCAATACTGTCAACGTTTATAGTGAAGCCAAAGGTCACTGTGTCCGCGACCTCCGTCCTCACAATTAACATATTTTGTTCACAAAATAAAATTGAAGGCGTTTTATTATTATGTGAAATTAATTACCGTCTTCTATACATAGAACACCTTAAGTCTTGTTTTAAAATGTAAACACTCGCTTTAATTGAAGTGAAATTATATTCTGTTTTAAAGCCGACTCTACGTACCTGTGCAAATTATCTTAGAGTTAGAAACTAATTACAACAAATGAAATTAAAATAACGCAATAATAAATTTAAATATAACTAACACCCTTTCTTCTTTGTACATACATTTTAATTTTATGTTAATTCGCGTCGGCCATAATTTTCTTTGGACCACGTAGCCCTAGTTAGTATAAAGTTGCATTAAACTCGTTGCTATTTCACGTTAAGTTTTGATTAAAGAGTAAGGCAACAACGTTGTGCCTGAAATCTTTTGTAAGAGCTCCTCTGAACGTATTATTTTTGGGGTGGTCTTTCAAAATAATATTTTCTTTACGCGACGTAATTTCTTTACCCTATTAGCCTAGCCGTTAGCTTTTTGCAAAGCTGAGTTCTCATTACGTTGCATTGCAAAAATAGGTTACCTTTAAACCGTGTGCCAAGCGAGAAGAACTATTACAATGATGGCTTTTGACTGGGGGGCTGTTTTGTATGCTGGAATGACCCTTTCAGTCGGATTCTTTTCTTCGCAAACAATTATAGCGCATTGCGAGACGCGGGCGAAGGATTGTGGACGGTTAATGATAAGGCAGATGGTGGCGGTGGCTTTGCCTGGCAAATCTCGCCGTAAGTCGACGTGAAAGCAATGGCTTCTGCAATAAAATTAAAATTAATTGCGAAATTTATGACACGGACGGTTGCACTGACTACTGTTTTAGTCTTACAAATAAGAGCCGTCATTACGATTTTAAGGCTCGACTGAGATTATAGTCCTGCACAGGCTGCACCATGACTGAAGAATGTTAAGTGAAATATAATTTGTTTTCAATTGGAGGAAATACTTGTAAATTAATTACTTATAAATAATAATATGTGTCCCTGCTATACTCACGTGTTTAGACGACGTTAGCCCGACTAGTTTCGAACCCATCCGGGGTCCTTTTTCAAGGGAGTCAGTTCGCGCACGCGCCGCGGTTGTGACTGTGGGCCGCGCGTGCCGCTGCCCGTAGAGGCCGTTGTACACGTGAGTACAGCCGGGACAGATATTATTTATAATGGAAATCACTCACGGTAGTTTAAACGCTCAATTACTTATACACATATCACACACTGGCTTTAGTCACGTGTTTAGTCGACGTTAGTCCGACTAGTTTCGAACCCATCCGGGGCCCTTTTTCACAGGGACTCGCGCGTCGCGGTTGGTACTTAGTAACTTAATATGAAACTAGACCGAAGTTTAGTTCCAAGAAGTTTCAACCTAACCTAACCGTGTCTTCACTGAATATTCGATTTCGAAACTAGTTCCGGGAATCGAATATTCAGATAAGGTACGGTTTAATTATTATAGTCCATTATATTGGCGAATCTTCTGTCAAATACGTACAGAAGCAGAATGTAATCATATTTGTTGCTAAAAGGGAAGAGAAACGAGACGATAGCGCATCTCTCAAATTAGGTGATGATCTGTTGCTAAATCCCTTTATTATCGTATGTGGTCACATAGAATACTTCTTTAAAGGAAAAAGGCTTGAAGATGTATTTATTCACTGAACGTTTTATGGTCGTGAAAGACTTAGTCCCTTATAGGAAGTCAGTGCGAACATGCCGTCGCGGCGCGTCGTGTTGCGAAGCAGACGTCGATGGTGAGGCGCACGCCAGTCGCATAATGAACAGATTTATTGACAGGGTGTTGTGTAATTATAATTGCTAAACTATTGGATATTTAGAATACCTATCATTCATTTGTTTTGATGTCTCGTCGTTGTCTCAACTCATGGACGTCCACTGCTGACCATTGTCCTCTGCTATCGGTATTTGAATTAATGGAAAAGGGGTCTCCCAAAAGGTGCAAAGGTGGTAGAGTCTTGACTTATCATAAGTGGCATTGGTGTCCTGTATCATCATTATCATGATCAACCCATCGCCGGCTCACTACAGAGCACGGGCCTCCTCTCAGAGTGAGAAGGGTTTTGGCCATAGTCTACCACGCTGGCCATGTTCGGATTGGTAGACTTCACACACCTTTGAGATCATTATGGGGAAAAGTTCAAAATCCCCTTCAGCAAAAGTTTACCAACGCTAGGTTTTTCGATTGTCATTTCGAAACCTTCGTATATCAACCATCGTTCCCCCGAGCTAAAAGTATTTGCCTTTTCAGCTTTCCAATAATTGGTTGATCAGCTCTTCTTTTCTCTTCTACGGATCTCCCCATTGCTCTCATTTGATCTTGAATGCCCATCTATGGTGGATTGTAGATTCTTAGAAAATCATTGTAATAATCTCTATACTTACCTGTAATTGTGCAAATAAATGATTTTGGTTTGATTGTGATTTACAGTTTTTTACTTAGAAGTGTTTATTAATTTGATTGCTAAATTTTATTAACTTGTATTGAGACAGTTATTATTTAATGTGTTTTGATTCTATCGAATATAATTTTTTAGTTTACAGTGTCAATAATAGTTTTAGGTGATTGTATATGCAGTTGACAATTCCTGCGAAACGCATTCTATTGGATCTATATGTAAATTCTAATAACCGTTGTTTACGATTACTTCACGAAATCATTTGAATGTTAGAACCTTTCGCGTAATTCACATTTATAAAATATCGACAAGTCATAGAGACTAACAAGTAGGTACTGCGCTACGTTATAGGTTGTTAAAGTTTGAATAGGTGTATAACTGTTGATACCTTGCAGTCTTTTATAATGGTTTAGTACTATAGCCATTTGTATCCATTATAAAACTGAAAAATACTGATTTTCAGTGCTATTATCACTTCTCTAACTAGATGAAGTAATTTCACAGTCACACACAGTCAGTCACAGAATCACAATTTTTTTTAAATAAAACATTCTTGAATTTTAGCCGTTGTTATTAGAACTTACTAGCGAAAAAATGTTGTACCTACTTAACGAAAATAAAATTAAAGTAGGTACTCGACTAATCCAACTATTCATAGCATTGAGTCGAAGATTTCAAAGCAAAAAGAGCAAAATTAAAGATTTCATTGGAACAACTTTCCAAATTTCATAGAAAATTAAAGATTTACGAGAATGCCACTTTTTTCTGAAAACTTACATTAAGGGCTTAGTATAATGATGACAAAAATTGATCTCTTTTCTCAATTCGTAAATCGCGACTCAGAAACCATTAATAAATGGCCCACTTGGAATGCGAAAAACGAAAATCACTGAAACGGTGAACCCGCCATCGACCTGTCACTAACAATAGCGATTTGGCTAACATCGCGACCGAGATTTGCATAGCGCATTCGCTAACAAGACACGTCCGAGTACAATTGCGTTCGCGAAAGAACCCTACTCAAATATCCCATTTCTATTTTAACCCCCGACGCTTGTACACTTAGAGACAGTCGTAACATTTCTAAAGAACTCAATGCACGATTTATAGAACAGTAGTGATTGGCAGAGACGCGACGTAGCGTGAACACAAGTTTATGTCTTCTGCATAGAACAATCAATGGTGATAGATAGCTTAGAAGATGTCGGCAACGTCACGTCCAAAATCTATCAAGAATAGTTCGTGCCCATGCCACATCTTTCGTATATGGTTAATATACACATCTTATTGTAGCTTTTTATTAGGGCTGAGCGCACATTGGCTACTATCGCCTAAACGTCTAGCATTTCTCAGCCATAGAGAATTATCTGTGTCGGCAGCTATACAATGCTCAAAAGTCAAATGCTTCAACTCAAGCCATCTCCAAGTGTCTCGATGGAAACTCAAGCTAAAAGAAGTGATTGCTTAGGCGATGAAATTACCGCCGTTTCTGAACCTCCGGCGTCTGACCCGTGCGGCATTTTTGTACTTCTATTGTCGCGTCATTCGCTTCGGCTGCGATCCAGGGAAAGTCTACCTTAAACTGCTTCAGAGCCAATTTTATGAGGTTTCCATGTAAGCTGAAGCGGCAATGGGCCGGTCATGTCTGTCGCAGAACCGATGGCCGATGGGGCAGACGTGTTCTGGAGTGGAGACCGCGTACCGATAAGCGCAGTCTGGGGACGATCTCCATCCCGCTCCCGACCGATGACCTGAAGAAGGTGGTGGGGAGCAGCTGGATGAGGAAGGCGGAGGACCGTGTTTGGTAGCGCGCTCTTGGAAAGGCCTATGTCCAGCAGTGGACGCAAACAGGCTGATAGATTGGATTGGATTGGATTCCACGTAAAATTTGGTTCCAAAAAATGACAGCCGTCTCCTACTCTACTGTTAATGTTCGACCCGTACAACCGCGTCGGCTACTTAACGCTTTTTGCATACGAAAACGTCCGACTTTTACCTCCAGTGTCTCTTGTTATTACACTACTCTGTATTCAGGCTGCGTACAGTTGAAGGTCACCCTTCTAGTCCAGATAACGAGTAACCGACTATAAATTCCTGTTATTACTTCATTCGTTTCTACAGCCTCGCATACAATTTTTATTTTTTGTGGTTCCGTACATCAAAAGGAAAAAAGGAACCCTTATAGGATCACTTCGTTGTCTGTCTATCTGTCGTGTCTGTCAAGAAACCTATAGGGTACTTCCCGTTGGCCTACAATCATGAAATTTGGTCGGTAGGTAGGCAGATTTTTACCCTTACAGCACACGGTACTACTTGTAAGGGGAAAAATCGAGGCAGCAATGTTCCGCTACATTGCTGCCGCGACATTGCTGCCTAGCTCGGAATGTAATGTCATATAAGCTTATAGAGATTGTATGGGGACCAGTAGTGCCGCGACAGTACTGTGACAGCTGGTGACAGCACTGTTGTGGCAGCACTGCTGCGTGCAGCGTGGTTCGGAATCATACCTTAATACGCTGGACCAACGTGTATGCTACCTACTATAGAACATAAAAGTTGAAAAAAAATCAATGAAGTTTTATTATTTGATCACTTTTCCCACCGCTGCCACCATGTTTTAAAAAGTGGTTGGTTGACTCAATTCTACTTTATTTTACGACTGCCTTCATTAAGCATATATTATTGTTACAATAACGATACAGTTTTATTAGCTTAATGAATGCTTAAAAAATAGATCTTTATATAATATCTGTTAAGTGTTGAGAAGCGTTGAAAATAATCAAGCACAAAAATCATACTCTATAAACACCTCTTCCTATTAATCTACTTTACGTTTGACGCACTAACAACAAAGCCAGCATTTAATCCGTGCTATGATAAAACCAATCCCGTGAATCGTATTATAAATAAAGTAAACGCGCATTTGTCTGTGTCGTACGCGCCGTACGGAACGAGTTTTGGATAAAGCCTCTGCTTTATGCATCATTGCACACCTTATCGTAAATCACACCGTATAATGTATAGTGTGCGACAGGTCGAGATGGCAATCCGGGTTTGAGGCGGGGGTACGCTTCGCATACCCGCACGTCACCCGCGCTTGCCCGCATTCGGTTAGCGCGGGGCTGTGGTGTGCTATACATACGTACATATTATATCGCGAAAATAGCTAGTTAGTCAAATTCCGTGGGCATGCAATCGATATTGGATTCTGATGACAGTAACATATTCGCGGAAACGGCGACATACCCATTCTTTCTTTACCAAATTTAGGGGCGTTTGGCCTAGTTATAACAGCGCATACCAATCGATTGCGACTGCTTAGCAACGTTAACCCAAGATGGTAACTGGATTGGCTTTGTAGATCCGAATTTGACCGCAGCCAAAACTGGCGGCTTAGCCTGCTCGTCAAGGCTTGGAGCCTTGAAATCTCTTTCTGTTAGTTAAGTTGTATGAAAAAGGATCTGTGAAGATTTCCGAGAAAATTTCTACTATAATTTGATTAAGGGAAAGAGGTCACAACCCTCAGCAAGGATACGATGCAGAAAAGGATCAGGTGCTGACGAAATAATATATGCGCGGGATATTCATTTTATGCGCTGCGTGCTTTGCAGAAAGATGTGCGATCATCTTCATCATGTGGGTTGTAATTGAAGTGGAGGATCGTTCCGTTTCTTTTATCTTAATTTATTCGTTTCAAGCGGAGCCATCGCTAATGCTGCTGTGACCACTTGTCAGTTTCAATAACGAGGTGCGCGTGAATGTAACTGTGCACCTGTTGTTAATGATCGCATTTCTTTATTAAAGTAGGTATCAACAAGGTGTTAAGTAATTTGAATGCCTAATTTAGCGATGGGTTATTGTTTTTCTTATAATTATTAGCTGGTCGTTAAACTTGATCAAAACTTGCTAAATTCAAATTGATAAAATTAAGACCCGTAGGTAGTAGTGAGCCGGCGATGGGTTGATCATGAAAGTTACATGGAAACAATCGGCTTTTATTAAGCAGCTCATAAGATAGTGTAGTAGGTTCATTACTTATATACTTATTTATTCTACATATTGTAAAATTTTGTCTTTTCAAAAGAGTAGCTGTTGAGATTCTTGCCGGCACTTCTCAGTAGAATCTGCTTTCCGTACCGGCCCGGCGGCGGTGTAAGAATCTTGCTCTTGAATATTATAAGTAACACTAGTTTTACTCCTACATGAAACAAATATGAAATAAATACATTTTAGTTCATTTCGGTATCTCTTGGTTTCAACCAATAGCTGTAGGTATCCTGCAAGGAATAAGGTCATAGGACATGTTTGTACCGCTAGTGTTCAGCGATTCGCTGGAGGTCAGTTTTTCGAGTTTTGTGCCACTTCAGTTTCGCAACTCATTGAGATATTCCTTTTTTAGTATTTCCAATATTTGATCAGTCAATAACAATACTTTAACTGCTGCGACATGTTATTTGTTCGATATTTATTAGCAGTTGACATTTATTAATTTCAGTTCTGAGATGTGGAACAAAAATTGTACATAATTGCTATGATATTTATTATAGTTGATTGGAAGATAAAGAGCCGTATGTCTAGTATATCCAGCTTACATATTAATATTAATATCCAGAGAAATGATTGTCCTACTGTAATCGTTTGTCAGTTTCAATAAAATGGTTTCAATACTTGAAGGGCATTGCGCATTTATTATTTTGTAACTAATGACCCTACTGTTATATTGTAAAGTCTAATAGCTTACAAGTAGTAAGTTTGCTCGTCTCGTTTAAAGCCAAACCGCACACGATAATTTAGTAGCACCGATCAGCGATAAATATTGCATTATTTTTGGCGACTTGGTTGCGTTTGATGTACCCTATCCGCGAAAATAAGTTAGTATAGCGCTTTCTCTGTAACATAATCCAATACATAAAGATAGATAGAGGCAAACATCTCACGTTAACCATTCTGAGCCACCAACCAATCACAAACATGTTTTCAAAACTATTCGAAAATGTTTTTAAAAAACTTTCCGATTTAATTAAAAAACTTAGGGTTGGTGGCTCAAAATGCTTAGCGCCTACTGAGATTTTTGCTTCTATGACTTTTATGGGATAACGTAACATAGAGTGCTATATGGACTTCTTTTCGCAGATAGGGTAGGTATGGTTGTAGGTGTCAACATCACATTCTAGAGCCTCTCTAAATTACTGTGACTGACGTTACAATGTGTTTTAAATAAAACGTGCAATAACTGGAAATAGGTATTTTCCGGAATCTATGCGGATATGAGATCAAATTGCAACCTCGATCATCATCCGAAAAGCTATTAAGTCCCCGATAGCTGATACTAAAAGTATCGTGTGTGTTGTGGTCCTTAGTGATAGTGCAGCGATAGTAAGTAAGAGATTTAATTACAGATTAGACAACAAAATACGTTCTTAACAAAAACAAGTTGGTGGCTTTGATGATTTGTATAGAGTCAAGAGCAAAATGAAATAGTTACGTAATGTGGTATTCTTTCTCTTAATGAGTGCTCAATTCCCACTTAATGCCTTAAGTTGTTATGTATAGCTTCTATTCTTTTGTATTAATCGTTAGCCATTCTTTATTTGGCTGGCTTTTGGTTCGGTTGGCAGATAAGAGGCCTTAATGTGCATAAGATTGCCGGAAGCTTCATACTGGAATTTATTATGCTATTTAATAGGTCTAAGTTTGACCATGAATTCTTTAATGATTTAACCGTATTTTCCTGACACCAGTGAGAATCTAAGCCTTTTGCCCGCCAGACGACTAATCTATTTATTTATAATTGGGTTGTGTTTGACAACAACCAAAATATAAGTCCCGCAAATTGCTATTGCGCTGGAAACATGTCTCATTAACAACGAAATGGCGTCATTTTGACGTCAGCTGAAATAAAAATATACCATCAGCTCGGAACTTCATTCTAGTGCTTACTAAAGTGTCACTAAAATGGCGGCCACGCGCATTAGCAATTTGTGGGGCTTATACCATAGGAGGGATTATAAAACAACCAACAAACAACCAACCGCAACAAGCGAACCGTAGCTTAGTGGTCAGAGCGTCGGTCACGATCCCAGAAGACGCGGGTTCGAATCCTGCCTGTATTTAAAATTATTTAGTTTAGGATTATTAAAGTTAGTTTGGAACGCGTTTGCCTACAAGATGCCTATTCCTTCTTGCTTCTAAAGTACTCATCCTGGGCTTCGTGTAGGAAATAATGCTGAAAATATCTATAGTGAAATGATTCTTTGTATATTTTGTTTGCTAGTTGATTGAAAATTGTGCGTGTCAGTGAGTTGAGTGCGTGGGTGGTACGTTTACAGCTCTCCCAAATGGCCTATCACCAGCAAAAGTTCACAATTAACGTCAAATTGTCTCTGTTAGTGAGAAATAATTACTGATCCTGGTCGCGTGACTAGCCTGCTGATGGATAGCGTGTCGAGATACGATCTCTGCTGCCGAATTTCTTGAGTTCGTCCTTTTTTAGCTTTTTAAACCGTCTGAATGTTGACTGGTAAATTATCGAATTATTCGAATCTACGTTGTTTATTTACTAGGTAGTAGGTAGGTAGGTAAGTTTTTGAAAATATGCCGCAGTTGGAACAGTTTATTCATTCTCCATTTTAAATTTTTTTTTTGGTCGTCGTAAAATTGTTGCATCGTAATTATGGAATAATATTACATTGTTTATTTTGAATTTGAAAAGGTTTTAGGGAGGTAGAAAATTGTTATAGTTTTGTTATTATGCAGTAGGTACAGTACGCGGCAGAAAGTAATGTACATTGGCCTTTAGTCTGTACTAAAGAAGGTACGAAGAGGCAAATATATTCATGTGCTAAGATAAAATTTCCTAAAATCTAAATATAAAAGGAAAAGGTGACTGACTGATCTGTCAACGTACGGCTCAAACTACTGGACGAATCGGGCTAAAATTTGGCATGCAGATAGGCGATAGCTGTTATGACGTAGGTAATTTCAACCTCTAAGAGGGTGAAATGGCGGTTTGAAATTTGTTAAGTCCACGCGGACGAAGTCGCGTACATAAGCTAGTAAGAGATAAGAAATCAAAAGAACAGTCACTCCTGGATAGGTACATCCTATATAGGTAGACTCTAACTATTCAAGGCCTTTTACACGTCAGTATATCTACTAGTTAAACTGAAATAGAAATCCTTGTTGAGTCACGAGTTCCATATCAGATAACGGCGGCTATTTGTCCGTTGTCATTGTACGAGAACCTACACTTGCTGACCTTGTCCTATAGAAAAATAAAAATGAGATCGCAATTTAAAACTACCGTTACATGTATTAACTTATAAGGCCCCAAAAATGTAAAATTGTTTAGGGCTCAGTGGCTTAAAAAGAAATAGCCGTCCGCA
Organism: Maniola hyperantus; assembly: GCF_902806685.2. NCBI lineage: Eukaryota > Metazoa > Arthropoda > Insecta > Lepidoptera > Nymphalidae > Maniola > Maniola hyperantus. The sequence goes on from NC_048546.1 coordinate 8,844,699, forward strand.
CGATCACTCAATTATTATTATTAAGTTGATGCATGAAAGGAAAAGCTGACTGACTGACTGACTGATCTATCAACTCACAACTCAAACTACTGGACAAATCGGGCTGAAATTTGGCAGGCCGATAGCTATTAAGTATGACGTAGACGTCCGCTAAGAAAGGATTAAAAAAAAAAAATTAAAAATTCAACCTTTATAAGGGGTAAAACAGGGGTTTGAAATTTGTGTAGTCCACGTGGACGAAGTCGCGAGTATAAGCTAGTAAGTATTAAAATATTTTTATACCAAGTGAGAATTTTACTCTTAGTAAGTTACCTAGGTAGGTACAGTTATCAAATTTAGCGGTTTATTTTATTTTATTTTTTATTTTATTCATTTATTTGTAATCAACAGCGTTAAGGATAATATAATCTTACATTTCAGATACAAGGAATTTCATTTCTTAACAAAATCTTGCTATGCCTAATATCACCTAAATAAAATGCGGAACCCTTATTTCAAAAGTTCGACTCGTTCTTAATCGGTTTTTTATTTAAGATTCATTCTCATAATATTTCACTGCCATGTAAGTTAAACAATGAGATTTGGGTCAAAATTGTTACAATAAAGTCTCTAAAGGCATTATCGGAACGGGCAATCGCCGTACGTCCACGAATGTTTTTCTTTGTTGCCCAAATGCTGAGGTGCTAAAATAAAGCTTTGTGTACACTAGCGGCATACGGTGACAACCTAGTGGTTAAGACCTGCTTCCTATTCGGGAGGTCGTGGACACGATCCCGGGCGCGCACTTCTAACTATTCAGAGTTATACATTTTAGAACTAATTTAAAAATTTAATTAAATTGCTTTAACGGTGAAAGAAAACTTCGTGCAAAAAGCTGCATGCCTAAGAGTTCTCCATGACGTTTTCAAAGGTGTGTGAAGTCTGATAATCTGCAGTTAGCCAGCGTAGTGGACTATGGCTTAAACCCTTCTCGTTCTGAGAGGAGACTCAGTAGTATGCCGGCAATGGGTCATTTATGATGATGATGATGATACACACTAGCACCTCAAGCATAAACGTACCACCAAAATATCTAATATTATTTTGCCTAGTAGGTATGGATCTGAGAAAACTGCTTTACTACAAGTATTTCTTGGTTAAGCCTCTTTCACCTTAGACTATATTTAGTCACCTACGATAAGGCACAAGGTGAGACCACAGTCAAGGGCAAGCTTGCCCTCGAGCAGGTTTAAACGAAACATGTGTGGAATACTTCAAACAACCGACTTTTGTTCTTTATGCCCTAAGCTTTACAGTGCAAGTTACATCAAGATCAAGTTTCCGTGAACGTCCAATACGTCCCGCAAGAATTATTGCAGGTCTTAGCACATCTTCTATTTCGCACGCCTCACATTGTTATTAAGTTCAGAGGTGGATTTGTTTACGAGTCAACGCTTTCGAAAGGTAACTTTAAACAGAATACAGAATAGATGTAGAAGTGGTAACGGACTATCAGCTTGCCGCGCGCTGCGCATATTATTATGTCTTCTGAAACCTCAGGATGTGTTATTATAAAAACAGACATGATATTCACATAGCGTTACAGTTAATTTATGTTGCTTTGGATGCTAGAGATTTGTGCTTTCGAATCATTTCCACTTTGAGTGGGTTACTAAAAATCGGCGCTTTCCCGGTAGGTATTAGCGGACGGCCCAGGCGCGAGCGGGTGCGTCTTGCGGGGCGGGCAGCGTGGCGGGCGCAATGTCATACTTTCCATCTCGCTCTCGATTAGGGCACGTCCGCGCGTCTTCTTTTCAATTTCTTGTAAATATTAAAAGTTCTGCACGCTGCCCGCTCTGTAGAACGCACCCACTCCCACCTGCCGCCGACTTTAAGACGGCAGATGCTATTTCTATAATTTTGGAATACTTAGAACTCTGTGGTGACAAATACCGTGGCATACCCGTACCAACTCGAGTGAAAACATCGCTGCGCTATGCCGATGACATATAATTGATAATGTAAATATTGTGATTGACCCGGACCTAGATATTCACGGATATTGGAGTGATCACGAACTAGCTACAATACGTTTTGTATTATATTCTTTGGAATTCACAAGTAATTTTTTGATAGTCCTTTTTTAGAATGAAATAAATTTATTTCATTTAGGTTTGATGTGCCAAATGATATAAAATACTATTTAATTCTAATAAAAATAATTTAAATTAGACTATCTGATATACACTCAAATGCTGTGTTGATTGAAATCTAAGAAAATTCAATAAATATTAATTCAGATAGTCTCTAAATTGATGACTTTTCACGGTGCCATCGCGTTTAGATTTTACAAAAGGTTAGTATAAAATTATTCATGTGTCTTGATAGCATGTCGAAGTCTTCGTCTGTTTTGCATTTATTCGACAATAAAGGTCACGTATAGTACGCGACAGGTCGATATGGCAATCGGGGAATGAGGCGGAGGGACGCCCCGCACACCTGCACGTCACCCGCGCTCGCCCGCACCGGGATAGCGAAGGGGCTGTGCGGGTCGTTTCCACCCCTATTGCCATCTCGACCTGTCGCGTACTACACCTATGCTTTCATAACGGGCGACTAGGTATGCAGAACATTAGCCACGCGGGCATTCGCTCTTTGGGGTGGCATATCGGTCGCAATTCACTTTCGACAGCGGTCGTGCGCCTCACGGCCTACGAGTGCACAAAGCCTGTCTTAAGGGGCTGCTAGATAAAGTTTTATAGATGACTAGATGATGCCCGCAACATCGTACGCGTGGGTTTTGGTTTTTTAAAAATCCCGTGGAAATCCTTTGATTTTCTGAATAAAAAGCAGTCTATGTCCTTCCCAAGGATGTAAGCTGTCTCTGACCTGATTTCATCAAAATCGGTTAAACTTATGGGCCGTGAAAAGCTAGAAGACAGACAGACAGACTTTCGGATTCATAATATTAGTATGGAAGTATGGATATGGATTTGGATAAAATGAGTTTATTACGTGCTCGTGATTTTGATGCACGTTTGTATATTGTCAAGCCCGTAATTGAACAAAGCAGCTTCTAATCCAGCCTGCAGGTTGAAAAATTTCATTTATTTGGCTTTTTCGTAGAGCTTTTAAAACCTTTATTAAAATATTGCGGCTACTTTTTTTAGTTAGAGTGGTTAGAGGCTTATAGTAGAAGTTAGAATACTGCAGGCGTATCAATAACTGTTGTAGCAACCGCAGAGTTTCTTTGCGGTTCTTTTCGGTAGTAAAGGAATTTTGAACCAGCAATGGTAGGTATGGTACATTCATTTGACTACCTATTCAGAAATAGAAATAGAAAGATATTTCAAATAAACTTTTACAAGAAGGTACTTTTAAATCATCTTTACATACGGAGTAGAATCGGCAAGAAACACGGCGGTTGCTCATTTCAAAGATTCGATTTAGAATATTAATATGCCTGCAGAAACACTTGTAAATATTTATTTTAAAAAATATTCTGTTATTTTAATACCTCGAGACAGGTTACGTCGTTGCCTATTCCGACTATATATTTAGGTATCGTTTCGTAGAAAAATTAGCTACGCGTAGCCATAACTCGTAGTGGCACCTTAAGCCGCGCTAACCGAGTATCAGGATTATGATCTACGGCCGTAATTATGAAGTGGTTACTTACAACACGCTGAACCAGCAGTTTGCTTGTCTTGCGTAACTGCGTAGCCGGCCAGATGCTTATTTGCGCGATAGCAAATTATCATCTGGTTAACTTTACATTAAGCGCGGCGTATTGTAGTCGCTACTTCGTGCGTACTTAATTAGATTTTCTTTGAGCCGCGGAGCTGAAATTGTTTCGTTGTTTTACAATTTACTTAATTATTTATTCATTTTAATAAAAAAAATTTTAGATCTTGAAATGTTTGTCTTTCACAGGTACGTACAAATTCTGATACCTTGATGAACTCTGAAGTAGAATCAGAAATTTGGAAACTCATGAATCTCTTCACTGGGTATAGGTAAGTGTGGATATAAGATGTCTAAGCTTGTTGTAGTTTTAATAAATACAACTAGAAAATAGAATGAGTGCCGTTTACTTAAGAATTTTTTTATCCGCCCCTTTAATTATTTGCTTTTTATCGTAGTTTTGAGCGCTTTCAGTGGAAAGCATTGTAACTTATAAAAAAATATAGACTAGCATTTGGCTGCAATCAGCATTGCCAAAGCGCATGCCTAGAAGATGCCTATTCACTCTTAACTTAAAGGTACCATCATTTAAATTGGAGGGGAAAACTGATGCTGAAAACTGATAAAGCCTTTTTGAAGTCGAATCTTCTATCGAAGAAAAGTATTTGTATAGAGATGGCAAATAAACAAAGGCTTGTAGGGGAGATCGATTAGACCGCGCGGCGGTTAATAAAAACTTCGCCACTGGCTGCGCGGAATGCCACGTAAGTTGATCCTTTAAATGAGTGAGAAGGAATCCCGGCGGGCGCGCTCACGCGAATCCCACTGCTGACACTATCCCTTTCTAATTTTTATTTGAAAAGTCTACATTGGCCCTTTTCATTATTTCTAAACATTATTTTAGATTTTTATTATTTGTTGTTATAGCGGTAGGTAATAGTAGTAGTAGTAAAATACACATTCTGTGAAATGTTTCAACTCTCTACCTATTACCACAGAATAATATAATAGTTGCTATTACCGTTCATGACATACAGCCCGCTTGACAGACGGACGGACGGACGGACAGCGGAGACTTAGTAATAGGGTCCCGTTGGCCCTATAAATTGAAAATATTTATTTAACACAAAATATTTTCCGAAAAAAATACTCTATTTTTATGTTAAAAAATTTCACCTACCGTATGTTAAAAATAAACAAAAATCAATATTAAAAAAATATTCAGCTAGTTTAAATTAAATTTGTAGGTGCATCTTTTAAACAACGTGTTTCTTTCAAAAGTCTGGTCAATTTCTGAATTAAAAATTCGTTGATAAGTCCACATAAAGCAGTGTTATTCAATACAGCAATTAAGATTGGCAAGTAAGGCACGTTAAGAACGGACTTTTGCGGCGAAGGCTAACGAAAAAGGTTTCAGTGGATACAAAAAAAAATGCGTGAGATATTATTATGATAATCTTTAAGAATGTGAATAAAAGCGTTGGCATTTTTCATGCTTTGCTACATTATATTTTGCTATAAAAATATTTTAGAATTTTTGATATTCGTTATAATCTCATAGAGCTATTACATTTTTTTTTCAAAACACATGTGCTCAGAGTTAGATAGAGTAAAAACCTCTGGTAGAAGCAATGCAAACTCTACATATGAGTTAAAAAAACTTCTACATAACACACATTAGGTATTATTTCTAAATCTAATTATATTAAGTAGATTCGATCGAGATAAGGTACGTAGTGCCCCGTCCTATAGTTTGGCTCGTCTTGGCGGGGGCACTACCGTACCCTCTGATATAACTACCTATACCATCGTATTAGTAGAATAACGGTAACCTTCAATAAAATGTACCTTGTAGATATGTAAAACTTCTGTCAGGTTCTGTATAGGGCAGAGTAGGAGCGGTGACTATCCCACGCATTATGGTAAGCCCGTGTAGTTACGAGTATAACCGTTAACTGTTGTAATTACCGCTTTTGTCTTTGCTGCCGAATATGAGATACCCTTTGTGTAGGCTCTCTCGTTCTGATAGAGGCTTTATAAAGCGGACGTTGTTAGCGTGCGTATAAAATACGGGTCAGAAGTCTCCGTTGCATTAACACTTGTGTGGTAAACTACGGGAATGACCCTTTCAGTGACATTATACCTACCATGGACATGTTACGTTCATTGCATGGTGCATAAAGTTCATGCACAGAGTAAGACAGAAGATACAAAACACACGAGAGTAGAAACGATAGCGCTCTATAAATGTGATCCAAGTGTCATAGCTTTAAATCTTCAGTTTAAAATTTAAACACGTATGGCACACATCTATAGTACGCGTCAGGTCGTGATGGCAATCGAGGAGGAAACGCCCCGCACACCCGCACAGCCCCCACGCTAACCCGGTGCGGGCGAGCCTCATACCTCGATAGCCATCGCAACTTGTCGCAGACTCTACTTCTTTTTTACACATATATTATATCATTGGACCCGTATAATAAAGCCTACAGTCAATACAAACGACTTCTAAACAGACGAGAAGCAGTGTAATAAAATCAATATCCACAAATGCACTGTCATAATTTTAATGGTCCCATTGCTCCTTTCTATCAACTTTGTACGAGAATAAAAACTAGTACGATATCATTCTAAAGTTGTTCTCGATCCAGGCATCAAAATTATTCGGCTAACGTTTCGGAACAATCGATGGACAAATAAAAACTCAAGAGGACCTACACGAATCGATCCGAGAACCTTCTCTTAAGTACACTGTTAAAAATAATTGCATCGCTTCAAGCCTTGCGTTTCTTGTCAAAAATGTAGAACTCTCCGTATAAAATCGGTGCATTTTATGATTTATTCTTAGTCGATCAAGCATAGATTATGCAGACAGAAATGTTAAAAAGAGTACAATGAGTAAGGGGCAAGTAAAACTCGAAAGCTATTTATCATAAACTTATCGGAACACCGCGGCGGCGCTCGGTTCTCTCTCACGTCCATATCGACACCTACTAGGAAAAACTATGTATCTCATTTTTCATCACTTTACAGGAGAGCGCGTCAAAGATTTAATTTTTTTTTATTAATTTCTAAGCCTTATAGCGCCATCCAACCTTTAAAATGTTTATCAGCAAGGTAAAATCTACACTTTCATATAGTTTATATATTTTATTCTGAGTACTTTTTTGTGAGTTACAATTTTTTGAATACAACAAAATGGCATTGTAATTAGACATACAATTCAATATTGTGTATTAATATTTCCTTTATTCAGTAAAAAAATTGTAAGTTGCCTGAGCTACGATGAAAATTCTCTCAATACGAAAGTACATCGATAATACGAAAAGATACTTGCCGAGGACAAGGCGGTATCTTACATTACCATTTTAGTTAAGTACGTAATATAATAGGCTACTTGACTCATATCTAATTTCATCCAATAAATGATTATTTATTATAGTATTTTGCTTAAGACAACGAAATATATCAATAACAATTATTAAAAACGCAGGATGGATATATAAATCCAATTTAAAAAAATACAGTTTTTATTTTTATTTGAAACGCAGAAAACGCTGTCAGCCATGATGTGACGTCATTAAATATGTAAACAAAGAAATGTCATCTCTATGTCACGCGGGGACTAACGTAGTATCCATATATATAAAATTTAAAGTCCTGACTAACTTATATATCAACGCACAGCCTAAACATCTAAACAGCTGGTCCAAGATACATGAAATTTAGTGGGTGTGTTCTTTGTAGGTAAAGAGAAGGTATCCACTAGGAAAAGATTTTTTGAAATTCCACCCCTGAGTGGGTTAATGGGGGTTTGAAATTTATGAAGTCCACGCGGGCGAAGTCACGAGCATAAGCTAGTTTTTATATATTTCTAAAAACTCATAGTAAACGTAAAAAAATATCGTTTTCTCTTTATAAATTGAATAAGTTATTAAGTAAGACTTACAACAAAGTGATCTTTGCAAAAATAAATTTGGGTTGAAGTCGTTAGTCATATAGGATCCCTTTAAGCAAGTCTTCGCGTGTTACGTATATTTATTTCACTGGGCACTCTAATCCACAACTTTCCTGTGGTCTTTATCGATGCGTTTTTACATTCTCGGATGATACAATAACGATATTTACTATATTTTTCATGTAAACTAGTATAGAAGTCATGTTTATTAAACTTTGGGAGGTTACGCTGTTGTTTACAAATGCATGACGTCAGAGCACAGATAATCTATCGGTCAAACATGGCCGACAGTGTTTTCAGCTGTCTAAGAAAAATATATTTTTAAATTAAAGTTTTACGGTTTTTAGGGCGCAAAAAAATATAGTGTTAATTTTTTTGATCTAATAGGACAAATATTAACCATTTAAGACCAACTTAAAAAAAGTGTCAACTAGCCTATTGATGGCCGCCTTAGGAAAGGATGTGTAACTAAATATACTTACCATTTCATTATCTTCAATGGATGCTGACTTACAATCTTTTTACACTGGCTAAAATCGCAAAGAGATTTAATTTAGATACAGGGGTGAGCTCAAACATAGAGCATTTTTTGTTCACTATGAGTATGATTGTTACTCAAAATCACTAAAAAGTTAGTTATGATGTTTTTCCTTGCAGGTGTCGATACTGGGCTGTGTCGTCTTCTTTTTGTTTCGAAAACAATGATTACCGCGTTGTCTGGCATGCAATGAGCGAGTTGGACGCTAAGATTGTTTTGCATCGAACGAGGTGAAACCATCAATTTGTATGGAGTTGCGCGGGAAACACGGTCGCTCCTTGAACAACTCGACCGAGGGCTATATTTAAACTTTTTAACACTTGAACACTGCCAATAATTTATTGACCGAGGAGTTCCTAAACCACTTTCCAAATGTTCACTGCAATCATTCTAATAGACTTTCATGACTCTTGAGCAAACGTAAACATTTTATGTAATGGATTCCAAGTAGGTACGCAATAATGAATAGAGAACTTTATGAACTAAAAAGAGCCATAATCATGTCATTTCGTTATCCATTCCTTTGTAGCTCTGTGGATTATGCCATTATCATCATATACTCATCGCCGGCTCACTACTCAGCACACGTCTCCTCTCAGCATAAGAAGAGTTTGGGCATCGTCCGCCACGCTAGTGAAGTGCGGATTGGCAGACTTCACAGTTCACACACCTTTGAGAACTTTCTGAGAGTTCTTCATGGACCATGTGCCCTTTCGTAATCCACTGTTAGTTTATCACGATCCTAACAACTAGATATTTCAAGTTTGATTTACCAATACATTCCTATGTATGTAGAAGCCTTAATAAAACAATTTCCAAAAGGGAATATTCACACTTGTGCGATTGTGTACATGCATCCCTCGTTTGTAGTCGTACTGTGGATTCGAGTGCCGATGTAAACCAGTGTTGCATTTACAGTACACGTTCCGACTTCGGCTGATACACCCTACCGATCAATATGTACTCGTTTGCATACAAAATATACAAGTTATTCTGCCAAGTAAGTACGTACTGAGATAAGTTGGTGACTTTTCTTGTTTGGAAGCAAGTGAGTTTTGGTTTTTAGCAAAGACATCCCATTTTTGTTTGTGTGGTGACAAGTTTGAACTTTATAAGTCCCGAAAATTGCGCTGGAATCATGTCTCGATAACATCGAAATGACGTCATTTTGACCTCAGCCGAAATAATAATATACCATCAGCCCGAAACTTCAGTCTAGTGCTGACGTCACTAAAATGGCGGCCACGCGCATTAGCAATTTGCGGGAGTTATACTACGATCTCAGCTGCTCGTAAGCTATGATGCATTTTATGATGGAAGCAGGCTTACCTGGAGGAGATATGTCAGTTTTTGGGCCCATACTCCTAATTGGTTACTTACTGCCAGCCTTATATCGGAACGCTAAAAGGCTGAAAGGCACGATATTACCGGTAGGGTAACAAGCTTCCTACCAGACCGTATTATTATGTACCTAAACTCAATTTTAAATTTATACCACTTCCGAGATAATAAGTAGCCTATATAATATATCCCTGCACGTCTTTAATTATGTCTATACAAAAAATAACGGCAATCTTTTGCTCCGTTACGGCCTGATAGAGAGGACAAACCAATAAACAATCACATTCATATTTATAACTAGCTGATGCCCGCGACTTCGTACGCGTGGATTTAGGTTTTTAAAAATCCTGTGGAAACTCTTAAATTTTCCGGGATAAATAGTAGCATATGTCCTTCCCCGGGTTGCAAGCTACCTCTGTACCAAATTTCGTCAAAATCGGTTGAACGGTAGAGCCGTGAAAAGCTAGCAGACAGACAGACAGACACACTTTCGCATTTATAATATTAGTATGGATATGGATATTGGTGGTAATGGTAATGGCACAATTTCTATGAACGGAATTTCTGCATAGAGCAGTGACTCTTACGCCATAATATACTGGAAAATGATTTGCATCAATCCACTCCTACAAATACAACCAGCGAAGTGCAAATAAACAGCTGCGATTGCGGGAACTCATAATAATTTGTTGAATTAACAAGCAGTGGCGCCCGATGTATTGTAGTAGGTACCTAGTTGTAGACGGGTTCCCGCGTCGCCTTGTAATGATCAGCATCTGTGAATCAATGAGATCCGTGCGCATTTTATTTAACGCGGCGATAAATTTGCATCGTCAAACAGCGGCTGCGGTCGGCGCCGAGGCACGTTCAGCAAATAGAATAAATACGTCCCTCGTTCGCCCTCCCTCCCTACGTCCCCGCCCGTAACCCTATTACAAACAAAATTAGCCTCCTCTACATTGTGCTACCGACTTGAGCTCGTTTTTAGGGTATCGTACTCGAAGGGTGACCACGAGACTATTACTAAGCCTCCACTTGTCCGTCTGTTTGTGCGCCTGTCTGTTGGCGGGATGTTTCTCATGAATCGTGATAGGCAAATTTTCTATTGCCGCTATAACAAAAAACTCGCACTTGAGCAGTTTTTAGGGTTCCTTACCTCAAAAGGCAAAAGTTTATAGAATCAGTTCGTTGTTTGTCTTTCTGGAGACATCAAGTTGAAATGAGTTAAGTACAATCCCTTGGAGCAGTGAAAAATGTAACTTCTAAATCAACGCAATCAAAAGGTAAGGTAATATAAGGAATCATGAAGTTTGACAAGAAGTAATGGCTTATTACACAAGTCAAGGGAAAAATTCTAAAACCATAAATTTGTAAGTAAATAATCAGATTAAAATTTTCGATTACAAACTTATTTTTCAGTTGGAGATAATTTCAGCAACAAAATAATTGCACGTATTCTGTCAAAGTACTGAACCTTCAGTGCGCGAGTCCGACTCGCACTTGGCCGGTTTTTAAATTATGTGCAGGTTCGCGCGATTGAACGCACCATAAGTGGCGAAATGATAGCCCTCGGAATCTAGTTCTTGTCAGGCGGCTGCTGGATTTTTTCTTAGTGGCAGTTAGGTCGGAGAGTTATAGCAGTAGTTAGTAATTGGGCAATTGAAGTAAAAAGCTGTGATAGCCTAGTGGTTTAGACGCCCGCCGCCTAATTCGGTTCGACCATTAACTTTTCGGAGTTATGTGCATTTTAAGCAATTCAATATCACTTGTCTTCACGCACAACAGACGGAAACATTTGTTGTGTGCGGAAACCAGCCCAGAGTGAAGATCACTTGTTTTAACGGTGAGAAAAAACATCGTGAGGAAACCTGCATGTCTGAGAGTTCTCCATAATGTTCTCAAAGGTGTGTGAAGTCTGTCAATCAGCACTTGGCCAGCGTGGTAGACTATGGCCAAAACCCTTCTCATTCTGACAAGAGTAGTGAGCCGGCGATGGGTTGATCACAATGGGCAATTGATGTACCACTGTTTCTTACTGCGATGTAAAATGAGGAGGAATGTTACGTATAAATAGTTTGGTTTCCAACGATTCTTTCTTTGAACTTTCTTTTGGATCCATCAATTTATATAATACTAGAGAATGCCAGCGACTTCGTCCGCGTGGATTTAGTTTTTAAAAATCCCTTGGGAACTCTTTGTTTTTCCGGGATAAAAAGTAGCCTATGTCCTTCCCCGGGATGCAAGCTATAATCTGTACCAAATTTCGTCAAAATCGGTTGAACGGTTGAGCCGTGAAAAGCTAGCAGACAGACAGACAGACACACTTTCGCATTTATAATATTAGTATGGATTAATAATGGATTGAATGGATTTGCAGTATTTATAATAATAATTCAAGGTAAATAATTCTGTTTAAATTGTTAGCCTTCACAAACAATTTATGGTTTGAACAATTTTCTTGAACGTTGAAGACTGGGCATATCTAGGCATTGCCATTTTGACACATCGTTAGAAACGAGCCCTGCATATTTCTGGACTGCACCTAGTTTGACTTTGTAATTTTGTATTTATGATACATGAGACGAAGGAATGAACTAAAGAGTCTTTATACTTTTGTAATTCTTTTACCACCTTATATTCGTAGGCTCGTATGAACCTATATAAAAGTCTAATGAACAGAATGCTGTCAGATTTAGAAAAGATAAGCGTGTGAATAGTCAGACAAGCGTGCAAGTGTGTTGCTGTGCAAGTTTTGGGGTGCAAGTGGTCCAAATTCCATCTTAACCAAAGTCAACCTCACTTGCCCGTGGTGCACCCTGCTGATTTGCTAACGAGGCTCTGACACTCCTAGTCCAACATAATATAGGTCGCTGTGTTAAATACCGCACGGCATAATCTCGAAGGTGACATGTCTGCTTCGTGGTAGGATTCTACTCGTATCTCGAATCCGCCTGGCTATCGACCACACTCCAGTCATAATTAGCCGCAAAGCATTCGGTGTGTTCCGGCTGCGAGCTGGAGAGCCAGTTCCCCCTTCCCACCCTCCTAATGGTATAATACCTATTTCTATTGGGTTATTGGCTCCCTTAAGCTGGAGACCACCGGCATCATTCGTCTTTCAATCAATTCTTGAAAAGTCGGCAACGTATTGGCGATTCCTCTGGTACTGCAAATATACATGGGCGGAGGTTATCAGTCAACATCAGGGAACTCTTTGATTCTTCGGGATAAGAAGTAGTCTTTGTCCTTTCTCGGGATGTAAGGTAACTGTAATTCTGTACCAAACTTCATCAAAATCGGTTGGGTCGTGAAAAGCTAGCAGACAGACACACTTCCGCATTTATAATATTAGTATGGATTCTTTTACCACCTTATATGCGTAGCGTAGGCTCGTATGGACGTACCTATATGAAAGTCTAATGAACGGAATGCTGTCAGATTTAGAAAAGATAAGCATGTGAATAGTCAAGCGAGCGGGGCGACCGATGAACTCGGAACGAGTTTGTCCGATCCGAATCCGTTGAAGACCAATAAGCCGGGCTTAGCATCGATCTCTGATTCGGCGATTACCGACCGCGTTGACGGATGTCAGCTTAACTTGTCTGTCACTGCCCGCCGGAGACACCCACCACATTAATCTCTATACCCTACGAGCAACACGTAGATTTACGCATCGACGAAAGTCATTTATATGCAAATCATTTGAACTTGATAAAATCGTGCCTCTAATATGCGTGACGTACGGAGGTGATTAGTATTATGATTAGGAAGTTACATGCTATTCAGATTGCCATTGTTTTACCTTATCTTATAATATACTAGCAAAGTTGTCAACTTGAAGAAATTTTATAAAATACATTTTTAAAATCTATTTTATGCCCAGTTCTTTTCGAGATACTTAGCTAATATCTAGCCGGAAACACTTACATCCCAAATCTCCAATTTCCTGATCCAACATTGAATTAAATTTAATAAATCTATGGCATTACGCCCAACCCTTTTCTCTTCATAACACAACAGTCCCACTCACTCGGTATATATTCCTACCTAGTTAATGAATGATTCTCTAAAAAGGGTAACTTAAATATTTGGTAAAACATCACGTCTTCGCATCATCATCATGTTCAATTCATCGCCGGCCCACTATTGAGCACAAGTCTCCTCTCAGAATGAGAAGGGCTTAAGCCATAGTCCGCCACGCTGGCCATGTGGGGATTGTCAGACTTCACACACCGTTGGGAACATTATGGAGAACTCTCGGGCATGCAGGATTCTCGCGACGTTTTACTTTACCGCTAAAGCAAGCAAGTAATATCGCGTATCTTCGCATAGGTAGTTTAAAGTAATACGTTGCTAATAGTTACCGGTGTTCTGTCACTAGATATAGCTGTCGGCGTTAATGTCGCCCAGCGCTTTGTACGCACGGGAACAATTTCGAGTCGCCCGCGTCATGATACATAGGAGCAAGCGGCGCGCAACAATGCTGCGGGCCCAACTCCCGCCGCCCGACGCCCGTAAGGCGATACGATACGCGCTATCGACCGTTCGATTAATGACCGTCGCACCTAAAAGAATGGACAATAATATTTATAATCAGATAACTTGCCGCTACTGGGTAATTCTGACCATTGTACCAACAACTCTCGTACCCCGCGAGCCTGTGTATTACTCATCTTGCGACCGCTGCACTGATAAACGAGTCAAAGTCGTACACTTTATATTTTATAGATCGTGTCGGTATTGTATTTCCTATGTTAGGAATCAGTACGTAGGTGTTCTTTGTTTGTATTGTTACGACCTATAAAAATAATACGCAACAATGGAAAGGTAAGCGTACTATAAAAATGTCAGAATAAATACCGTTTATAATATGGGTTAGACGTTCAGGGAACTAATCAGTTCGGGCTGCTTTTATGTTATAATAGTTAATGAAGCGTCCCGCCCACGAGTCGAAAGCCCATTGATCTTACGGATTTAATAGGCGCGCCGAAAGATGTGTGTACGAGCGGCGCCTGCGCACCGTACTCGGCTTCCCATCACCTTTGATTACAAAGTTTAATGTGCGATCAATATTTATTGATCACAAACTGCGTAGAAATTCAGTTGATTGCCGTGATAGCCTAGTGGTAGATCTGTGATAACCTAGTAGTAGAACCATGATAGTTTAGTTGTTAAGACGTACTCCTCCTATATGGTAGATCGGGGTTTGATCCCAGGCACCCAGCTCTAAGTTTTAGGAGATATGTGATTTTTAAGCAATTAAATATCATTTACTTTAACGGCGAATAAATTGTGAAGAAATAGCTGAGAGTTTTCCACAATGTCCTCAAAGGTTTGTGAAGTCTGTCAATCCGCACTTGGTCAGCGTGGCGGACTATGGCTTAAACTCTTCTGTTTCAGAGAGGACACCTGTGCTCAGTATAGGGCTGGCGATGGGTTGATCATGATGATGATGACAATGACCCGCCGCAGCTTTCTTGTGAAATTTCTGAAAATCATTTCTTAAAAACGTACGTACGAAATCTCAATTTTCTAGCCCTTTTTTTCTCCTCTAATTTGCTTATTTCTTGTTTTCAATTATATATGTAGGTTTTGCCATTTTTACGTTACTAAAAGAGCTTAAGATAATCAATTTAGGTATGAAATTGGTAGAATTTCACCGCACAATTTATTAATGCTTGTTAAAACTATTCCCTGAGGCTATATAGGCTCTTGAGACTTTATAAAAGATTTTCCATTTCGTTTGAAATTAAGTTCCCTTTGCAAAGAAAATTCCAACCGCCTTTGTATTATTTTAGCCAATTAAGTCGTTAAGGAATGAAAGGCATGAATTATAAGTAGGTACCAATTTTGTTTTAAGTAACCTAATTATCGTATTTGCGAACTAAAGTCGAAGAAATAATTTTAAATAATATGCAGAACACTTACAAATACTTGCTCTACGTTCTCTTAAGAACCTAACTAGTGGCAAAATGACACCTATGCATATACAGCAAACATGTAATTACAGTATATCACTACCTGTATTATAAATGTGAAAGTTTGTTTGTTTGTTGGTTTATTGATTTGTCCTTCGATGACGTCGCGACGGAACAGTGGATCAACATGGTTTTTGTGTGAGTATAAAAGGGTTTACCTGTACATTCTAAAACATATTTTTATTTTTAAAAAATACGACTGTGGTACAGAACCCTCGGTTCTCGGTTTTTTATAATTGATTGCTAGCAAACAGGGTTGACCAGCTATTGATCGGTATGCATTGTATTGCGACTGGTGCGCCACGTATTGTATGGTACTGTGTCAAAATCTTCTCGCAAGTCCTAACAACAGCTGTACAAAATATTTCACCGCAATCGGATGATGGCATAGTAATTTATAGAGGTATATATAAGATGTTCAAACGCTTCATCGAGCTTCCGAAAAGCATCTATTATAAAAACACCGATCGCTGATGCTAAAATCATCGTGTCGGCTATGGCCCTAAGTTATATGCAGTTGGCATCACACTGAATATTCAAAAGCAAGTTTTATAAAGACGTCGATCAGAGCGAACTCGTTAGCCGTTATTTAGCCTTGATCTCGTTCGATAAACGTGTCAACATTTTTTTTTTCGCTTTTGTTTTGAATCCTAATTACGATTTATGTTTGTCAGTGGTAAAGAGTGCCTTAATATTTATATTTATCTCTATATATAAAAATGAATCGCTGAATGTGTTGCTGATCGCAAATCTCGAGAATAGCTGAACCGATTTCGCTAATTTTTTTTTCTTATATTCCTTGAAGTACGGAGATGGTTCTTACGGAGAGAAAAAATTGAAAAAAATCCTGAAAAAGAATTGACTGTTAGGGCGGTACGAAGTTTGCCGGGGCAGCTAGTTTTAAAATAAAAGAGTTATTCGCCTTCTCGAATTCCTAATAACGTGACATTTCCTGTAACCGTTCTCCCGAGATTGTTTTCCATCGCATCTTCACGCTGATTATATTATTACTTAAAGCTTATTTCACACTACGGGATATAAATTAGGTATATTATAGTCCGGTCAATATTTGTGTTCCCAGAAATACACAGCTAATTTTTATAGCTAAAAATTGATACGAATGTTGGGAACACTAATTGATCGGACTATAATATAATTTATATCCCATCGTATGAAATAAGCTTTAGTCTGTGAACAAATAACATAATCTTTGATAATCTAACATTTGGCTATGACAAGTTAGCTCTTGACTACGATTTTACGCTAGACTTTAAATCCCTCAGACTTAGAATCAAGGAGACTTGTCAGACGCGTATACCCGAAAGGGACAAAACAACAAAAGAAATCATACTTACGTATGGAAGGTTATGTTTCATAATTTATACACAGCAATGCACGGAATGCACCATAAATGGCTTCTACACACCTTCTATACTAAATTTAAAACAGAAAACTAAATAAAAACTCGTAATATTCGCAAGAAAATAACTAACACAGAGGTTTGTTGGGCACAAACGACAACGTGCCCAACAACAAAAAAGCTAACGACAAAAAACTGTGTTTTTGTCTTTATCACTCTTCAGAGTTTTCTATACACCTAGCTTGCTCTAACAAGGTATTATTATTTTAATGCCAAGTCTCCTTGATTCTTAGTCTGAGTTAAATCCATTCCTCATCGGTTTCTACCGCGGTATTGTGCCGGAACGCTAAGTCGCTTGATGATAACCATGGCTAAATGAAGTGCCACTTGGTAGAGCGATAGATTGCATCCCGACGATGACTAGGCATAACTTTTTATCTCGGAAAATCAATGAGGGATTTTTAACTAACGAAACTTACGCGGACGAAGTCGCGGACATCATCTAGTAGTTTATATTTATTTAATGAAAGTTAAAACGAACTATATTTCTTTCGTAGTTCATAATGAAAAGTGAGCGAAGCATAAAGCAGGTTACACACGATTTATTTCGGCGTTCATCAATAAGGACGCTCCATCGTCACAATTAGCAGCGATTAGTCTCGGTACGGTTCGGATGCGCACGGCCGCTCTTCCCATAGCCCACTCGTAGCCGTACCACAGCCGCAGCGCCACCTGCCGTTTGTCGTACACTAGTATAACCTGATACATGATTTGATGAAATAAATTGACAGTTGATTGTTAGTAGGTACCTACTTGAGATATTAAAATCGTAATATACCTGAAGACTACTGAACTTTGAAAATATTTATTTAAAGCCATCGAAATAGGTGCAATATTATTTATTTATTTATTTAAAATCTTTTCCCATAGCCCACTCATAGCTGTACGGCCACCTGCCGTTTGCTGTACACTATTATATCCTGATTCATAATTTGATTAAAATAAATTGACAGTTGATATCCCTTGTTGATAACATGGAATTTTTAAAAATTTAAAAATGTGAAAGTTAATACCATTGTTATAGGTATAAAATAATTTATTTGAAACTCGCATCCTTAAAACCTAACCCTAACCCTATACCTAAGCCTAATTTGATTTTTTTGTCCATGTATTACAATGGGGGATTAGTTGGCCAAGAGTAAAGGTAGTAATCAAAGTCTGTTGGTACCGAAGATTTTGATCGTGTTCAGTAAATATAATCACGTCAATAATGTTTTTATTTTGACAGCAAGATCTGTCAAATATATTAATCGAATTGTGTATCCGAGTATACACAGTCACTATGAAATTAATTGAAATGATGATTCTTAATTGATGCCTGCCGAACGGTATTCAAGTGTGATTATGCTCAAATTGATTGGGATTGTGTAATGGTCGATATCGCTAATTATGATATATTTGTTAATTACGATTGATATAATAGAAATGTAAACACATCTACCACATTCATTAATGAGTGTATACCTACTCCTAATAATTTAATTCATCTATTTGTTTGACTGTTTGACCATTGAAGAGGTGGTTGTATCAATGTCTAATGACGTGTATTGGTGTTTTGTTTTTAAAAAAAAAAAAAAAGATTCCGATGAATTGAGAACCTCCTCCTTTTTTTGAAGTCGGTTAATTAACTTTGGTGAAGAGAAAAGTGAAAATAAGTAAATCAAAGTATAATAAAAGTGTAATTGCTTTTTTTTCGATTACAAGCAGCTAGCCTTCGACTGCGATCTCAACTGGTGGTAGGTAAAGCGATGATGCAGTCTAAATGGAAACGGGCTACCTTGGAAGTGATATATAGCAGTTTTATGAAACCCATATCTCATATCAGTTTCCACACGGCATCATACCGGAATGCTAAACCGTTTGGTCACACGGCTTTGCTGGTAGGCTAACTATAGCCACGGTTGGAGCCTCTCACCGGATCAATCAATTATGTATTTAGAAACAATAAATTCCTAATTTCTCCCTTTAAACCCGGGACCTCCCGTTTTTAAAACCACAGCGCTCACCACTGGGCCAAGGAGGTTTTCAAATATTATAATGGTTGAGTTACCGTGTTGTTTCATAAAATTAGAGGTACGTAGTTAATTAAGTAATATGTAAAGAACAGTAGAAACCCTCGTGTTCTTTGCACGAGAGGCTATTATAGAAAGGGTAAAAAAGACTATTCGGAAGATAGAGTAACATAGTCCGTCACATCTCAGGCGGATCAATTTTATGTCCTTCCACGCCCATAAAACGAGATTTGTGTTATGTGTACGCATTCTCATAGTGGATAGCAACGGGTCTAATTAACTTTTTGCCTTATAACGTCGGCACAGTGGCGAAACGACATGTTTTTGTCAGGTCGCCGGTTACTTGGGCTTATGGTAGTCCACGGGTAAGTGAACGCAACGTTTATGAGAAATAAAATGTCAGAATAGTTATCTAGGAAAAAGGAAATTTTTAGTCTATTCATTCCGTTGTCAATTTTTACTTTTTTACGTTTATACTTTCATTTTTTAGGAACGTTTCTTTTGGACTTAAAGCCAGCGAGTGCCAGACCTTAGTTATTTTATAAAAGCTGAAGGTTTTTCTGCGTATTGTCCCCAACACAGGGAGGAACGATCAGCGAATATTAAGTTTGGATCATGGTGGCTTTGGGAGTTAAGGTAATAAAGATGTAAAAACTGTCTGGCAATGCATGACGTGATTATGTAATACTACTAGCTTATGCTCGCGACTTCGTCCGCGTGGACTACAAAATTTCAAAACCCTATTTCACCCCCTTAGGAGTTGAATTTTCAAAAATCCTTTCTTAGCGGATACCTACGTCATAATACCTATCTGCATGCCAAATTTCAGCCCGATCCGTCCAGTAGTTTGAGCTGTGCGTTGATAGATCAGTCAGTCAGTCAGTCATTCAGTCAGTCAGTCAGTCAGTCACCTTTTCCTTTTATATATATAGATTCCGAAAAAAAATAGACTATACTTTGAGGTAAGATTTTTTACACCTTTATTACCTACCTGCTATCTCCCAAAGCAACAATGATCCAAACTTCGTAGTTCCTCTGGTGCGGCAAAAATTCATAAGCATCAGTAGATAGGTATGTATATGACTCGCCTGCTGGCTATATTAAAAAATATTTAAAAAAATGATCTTAACATAACCTTTATCTGTCTGTTAAATAAAAAATAAAGCATATCAAAGTAACGTGGCATGCCGTATTACGTAACGTCATTCATTGGATCATTGCGCTTGACCGTTCGCAAAAGTTCAAGTTTGATGTCCGAGAAATGCAACATTCGCGCCATGGTACGGTTGCGCAAACGCAGCCTGGACAGACGATACGCAGTTCACTCACCGACAGTGGACTAAGTAGACTTTGGTTGTGGGCGATCATTTCTGTTGAGAGGTTTCGAACGCGGTAACTGCGTTAAAACCGATTGAGTAAGATATGTGGGTTAAGTAAAAATCCCTTCTATGGGTAACTATCATCAGGTGAGATACTGTCTTTTATCTGAAGAACATAATATTTAAGTGCCGTTATTATGGCACTATTTTTTTTTTTGTAATAATATCGAAATATGTTCGAGTAGGTCTTGTATATTGTGCATGTGTATGAGCATGTGGGACATGTTTCACGGCCGCGTCCGTTCCACTGTAAGAGCCCCAACCGTTGTTGCTCTGTGTTGATAGATTCTTTGTATACCTAACTGTATGCTTGCTGAGCTACGTAACATGCGTCATGACTCATCAACCTTGTCAGCACGTCAATGCCTCGTTTAAATATAAATACACATCTCGAGCACTGTTTATTTAAAGGCTCAACATGTGAAGTAGGTGAGGATTTCTATAGAAATCCTCCTATTCATTGATTAAGGGTTTCTGCACTCTACGAAGAAAAGTAATCGTAGGTGTTTTATTCAAATAACAAATGTAGCAAGGTATAGTAAATAAGATTGTTCTGACATCGTAGCTCATATCAGTAAAATTTGATGCCTAATTCTGATGATATAGACTTTGAATACTGACTAGAGTTTGAATCTACCTGTAGGCTTTCCTCCGTTTTGTTACATAATGCGAAATATAAACCAGAATCGCAAAAGACGACCTCCCAGGCGCAGTGGCAAGCGCTGTGGTGTTATTAGTGGGAGGTCCCGGGTTGATTCCTGACAGGGATTTGGAATTTTATAATTTCTAAATTTCTGGTCTGGTGGGAAGCTTCGGACGTGGCCACTTACCACCCTACCGGCAAAAATTTTGCTGCCAAGCAATTTAGCGTTCCGGTACGATGCCATGTAAAACCCAAAGGGGCATGGGTTTATTAAAAACTGCCATACCCCTTCCAGGTTAGCCCGCTTCCATCTTAGACTGCATCGTCACTCACCACCAGGTGAGATTGCAGTCAAGGGCTAATTTGTACTTATCTGAATAAATAAAAAAAAGACAAAGTTTCCTTTAACCTACTCGTATAAAGTGTAATCTTTTATTATGTAAAAAACTTGCGTAGGTAGGTAGGTAAGTCTTTACGGCTCCATAGCGTGGCAAAAGTATGTGGATAATTAGAAAAACTAGAATGCAGTCTATTTTTATGCTAGCTCGCTCCGGTTACATTATATCCTAGGGTGGTATGCAGACTGCTAATGGTGATTAGAAATGCCACAGTTAGGAGAAAATCGAACATGCCGCCCGACTAATATTCCTGTTACATTCTTATGCAAATGAGCGAGATTGGTTTGGAACAAAAAGAACGATTAATCGAAGTCAAAAGTAAATCGAGCATGCGCCGGTGTGCTTCGGGTTCGCGCGCGTCGTCTCTTTAATTGCTCTTTGATAACCGGTAATTGTTGTTTAAATGCGTCCATTAAGGTTTGTTTCGTTTATTTGAGTTCGATGCATTATGTGTTCGGAAGTATCGTGCTTACTGTATCGACCGGTTTTATGGGTTCCGTACCTCGAAAGGAAAAAAGGAACCCTTATAGGATCACTTTGATGTCTGTCTGTCTGTCCGTCTGTCGTGTCTGTCAAGAAAACCTTTAGGGTACTTCCCGTTGACTTAAAATCATAAAATGGCAGGTAGGTGGGTCTTATGGCACAAGTTAAGGAACCAATCCGAAAACCGTGAATTTGTGCTTACATCATTAAAAACCAGCTAAGTGCGAGTCAGGCTCGCGCACCGAGGGTTCCGTAGTACAGTTGTATTTCTTCGACATTTTCCACGATAACACGGGCACACAGGATAAGCTGTAATATGCCTTGTATTTTATCTTGGTCATGGTAAATCAGAAGTTAAATTGCAACAAAGAGTTAATTAGTTCTTCTCTTCGGTCAAAGGTAATTATCTAAAAGTTCTGTATTTTACTTTAATTTTCTTTCAAAGCCTTATTTGCCGCTACGTTACTGGGAACGGATGACTAGCATAAATTGAGTTTATAATAGGTAGGCATATATATAAAACCTACCCTAGATTTTATCTGCGTTCTGCGTGGATTCAGGTTTTAAAAATCACCTGTTAATTAGATTTTCATAATATAAAGTAGCCTATGCTCGTTTCCGATATCAAAAGCTATGTGTAGCAAACATTCAAATTAGTTCAGCAGATGGGCCATGATAAGGTAAAAGACAGACAGCCAGATAGATAAATACACTTTCCTATCACTACCCATATTATAAATGCGAAAGTGTGTTTGTTTGTTTGTTTATTGGTTTGTTGTTCAACCACATCGCAATGGGGCAACGGATCGACGCGCGACGTAATTGTATGCATGGCTTTACCTACTTTAAGGCCTGGTGAGTAACATAGGCTACTTTTTAACCTGGAAAATCAAAGAGTTCTCTCAGGATTTCTAATAAACTAAATCCGTGCGAACAAAGTCGTGGGCATTAGCTATAGATTATAATATCAGTATAATGCATAAATTTTAAGTTCTCACTTGCCATTTTAACTTATATGTCAACGGCAATATCAAAAGTACGATTTTAGTCCCTAAGTTTTAGTTTATTTTAAAGGTGAACCGTGCTTTTGACATAACAGTTATCAGAATTATCTATATTTAAAAGTAAGTAGCCTAATTGTAATTTGAAATCTGTATTTAAATTATTTTCGAGGCAAATTTTTCGTTTCTCGCTCAGTCTGTGGGCGTTTTTAATTGCTGAAATGAATGATGGAATATTGGAGAATTTTAATTTGGGTATTAATTTTATCATTGCTTTTAAAACCGTAGGGGTGGGTCATATTCGCGTAAGAACTACGAGTACAAATTAAGAAATTGTATAGATCTCGGCAGATGTCACCACCGTAGCAGAGCAGCGCAGCTCAGCTCAGCTATGTTTGGAGTTTCTATACGTGGTCAAATCTTTTAAGAGGAGATCTGTGGGAGAACCACAGTAAGCGTCATAGCTCAACGGGTTGCAACGCTGAAGTGGTAAGTAATTTGCCTTGGTAGTTTGAAAAGCCGATAGACGTTGTAGTCCCAAAGCGCTAGAATGACGATCTTGATGAGCGCAGGGTTGGTAGACCCTCCACTAGGTGAATAGACAACATCAAACCGACGACCGCTGGATTCAGGCGGCGCGGGCGGCCCAAGTTGTGGCGCGTATGGAAGTCCAATACTACGTCTATTTATGTCTTTCAGTTGACGATGATGATGATAGGTCTCAAAGTTCATTTATAAGAAAAACTTACACATAGTTACAGGAAGTAGATAAATAATCTTGCCTCAACATTTGTTTACGGAAATAAAGAAATCCTAGGTATAAACTGGCTAACGTCTTTCGTTACTACTTTATCTAAATTTTAATAATAATTAGCTCCCCTTAATACTAGAAACACGTAGGTTGTTACTATATACTTTACGATTCGTACGTGTGAGTTTTATCTCGGGCATGAGTACCATTCACAATTCACACTCGTTCCTTATACACAGTATATTATTTTCTCTTTGACGTGCTCATTTTAAGACATTTCTTTTTATTTTACTGCCTCACTGCTTAAAATCACTACCTATATTATAAATGTGAAAGTGTGTTTGTTTGTCCTTCAATTACGTAGTAACGAAGCAGCAGATCGGCGAGATTTTTGCATGGTTTTAATTAAAGACCTGGAGAGTGACATAGCCTTCTTTTTATGCTGGAGAAACAAAGAGTTGCAACGGACTTTTTAGAAGCCGTAGATTTACTACGTGGACAAAGTCGCGGGCTTCAGCTAGTATTAATTATAGGCCCTTTATTTAAATATGTAAAACATTAACAAATAGGTAATACAATGTCACGATGACAGCTCTTATCCATGTTTTAACGGTAATTTTAGTTACCACCGTAACATCCATGGTATTTGCACCAGCCTCGAGTAGATTTTGACCTGGCCAAGTGATTCGATACAAGTTGTTGCCTACAAGAGACCTATGTCCAGGAGTGGACGTCTATTGGTTGATGATGATAATGATGATGAAGTGATTCGTTCCATTCTGTTCTATCATCAGCTTTTAGCCTCTATTTGCTGAGACCAGTTGTTTGGCCCATACCTATCACAACATACTGTGCCACGACTTCTTAATTTGCTTTCAGGTTTGCTAACAGAAGTTCTGCAGTTACAGAACAGTCTAAATGAAGTTTTTTGTAATTTATATTTATAATACCTTATCTACAAGTTTATCCGGCATTTCTAACCAGTGCCAATGAAAGATTCATTTAACTTATTAGTGAGCATTTTTTAAAGTTTTAAATAAAAAACATTTTCTATTTCTGTATGTAAAGTTAAATAAATAATAATCAAAGTAGTAAATGCTGTTAAAGAGTGCCGTTAAATTTTTGTTTTATTTAATTTGTTCCGTAATGATATATTCAAGATCAATCCTAGGCATAATGCATTCGCCACCACTAGTCTACGATTTCTAGGAAGCGATACATATCATCGTAGCAATTAGGTACTCTTCAAACGTTGTTACTCCAATGTAAATTTCAAAGTGGTTTCATTAAACGATCCGTTACGTAAGCTTCGTCGTGTAGTTCGTATGCGGACTCGTTATCCTTCCTCTAAAAGACATAAACAGACGTGATTGCTTTCTCGAAACAGGTTTTTGATCGCACCAATCAGCCGGGCGTGTCTTTATTCGCACACTGTCTAGATCAGGGATAGGGAAACTTCGGCATGGTTGATTATTTATTTTTAATTATTATTACAGTTTAATGTAGAGAAGTTGTGTGAGTTTGTTGTGGACTCTTCTCAGACTTGGGCACGTTTGGAACCCTCGTAGCATTAGTTTTAAGTTCGCGTAACCACTACTACATATATCTTACAAATCTAACAACCGACCATCGAAATGTGTAATTTATTACCTATTTTGAATAAATTATTTGACTTTGACTTTGAAGCAGTGATACCCTAGTGGTTATCTATCGTCCGCCTCCTATTCGAAGATCGGGGTTCGATCCCGGGCACGCACCTCTAAATTTTCGGAGTTACGTGCATTTTATCCATTAAATATCAATTGCTTTAACGGTGAAGGAAAACATTGTGAGGAAACCTGCATGCCTGAAAGTTCTCCATAATGGTCTCAAAGGTGTGTGAAGTCTACCAATGCGCACTTGGCCAGCATGGTAGACCATGGCCAAACCCTTCTAATTCTGGGAGGAGACCCGTTCTAAGTAGTGAGCCGGTGATGGGTTGATCATGATCATGAATGTAGACTACCATGGATTTGATTTTGTTTTTATGTTTCTCTTAAACATTTAAGCTGGTTGACATCTACTATTATATCTTGAGCATCTAACTTCTGTATTAGTTTTAGACTGTAGTCTAAATAACAATGTCAAGCTTTTCTACGGTACAGCTGACATGTCAGTCTGAACGACAGAGACGACGCTCTATGAAGCCGAAGCTGCTAATTATCTCTTTCTAAAGCTCGTTGTGTATATTTAACTCTAACAAGAAGTTTTCTTGTTAGAGCTAAATTTAATTTAGAGTTATTTAAGATACGGGTAAAAATTATAATTGGCATGCAAATGTTCGCCATCCCTGGCCTAGGCAGAGTAGGCAGGTCGTTAACAAGCGATAGTAAGCTGCTCAGACGGATCAAATGGAATTGATCTTTGATTGGCTGTGCAGTAGGCGTAAAGTAATTTGTAAAGTAGCAGCTAACAAATATTGGATTTGAGCTGAGGCAATTAAAATACTAGGACTTGTATTTCTAGTGAAAATTAAATTTTGTACTGCATAATACTCGTGTAACCTTTTGTTTTCTTCTTCCATTTTAGGAGTTATTCTGGTATATTGTCTTAATATATTTCTGAGTATATTATCTTGACGTAGACACTATACGTTACAGAAAACTATTATAGCTCTATAGAAAATTTAATTATGATTTGCTATCGGTGACTAGTTGAACCGGCTCAGCTTCGCTTGAGTGGAATTTCTGAAAAACCTTATCAACCTAATTCCATAATTTCAAGTTTCTTGAACCAGCGGTTCTAGCTGTACGGTGATATGTTAGTCCGCTAGTTTGTTTTATGTATATAGAAGATGACAAAAAAAGTTCCAAAAAATATTTTAGATAGCCAGTACGTAGTAGCTCCTCTAGGGAATGTGAACAAATGTGATGTCTACTTTTTATTTTGCGTTTATTAATAGCATCGCCAGAGTATAGGTATGGCTTTACCCGTCTCGGCAGTTGTTATTGACATGTGCTGGTCATCCGAGTGTGACATCGTCTCGCGATCTGATTTTCCATCCACTGGCTCCAGTTCACCAGCTGTTGTGTTTTTATGGCAAATCTGCTTCGAGTAGCAGCAGAAGCGTGGCGCGCGCCTTAATGCGTCTCTTAACATATGCTGAGATAACAAGACTAATAGCTACTTGAAGGGCGTGGTGGATGCTTTTTTGCGGTGGCTTACGAGCACAAGAATGCATGGCGTGTTCAATATCGCGGCACACGCTGAACGACTTGGCCTCGTTACGTCAGAGCGAGGCACATCCCGCCGCAACGTTTCCTTTACCCGTGCTCCCGCCAAGTTTGGAACTCGGTTAAGCTTCACGAAATAGCTATTCTGAAATTTCAGCGACGCATATGCAAATGTCAGCCCTCGACACTGATTGTACGAGTGGCACGGGGAAAATTCATGCATTTACATTAAATTTCACCGAAATTGGATCCGGGCGGTGTAGTTTATATACGAGCATGCTGTGACACGTGCGCTCCGCATATTTACGATTTTCAATCGCGTTTGTTACATGCATTGGGTGTATATGTCGGGTAATTTTGTGTGTATCACTTCGGGTTATTGAACGACACATATTGAACTGAAAACTGTATTCTCGCGTTTAAATTAAACAACAAATTGGGTTTATTCTTCTGATAGGTTTTGTAATCTATTTTGAGCTTGACGAATAAAACTGATCACCAATATCCCATTATGTTACATTTTAATCAATATGCCTAAGCTTAATCCATTACAAACAAAGCCGGAAATCTAAGAGGAAAAGGGAATATTATTCAAAAAAAAATCATACCTAAATCTAATAGGTTCTAAATACTCCATAAATTCTCATTGTACGTCATGTTACAGTAGCTGAGCGTACAAAACACTCGTATAATTGTTTACCGAGTCCAAGTATGCCACTGCGGCAGTTATAGCTTTGCATTAAATGAACCCTTAGTACATTAATTACTTTTTAATGCCACTTTTATAGTCGTACCTTTATCGGATCGTGTGATTACCTGTTCAAGCTTATTACATTCCGATTTCCTGTGTCGATGGCTTAATCGAATTTCTTTGTGTTTTTCTACACTGATTGTTTCATATTTTTGCTAACCAATGATGTAATTATTAAGATATAATACACGAAACGTATTGTCTATGTAAACTAATTCATACAAATCTATAAATGCACATGTGTCTCTTTATCTGTCTTTTTACCATTTCACGGTTCAATCACTGTTGTGACGATCACACACACGATGTTGACGTTTACTCAGCTTAATTTTCATCCTAGAGATGGGCTTAGAATACTGTTTATCCTGACAGAAAGTAAAGGGTTATCCTGGGATTTTACAGGACAGGTATTGGTCTAATCAGAATTTACTTCAAAGCGCTCTTTTAGAGGTTATTTTTACCCCACTTTGAACCCGTTTTCATTGAAATTAATAACGGGTATCGACGTTACTAGATCAAAACACTACGATTTAAAAAAAATGTGTTTTTTTTTTATGAATATAAGCCATGTTTATCTTGACTTACTTTTCCCTTTCCCCTTAGCGTAAACTTTGTACTAGGAGAAGGTACGACAAGGTATGCAACGGGTGGGGTTTGAACGGCCCGAAGTTTCGGATTTCAGTTAACAGAGGACTAGTCCGGTTTTGTTCGCCAGCTCTTCATATGGTCAACGACATAATAAAACGATTCTACTTATCCTGACCAAATTATATGACCGCAAGAAAATGCGCTATTCGATCCAAGAAAATAGTTTAAGTTCAATTGCTCTCTCACCAACGGACTCTGCGGTAAGTCGGCCGACCGTTCTAATTCACCGCCAGTCCTGTTATAGTCTAGAAAAGGCAATAAATTGGCGATGAGGATCGATCGTGGCGCTCGCGCACAAATCAAGACACATCTAGGGATGGTAGGTGGCCACTACTGCGGGCGATACGGCCACCCGCCGATTATCGCCCGGCTACAATCACGTTACAGGTTGCCAACCTGTAACGTGGCACAGACAAGATTCCGATGACATGTATTAGGAAACCCAGGCAAGGAATTCCTTGACCAAATGTGTATGTAGGTAATTACACTTGTTCAGATTGTTTTTCTGTGTTAAAGCCTGGTGTGTTTTGATCTAAACTCTTTTAAATTTATAAATATTCACCTTCTGTATGTTGTGTCCGCTAAATCGAAAAGTAGACGATGGATTGACTTGAAAATGCATATGCCTCGAAGTGGACGCATGCAGCTTGATAGACTGAATTAACCTGCCCAAAATTGGATGATTCATTTTTACATTAGTACAGCTTTGTCAACCATAATGTTACAAACCGCAACCTTAGTAGGTAGTATTGGTCTGCGTACCTTACTGAGAAAACTTATCAAATAGCCGCACGTTTCAAGCGAGCGCTACAAAATTGTTCTAAGCGATAAGTTGTCCCACTTTCCTTCCATGACTCTGAGATCGCGTATCTCCGCACCGCATACATCATGCTACGATGTTTTGTTTTAGTCAGCCTACATCTCAATATGTTATCTTGTTCTCGGTATTTTTATCTGTATCTGAATCTAATAACAATAAGATTGTTTTATTTCGAGACATTCGTGTCGAGTAGGTATTTCTTTTCGAACTGTACAGCCAACTGACATGCTTCGTTCTGTGCACGTTATTCTATACAGTCCTGCGCTTTCTTATTGAAGATTTTCCCACAAACTTGGCGATATCTGGGGACCGAACGAGATAGCTGTCAACCGAAGTGTTCGTGATCTCTACAGATCTGCAGGTATAGATTCCATTTATTTTACGTTGTTAGAGAAAATAAGCTCTCGATTATGTGGTTGCAAACATGCCATTGAGTATGAGGCGGGTAAATCTTCACTGCTTTTCACCGGGCGATTTTTCCCGTAGAATTCTGTGACATATTATGGACATTGTGTGAAGGCGCATGCACTCAATTTCCATAGGTTACAGTATTCTGCGGGATTATCGGAGGTGAAATTTCACTAAAGAAGCTTATTACTAAAGAAGTAGACATAATTTATGTTTGCAATATTTCCGCGCCACATTGGTCTTGTATCGCTAATAAGCACAAACGTGATCATTATGACATTACTAGCCGAAGCTTGTGACTTTATTTAAGTTTTCTGGGAACTCTTTGGCTTTCCGGGATAAAAAGTAGATTATGTCATTCTCCAGGTTTTTAAATATACCCATGCAAAATACACGTTAATCCGTTGCCGCGTTGTGACGTGAACAATGGATTGACGGGCAAACCAACGAACAAAGACACTTTCGCATTTATAATATTAGTAGGTAGTGATTGCTCTCTTCCAATGAGCCTTGTATAATAGATATCGGGAGCCTCTCGGCAGAGTCAGGTGGCGGTGGAAAAAAAATCATGAATGAATGCCTTTTTGTTGTGTTGTCACTCCGTTTCCGGCAGTGGCTGGTCGCACGGCAGAAGCGCGTGGAGAATCGGCGTACGCATCGGACCGCGGCGTTGCGTCCTGCTGCACTTGATCCCGCGTCTTTGGGCCAGCAGTCACGCATCACCAACTCAA
This sequence comes from Maniola hyperantus, assembly GCF_902806685.2. NCBI lineage: Eukaryota > Metazoa > Arthropoda > Insecta > Lepidoptera > Nymphalidae > Maniola > Maniola hyperantus. The sequence goes on from NC_048546.1 coordinate 8,874,834, forward strand.
CGATTAGATGAATACCGAAAATAAAGGAACATCGTAAAATTTCGACTTTCAAAGAACCTGCTTGTATGCTTTTGTAAAGCTTATTTCACACTATGGGATATAAATTATATTAAAGTCTAAATCCGGTCCGGTCAAAATAGTCATTCAAGGTTACAATAATTTGCATATGGCTAAAAATTATTACGAATGTTGGGAACACCAATATATAAATGAATCGTGAAATTCCCATCGATTTATATTGATGTTCCCAACACTCGTACGAATTTTTAGCCCTATGCGAGTTATTGTAACCTTGAATGTCTATTTTGACCCCGTCAATGTGAAATGAGCTTCTCACTTATTTAAAAATAGATTGATCTAAATATATTAAAATATAATATTGACTCACTAACTCATCAATGCTCAGCTCACACCGTTAGATAGAACTTAGAGAGCTGAAGTTTTGGCGATTGGTGCAAGATTATTTTGGTGAAAATTAAATTAATAGGTATAATATTAAAATTAAAAAACAGGTTTACGATCATAGTCTTTCTTTCTGCCTATAGTCTATTAGGAGAGATATCAGACCTCATGAAAGAGTCGAGCCATGTGGAATTCTTACCTACCAAAAGCCTCCCCGGGGCCACCCTGAGCAAAATACGAGGCTCCGATGACAACTGAACTCACCCAAAAGTGTCTAATGAATAGATAATAATCGCCGTGGGATCGATGAAATCGACTCTACATATTATATCTTTCCAATGAATTAGGCAATTTTTTTCTGGCAACATCTTTTAAATATCATAAAAAGTCAAAAGTAAGTAGAGCGATTGAAAGTAGATCTAAAAAGATAAGTAGGTGTTATTTGCGGTTGGAAGTAACGTGTTTAACGCACATTGGTGCGTAAAGTCGGGATCGAATTTCTACTGAGATTGATCACTAGACGTAAAAAAGCTTTAATGATGGTCTCGTAATGTAACTATCATTTTTAAATTGCTTTGGCAAACATTTTGTGACGTCGAGTTGGAATCTGAATTTTTTCACATACCATAGATAATGAAGACGGTAGTTCTAAATAACGCTTTAAGTCTAGAGCGGTAAAGGTCACAGTCATTCATTCAAAGCTCTTGAAGGTAGAACTCGATCATTTGATCGCGCGTCCTATCTTCACGCACCAGTAGCTAACGACCACAGATCGTACCGAAATACCCGATCATCGCGAGACCGTTCCGTTGGATATAACGTTTGATGTTATTTCCAAGACACCACATTATTTTGAACCAAACAGTTTCGAAAAGGAAGAAACGCCTCGTTTTAAGTGCAAATTCAACATTGTTGCAAAGTGTCAAGTGATAGAACCTGCTCCACATAAAATATATTAAACGGTACGGTTTCTTGAAGTCATATCTTATTACAAGACGCAGTGAAAAAGAAAATGGTTGTAAATTAAACACAATATTATGAATTATTGCAGTGGGTATAAAAACATGACTCGAATCGCATTATATGAGCGTTTATATTTGTAACATGATTTAAACAAGCCGGATTTTTTCAAATGGGCGTAACATAAAGATTTGCTTGAAGTAAATCTTGACGAGATTCCACTACTATTTGCATGGCTTAAATTCAAGGCAAAACGTTTTGTAAAGCCCATCAAAATGGCAAAGCACAAAGGTGAAGACAGATTGCCTAGAGGGATATTACGTACGCTCTTCACGTAAAGTGCTCATCACCGAGTGTATACGTCTGGAAGCTGAAAAAACCGGTCAAGTGCGAGTCGGGCTCGCACACAAAGGGTTCTGTACCATCATAGAAGGTATACGTAACTATTTAGGTGAAAAAATGGAAAAAAAAAAAACTGCGCCATCAATATGTGATTAGTTTTTTCGTGAACACATTTTTTTTGTGATATTACCACAAATTCATGGTTTTCGGCATTGACTTATATATTTCTTCGTATGGACAGAGCTATTGAACAAACAAAATGGCACAGACTCAGTGGTGCTTAGCACCAATGCTACCTCAGTGACGTCTGGATTTCAAACGGGTCGTTCATTAGTATCTAACAGGTGGCGCTGATTTTTTTGGTTTCAAAACCGTGAAAAATTTTGTTCACCTGACCATATCTATTTTTCCCTTACTTGTGCTATGAGACGTACCTACCTGAACTTGATTAAGGTCAACGGGAGGTATCCCATATATAGGTTTTCTTGACAGACAGACAGTCAGGCGGACAGGCAGTCAGACAACAAAGTGATACTATAAGGGTTCCTTTTTGTATTTTGAGGGACGGAACCCTAAAAACAATAAAGCGAGGCAACAGGTAGACGTCCAATTAGAAAGAGCCGCATTGGAGTCGGCGACGCGCCGCGCGACACCGCGCTTTGACGGGCTCACAACAAAAACTGCAACTCGTTTCACCTGCCGCCACTACACCAGCGGTTTTTGCGCCGTAAACTTGACGAGCTCTTCACTTTAACTGCGACCTCCAGGTAGCAAGTCTATGTCTACTGATATATTATCATCACCCTCAACTAATAGACGTCTACTGCTGGACATAGATCACTTGTAGGGAGTTCCAAATGCCACGGTTTTGCACCGCCTGAATGCAGCGACTCCATGCGACTCGTCTGATGTCGTCCGGCAGTGACCTACCTAGTGAAGGGTCTTCCAACGCTGCGCCTTCCGTTGCCATTCCAACCATTCCAGAACTTTGAGACCCCAACATCTATCGGTTTTCCGAACTATGTGCCCTGCCCATTGCCACTATAGCTTCGCAATCTGTTCAGCTGTGTCGGTTACTCTAGTTCTCCTACAGATCTCCTCATTTGTGATTTGATCACTGATAGGGCGAAGTTTTTTCTTTCCTAGCCGCTGTTGGTTGAGGTTGCGCATAACTGGATTAATTGAAGATTTTCCAACTAAATTCCGTCAAATTATTATCATAATATCGTCATAAAATAAATTGTTTTCTTGAGTGATCTAACTGCTTGCGTTGCTGCGTGCTGCTGCTGCGTTGCCAAACTGCTTTTGATGATTGGTTCATTGGATACATTTGTTACAGTTTTTTTTCGTACCTACAGTTCATTTACTTTCCAGATTTTATTCAGGAAGATTCCATTTAAGTAGGAACTGTAAAAATACCTTTACTTATAATTTATACATACCTTCCTGTTTTTTATTTATACACTTGGATTTATCACTAAAAATAAGGTTAATAGATAAACACTAATGTTTTATTTTTATTTTCAGGCAATTAAGCAGTCAATCATGTACCTATTTACGATTAAGTGAAACAACACAGAATTACATACATAAGAATTACCAAGTATTATGTAGTCCATATTAGAATCCTTGGCAAGGAATAATTCAATAGAGTTACAACCGATAAAGAGCTTATAATAAGATATAGGCAATGTTTCATCGGCCGTATGAAGTCACACGCACACCATGTTTTAAACAATAATTTAAAAGCGGTTTGCTCGGATCCCTTACCGATAATTCTGCTGCCAGTGCGGTAACTTCACAATTTAACTGGAAATATTACTCGAGGGCTATAAATCAGGAGTGTTTCGCGAGTCCCTCGCGACAATTTCGTGTAAAGCTGAACTTTAATTCTTAATTATAGCCTTTTTATGGACTTATTTATTTGATGCAGGGGTTCTTACATGTAAGTATAAAGTCGGTTGATTCTTACTAACTGACGTTAATGCTCGGTCGATTTCAAGCAATGCTGCTATAATATTACAATGCTGGCAGAAATAAAACTTTTTTGATGTGAATATTGGGCAAACAAGTCCTGGCCACCTTATGTAATGTCCCCGTTAACATTTGTAACACCAGACGAACAGCCAATTTATGCGTTACCGGCTCTTTAGGTGTTTATTTATGCGCCCCTTAAATAATCCCCAATTGTAATTCCGGTTGGAGGATCTATTTTCACAATATCAAATGAAAAACAGGAAAGATTTCGTGTTTTTTTTAAATCTTGTTAAATAGTCCGCTCTTAGCGTTTAAGATAATCCAAAATTGTCAAATAAGATTGCGTTCAACGGCCGCTGTCGACACAGTTCAGTGGCTACTGGCATTCCGAGGGTGGAATTTTAATTCACAATTTGTCCCTCAATTTTTCGAAATCCGAGCACCAATGGGAAGAAATACCATTAAACATTCGCACGCTGTCTTCGAGTATTAAAATAATTTAAATTAAATTTAACAAGTGCGTTGGGATTATTTATATATTTTTAGGGGTTTTTGTTTCGAAGGTTATTTAATTTTAATAATCAATTTTTATCTTCTCCGTCGACACTGGTGCTGATTGCACAATCAAGACAAATCTAACGACACCTCATTTATTAAAATCGATTAATCAGCTTAGGCTACAAATTGTCCCAAAAATATTGGTTTTTGGTGGTTAGCGTCCGCCATGTACTTAGTTTATTCTGTGACGTCACTTATCTAGTGTCATTCTTATGACTGAGACAAACCGAACTGCACCACATATTATATTAAAACTAATCTATCGCTTGGGGTAAGTCACACCAAGCACAAGCATATTTTTTGATACATACGTACAATCAAACATACATACATATACCCTAAAACATTACCCTCCTTCTGGTGCAGTCGGATATAAGGAATCGCCGTACCCCTGCTTAGACCTTCCGTAAGTGAAGAAAACTGTAGACCTCGCACGAGTGCTTTTTAGCACGCGTTAAAAAGCCGTCAGAATGACTTGTATGGATCTGCTCATTGCATCAGTGTTGCAAAGATTCGTACGCCCGGTGATAAACGCCATACCGTTTCAATCAAGCGCTTTTTAATACGCATCGAAGAAGCGCCCAAAAGAGAGGTTATAATTTTCAATACATACGGAAGCTGCATACGGAGCTTTCGAAAAGTAAGCAAGTATATGAAAGATTGGGATAAGGAATAATACCTATTCCTATTATGTACAAACTTCACAACTATATAATTACATATCTAAAGATAAGTGAAACAAAGCGTTTCATCGACGACAACGACACCATACTTTGAAGTCTGTGGTGTGCTGTTATTGTTTGTATAATCATTAAAAGTCACCTACTGCAATTATTATCATTAAAAAGAGGTGATTAAACGACATCAGTTCTTTGACTGCGTCCTAATCTCTCAAGACCTATCTTGCAGAAATAGAGTAGAGACTTACAGTTTAAACTTTAGAGGACTGGACATTTATCTACTAAGAAGAGTTATATTTCTCCCTCTCTCTCTTATTGCTGTGGGTTGTGACCCCTTTCCATGAATTACAACCTCAGAATACAGAATTCTGTATTATGAGATTACAACCATAATTTTTTTGGGTTGTAATAGTAACCGAAAACAATGAATTAATGTTCGCTCTTAGGCCAGAGAAATGCTTGGCTCACACTAATTGTGCGTTGTCACAACCAGGTCACATGTTCGTCACATACCTCCTGCAATAGGGTCTTGGACGGATTGTGACGTTATCATTCACCTTTCGTATAGCATTACGTTCATGTTAAAAATAAATAAAAATCATGATTTTTTTTAAATTATTCTCTTTAATAATGAATTCTAGCCCCATAAACTACCGCTATACAAAATATCACTTCATTTTATTATTACAGTCCAAGACCCTATTGTAGTTATCGTAGTTCAATTGGTAATCTGTGATTACGTCAAATGAAAGTCTAAACTTAAAAGGGGTAATTTTGTCGTGTGTTACTCCCTAGTCCAGTTAGTATAGCGGATGAGCGTGTGATGAAGGTTTAATGACATCGTCCAGATACCGCTGACTCGATTAACCTGGCTCCCGGCGCATCTATCTTCACGTCGACTTGCTTCCTTGATAAAGTGGCTACATGCATTGGTCAACGAGAACTTTCCATTCATGTGATTTCCAACGTCTAAAACTTTTGCAACTTTGTCGGAATACTAGCTTATGCCCGCGACTTCTTCCGCGTGGACTACACAAATTTCAACCCCCTAATTTAGCCCTTTACGGGTTGAATTTTCAAAAATCCTTTCTTAGCGGATGCATACATCATAATAGCTATCTACATGACAAATTTCAGCCCGATCGGTCCAGTAGTTTAAGCTCTGCGTTGATAGATCAGTCACTCATACAGTCAGCTTCTCCTTTTATATATTTAGATTTATTTATTCCGGTTGACTGTCGTCCAATATCTAAAATGCTGTTAACTACATAAAATAGTTTTTGAGTTATCGCCAAAAGACGTGGGATTTTCAAATTCTGTAAAAAGTTTATCGCCAAATGGACCACTTATTCGATATACCTTTTACGTTTTTTTTCAATTTTAATCTGGGATGGTATTTCGTCATTTGGACTAGCATCAGTTTTACCCTTCGATTTTCAGCCGAGCGTCCTCAGGAGATTGACGTTACAATCGCCCAGTCGCGTAAAGTTATTAGCTTTTACATGTCACCGTAACGCAATAAGTAATAGGGTGCCTTGTTTTACCAGTCACTAGGGAACACAGACTTGACCAATTTAAAAACTTTGTTTTTAGGGTTCCGTACCTCAAAAGGAAAAACGGAACCCTTATAGGATCACTTTGTTGTCCGTCTGTCTGCCTGTCTGTCTGTCTGTCTGTCTGTTCGTCTGTCTGTCAAGAAACCTACAGGGTACTTCCCGTTGACCTAGAATCATGAAATTTGGCAGGTAGGTAGATCTTATAGCTGACATTTGGGGAAAAATCTGAAAACCGTGAATTTAGGGTTAGATCACACAAAAATAAATAAATTGTGGTCATGAACTAATAATTAGTATTTTCAACTTTTGAAGTGAGTGACTATATCAAGTGGGGTATCATATGAAAGGTCTTCACCTGTACATTCTAAAACAGATTTTTATTTATTTTTATGCATCATAGTTTTTGAATTATCGTGCAAAATGTCGAAAAAATACGACTGTAGTACGGAACCCTCATTGCGCGAGCCTGACTCGCACTTGGCTGTTTTCAATTTTTTTGTACTTGTTCACTTTGTCTATCCCCAAAAGGAACCTTAAAGTTCAGTTTCCGCTATCACTCACTGCAAAAGAGTTTGATTTAAGGGTGATCCAATTTATCTTTTGAAATCAGATAATAACTAATTGATATTGACGTATTAGTACAAATGTATGCGCTTGTAAGTTATTGAACCCTTCTATTGCAGCTTTTCGTGATTCAAATACACAATCTTGGTACATAAACTACTTATTTTAAAACATTTCTATAGCACGTATATTACTGATATGTTTAATGGTCTGTGGATAGCTTTCTTTTGGTTAACAATATTGTATTATTAATTTAAATTGATATATCTAATGGAATACTACTGTGCTCCTAAAGAATGTCATCGTGGGTTGGTAAGTGGCGTTTGATATATGACTCCACTTAAAGTTACTGTCGTTTCCTCCTTCAGTAGCCATAAAAGTAATAATATGTGTCAAATTAAAGGGCCGGGGCATGTATATGCTGGTAATAATTCCAACATTTTATTCCTGGAGCAGCATTTATTGTTTGTAACAGGCAATTTAGTTCAAACTATATTTGCACATTTGCATTTTTCGTCCATCAAGTCGTCTAGGGTGGTAATATTTTCTTAAGTAACGAGTGCTGTGTCGTGGTTTTATTCAGTAACTTTTTTTTTATAAAATAAATAATAGCCCTTTTTAGAAGACGCTATTGTAATTTTATTTTTAGGTTAGGATTATTATAGTCAGTGGGTAAATTGACGAGTACAAATTATAGATAGATAATTTAAATAATGTCGCATTAGGCTAGGAATCCCTGTAAGGACAGTGTGCATAGTGATTGACAACTAACAACATCGCTAAGTAACTTACTTTTTTATCATCATCAACTCATGCAGGCTCACTACTGAGAACGGGTCTCCTTTCACAATGAAAAGGGTTTGGCTATCATAGTTCATCACGCTGACCTAGTGCAGATTGACAGACTTGATACACCTTTGAGAACATTATGGAGAACTCTCAGACATGCAGATTTCCTAATGATATTTTCCTTCAAGCAAGTGGTGTTTTATTGTTCAAAACGAACATAACTTCGAAAATTTTCGTGCCGGGATCAAAGCCCTGACCACCCGAATAAGAGGCAGACGTCTTAAGCACTATAAGTACCTAATGGTATCTCCACTCTTTATCAAAAGATTAGGTAGATCTTCCATAATTAATGTTATGACTGTGAAAGGGTGTTTGTCTGATACCCTTACGAATGCAAAGCTATCTTGCATATAATTAAAAAAAACATATTCTTTCATTTATGTATGAGTTTCGCGTGACTAATAAATTATTCCGGAAAACTCCATGTGAAGTAATTATCGTCTTGAACGAATTGAGCTTATCTTTTATGAGTAATGTTAACTGGACCGCGTTAAACCATGTTCTACACATACATTTTGAATGAAAATGAATTTGCTACGTTTGGTACGAAACATTATATCTTATTAGGTAGAAAGAAAATAAATTGAAAAGGGGTTTGAATATTTTATTATGGAGCCTGGGTTACCTACACAGCCTATCACAGTTGTACTGGTGGACAGACTGTTGCACTGATGACTCCACCAGTACAACTTTGATAGCTTATAGCTCGGAAACGTGACACTTTGAAAGGTTTTTATTTTATTTTATTTGGAACACAAACAGCTTTTACATTTTTACTTAGCTACTTATTTCTAGTTTGTACATATGCCTGTTAAGTGTTCACTTATTTACATTATATCTATTTGTGCGGGAGTTAGTTAGGTTAGTAGGTAAATACATTTTGTATCAAACAATACTTGTTTGTATTGTGCCAGCTATTAATTTATACAGGTTTAATAGGTGGCCGCTATTTTGGAAAAAATGGCGGATATGTAGTTAGGTCAAAATTTTCAAAGCATAAAGAAATTTTTAAACCATTTGTTTTGGCTTTATGTATTTTGTTGTAGAATAATAATATATTATCCTAGTGATAAAATATTTATGTACTCATAATAATTATAATGTGTGTTAATATATCGGCCACGCAATTAACGATAATTTGTGGGCCAGTATCGTATTCACCTCGTGTATGTAGCGGTCAGAGTTAATTACTTGTAGCCTATGGATTACATTGAATTATCTGAGATCTGATCGCTAACCATTATTATAATAATATAACATTATAACAAGGTTTCGTTTACAAAAGTAAATTAACGATTATTTATTTCGGTACATTATGTGAGTTTGACCCAAAATAAGTACCTATAGTCCGTACAAAATAAGAACTCACTCGCCATTTTAGATCTATGTGTCAATTGTCACGTCAAAAGTACGATTCACCTTTATCACATCATCAACCGATAAACGGCCACTGCTGGACATAGGTCTCTTGTAGGGACTTCCACAGTCCACACGCCACGGTCTTGCGCCGCCTGAATCCAGCGTCTCCCTGCGACTCGTGATGTCGTCCGTCCACCTAGTGGGGAGACCCCCTACGCTGCGCCTGCCGGTGCGAGGTCGCCATTCCAGCACCTTGGATTCCTTACACGTTTCGCCCCGACAACGAGCGAGTTTGCGTCGAGTGTGTTTGGGATTTGTGTGGTGCTGCGTGGTGGTGGTGCGTATTGCTTGCCTGGTGGCTGCTTCTTCCTGCATGATTAGGGAGGACGGGCGGTGCATTTCGCATGCTGCATGTTGCACCATACAGATTCGACCTGTTTAAGCGGATTATAGCGAATTAAGCTTTTGGTTCATTGTATATCGTGGACTTCCGCAAAGTAACGCCTGCTTCTATACAACATGATATACAATGAACAAATACATTTTAAATGAACAAGATCAATATTACGGATGTCGCACCCAAAAAGTGGGGGTCTTAATTTTTTTTTTGCTATCGTATCGAGTGGTGTGTCAAATGAAAGAGGAGAACATTTTGAGTTCATGAACATAAATATACTACAGCATTAAAATTTACCAAGCGACAGAAAACAATTTCACTATAATACTCTAGCGACGGAATAATGCAGCTATCTACTGGTGAAAGAATTTTCAAAATTGGTTAAGTAGTCCCAGAGATTACCCCTCTACAAACAAACTTACTTTACCTCTTTATAATATTAGTATAGATTTTAGCGTCTATTTAGACGATCGTAGTCGAGTTTAGTTTTCAACTTTTTCTTGTTTGTAAGTAGAGTCGAGGCGAGGTGAAGCGAGGCGATGAAACCGAAGGCTGTGCGCAATAAATCAACGCGGTACGACTGTATTTCTTTCGTAATCAGCTCATATCGGTGCTTGCGGTTGTGCCCGCCTAATTATTGTCGACTTTTACGATCGCCGTAACGAGATTTCACTTGGAGCCAATCACGATTTTACGGCGCTGTTGTTGACTTTTTAATTATTGTTTCCTTTATAGAAATAACTTTTACCGCAAACAATCGTAGATGGCATTAATAGCTCTCTGTCGAACCGATTGATGGTCGAAGCTTTTGCATATAATACCTACTGAATTTTTCATTAGTTATCTTTTAAATCTAAATATGTATCTATATATTAGGAAAAGGTGACTGACTGTCTGACTGACTTATCTATCAACGTACAGCTTAAAGTACTGGACGAATCGGGCGGAAGTTTGGTATGCAGATAGCTATTAGGTATGACGTAGGCTTCCGCTAAGAAAGGATTTTTGAAAATTCAACCCATAAGGGGGTGAAATAGGGAGTTGAAATTTGTGTAGTCCACGCAGACGAAGTCGCGAGCATAAGCTAGTAGGTATATAAAACGAAAAGCTGACTGACTGACTGATCTATCAACGCACAGCTCAAACTAAGGAACAGGTCGGGCTTAAATTCGGCATGTAGATAGCTAATTTGACGTAGACATCTGCTAAGAAAGGATTTTTGAAAATTCAGCCTCAAAGGGAGTAAAATAGGAGTTTGAAATTTGTGTAGTCCACGCAGGCGAAGTCGCGCGCATAAGCTTGTAAAAGCAATAGTATGAAGTATGGTGTATTAATCATCATCATAATCGTTATCGTCAACTCTTCGCCGGCACACTGTTACACGAGTCTCCTCTCAGAATGAGAAAGGTTTGACCATAATTCACTACGCTGACCAAGTGCGGATTGGCAGACTTCACACACCTTTGAATACATTATGGAGAACTCACAGGTATGCAGGTTTCCTCACGGTGTTTTTCGATATTTAATAGGCTACTTGACTCATATCTAATTTCGTCCAATAAATGATTATTTATTATAGTATTTTGCTTAAGACAACGAAATATATCAATAACAATTATTAAAAACGCAGGATGGATATATAAATCCAATTTAAAAAAATACAGTTTTTATTTTTATTTGAAACGCAGAAAACGCTGTCAGCCATGATGTGACGTCATTAAATATGTAAACAAAGAAATGTCATCCCTATGTCACGCGGGGACTAACGTAGTATCCATATATATAAAATTTCAAGTCCTGACTAACTTATATATCAACTTTAATGTTATGCTGTTGTTTACAAATGCATGACGTCAGATCACAGATAATCTATCGGCCAAACATGGCCGACAGTGTTTTCACCTGTCTAAGAAAAATATATTTTTAAATTAAAGTTTTACGGTTTTTAGGGCGCAAAAAAATATAGTGTTAATTTTTTTGATCTAATAGGACAAATATTAACCATTTAAGACCTACTTAAAAAAAGTGTCAACTAGCCTATTGCGTAAAACGTACATGATTCCAAAAAGTTGAGAATAATTCCAAAGAGGTGCGGGATCGAACCCCCACCTTAATCACTAGGAGGCTCTTAATCGCTAGGCTATCATCGCCCCTCAGTTGATGTTACACTACATTAACTTTTTAAGATTCGATTTTATAACTATACTAGATGATATTCGCGACTTCGTCCGCGTGGATTTAGGTTTTGTAAACTCCCGTGGGAACTCTTTGGTTTTCCGGGATAAAAGTAGCCTATGTCCTTCCCCGGTATGCAAGCTATCTCTGTACCAAATTTTGTCAATATTTGAACGAATGGGCCGTGAAAGGCCAGCAGACAGACATACACACTTTCTCAATTATAATATTAGTATGGATTGATAAAATAATTCGAGTTGTATAAAAGTGATCGTGTCTAATTGATATTTTTTGAACACAATCTGTAAAACCGTTTAAGTGTTAACGGTTTTCCCCAATTGGATATATTATATTTAAACTGGGGTTTTAAATAGTATTATTTGCATAATAAAAACTTAAAATTGATAAAAACTCATCAGACATTCACCATTTTGAATGGGACCCGACCTTATTTACGATCGTATCAACCAATGCTAGCTACTCTTGACCATGTCGGCGTCTGTATGGTTTATATGTTTAGGAATCTGAATTTCTTATCTGTGATATTAACATATTGATTATGCTTCTCGTATTGATGTGCGATAGACAAGACGGTTTGAACCGATACTTGATGTCCACGCATGGGCATTTGACGTTTGGTGACATCGATCTGATATCGTTTTCTGAAGAGAGCGGCCTGGATTACACATTGTGAAATTATTTTTTGAAACTTTTTTATACCTTGTTGTTTGGTAAAACAGGGTTAAGGTTTGTATAGACGCATGCGTTACTTGCGGAGTCCATGATACACAAGAAACCAAAAGCTTTATTTGCTATTAGTTGATGCCCGCGACTTCGTTCGCGTGGATTTAGGGTTTTGTAATTCCCGTGGGAACTCTTTGATTTTTCGGGACAAAAAGTAGCCTATGTCACTCTCCAGGTCTTTAACTATAACCATGCAAAAAATCACGTCTATCCGTTGCTCCGTTGTGACGTGATTGAAAGACAAACCAACAAACAAACACACTTTTGTCTTTATTATATTATGGGTAGCAATAATCTGCTGAAACAGACAAATCTGTAGGTATGTAAAGCATGCTATATGCACCGCCCGGCCCTCCCACTGCTAAGCATGCAGGAAAACCACCAAGCAAGCAATACGCACCACCACCACGCAGCACCACACAAATCCCAGAATACACTCGACGCACGTTTCGCCCTGACACCGGAGCATCCTCAGGAGATGTATTCCTTACAATTCACAATTGCAACCAAATTTTGGTCAGGGAGTATACTGGCATTGCACTCGCATTAAAATATTTAATTACTAGCGACTGCCTCGTGGCTTAGCTCGGCGAACATGTATCCTCTTTATTTCCTATCTAGTGGGGATTTTGAAAAATTCGGCCTGATTTATAAAGCCAACCTTTGTGCAAAATTTCAGCTTTCTAAGTTCAAAAGTTTGGGCTGAGCATTTATGAGTCGTGAGTCGGGACTTTTTATATTACATATGTACCTATTGATAAACGGATTATATCATACCGTAAAATCAAAAGCGACTTAAACGTATGCAACCTTCTTCACAAATTTTTTATTCCTGCTCTGCTAAAACACGACAAACTTATTGGAACATACTACATATTATATCATTAGAACAAAAGTTCGAGGCTTAATAGAAAAACCGGCATCCTCAAAAAACAATTTAGAAAGTTTCACAGTTAATTTGTTCCAACACTACGCACCGTGTCTTTTGAGCCGATCGAGTTATCTCCGAATCTGGCCAGGAGATGTTAGAGATATCGTCATCCAATGTCGAGGTGTCTGGACATTAGGAGCGTAAGCAATTTGTCAAGTTCGATGTTCGTTTTGTTAACGGTACCGTGCTCGCTCATACGTGCCCAGCGGCTGGGAGATCACTCTTGTACCTACGAACCACATACACGCTACACGTATGTGGTACCCTACTGTAGTTATTAGTTTGAGGAAAGGAAGTATGCTTTGTTTCGTTATTGATTATAACGGAATATTGAATCTATACGCGTGATTTTCTCTATTTAGTAATTTCCGTGTATCATTGAAAAATAACTACAATTTCAAAAGCTCACACTTGACGATAAAAAAGTTATGCTGTCAAAATGGAATGCGTTAAACTTGTAAAAAACCTGTGACTTTTTTTTGTTAGTTTACTTTTTCAATATCCAAGTACTAATAGGAAGAAGACCTTTGTAAATAATAAGTTACTATGGCGAAAAACAATATTGGAGGCAATACTACCTACCCATAAGGCGGATCAGCAAAACTTTTGCCTAAATGGTTTTCTTATAACTATCGGTATTGGCTATTTTCCCGTCTATAATGAGATAGTGACACAACTGACTACTGAGACCCAGATAAATAAATGCTTATGAAACAAAATTGTAGCGGTTAATGCTTACGAATGATATCCTCTTTAGATTATTTAATAACTTTGTTAATAACCTTTATATCAGAGCAATGGTCGATTTTATTCCTGCTTCATTTAATTCACATGCGGTGATGCATTTATCTCAATTAGTTTCGAAAAGGTAATTTATATTTGGCGGACATAATTTAAGATACTCTTTTATTTATCGACCAATTTGCTGAGCGTTATTCATATATTTCCGAGTTAAAACGACCTGCAAAACTCATCGGTACCGGGGTAACCTTTTGACAATTTATGAAGCAATCAGGGTTTCTTTTCTCGTGTTTATTTGGGAAATTATTTATTTTATCTCGACGATGTTGCTCGAAATTGTTTTGGAGGTTGTTTAATATTCATTGATCTCATCTCACGATTTGTTTACGCCGATGAGCGTAGGCGCCGAAGCAGAGGCCAAAATTAAAAGGCATCTTTCCAACGCCTCTGCTGGTTGGCTGGCTCGGCAACCGGTCCGAGCACCCTGGGGCTTCACGAGGTGTGAATATGGTACCTGCTATTTGTACCGTTGCTTGTACATTGACAGTTTTAATTAGGCACTTTAGAAATGTTATCATCGACGATTAGTGACATAATATAGTTTGTTATGGCATCTTTATTATAGAAGACACTTTATTATGTGTGAACAAGAAACTTAACAATTAATGACTACTGCTAGAGCTAGTATTTTTTGTTTCTATGATCAGGTATCGAATATAGAGTACCTACTATTTTATTTGGTAAAAATATACAAAATTAGATTTGCTACGGGCTACCCCGTGAAATTTATAATTTGTATAGTTATTACCATTATTGTAAAAGAAGACCAATTTATGAATCGTCGGTTCATCAAAAGAGAGTAAATCTCGAGTAATTTGACATTCTGTATCTACGTTTTGATAGGCATTGATAATAAGGAATTTGAACAGTATTAAATTTAGATTGAGATAATTTCTCGTGTGGAACGAAAGCAAATTGTTATTGGCGGTTTATTATATGTAGGCACATTTACGATTATTGTGCTCGATGATAGTACCTATAAAATGTGAGGAATGTTAAATAAAAGATACTTCTAACAAACGTACTAAAGAAGGAGAAGAACTAATTAAAACTTTCCTTCTGTACTAATAATTCGTTTGACTGTCAGAGTTTCGCGTCGTTAATTTTAATTAAAGAAATAGAGAGAGAGCCAGCGTGTGCCAGACCTTCGTTATTTTATAATAGCTGAAAGTTTATCTGCGTTTCGTCTCCAACACATGGTATCGTGGCAACGCCCTGCAAGAAACCCTTAAACTTTTAAGCTTTAAAGGCGTCTGGCAGGAGGTTGCTACGTTAATAAGTGTTTGGCAAGGCATGACGTGATTTCTAATTCTACTATTCCGAAGAAAATGTAAAAAAATCCACTTTATACTATGACGTAAGATTTTTTTAACCTTTTTTACCGGTTATCTTCCAAAGCCACCATGATCCAAACTTCATAGTCGCTGATCCTTCCTCCCTGTGTTGGGGACAATACGCCGAGAAACTTTCAGATTTTATAAAATAATGAAGGTCTGGCACTCACTGTCTCTTAGTCCAAAACGTGGCCCGGAGTTTGTAATAATATTAAAGCATTGGAATTGGTGATCCGCTAAACTTCGACACTCTGTTCGCGGATGACCGTCCATTCGTTTTAATTAACCCTTCCGCCCGCCGCGGGTCTCGAGTCTCGACCGGCCCAGCTATTAGAAAAGTTTAAATTTTTGTAAAATGGGAAACGCGATAAATCAATTACGACTTGAAAACCTGCGGTAGCAATTATCTTGTAGCTTGTTTTACTTTACAATGAAAACTTTTGAAAAAATATATACTTTTCTTTATGCAAGCCTTCAATTCCTGGTTGAGTATCACTCCCTACTAGTAGGTTTGTTTGTCCTTCAGTCACGCCGCAACGTGGCAACGAATCAACGTGATTTTTTGTTTGGATATGATTAAAGACCTGGAGAGTGGCATAGATTACTTTTTATTTCGTATAATCATAAAAAGTCTCCTGTCTGTCTCTACGTTGATAGGCATAATTTAGGCGTCATATTTGTGTAATTTGTATTTTTTTCTTAATTACTTTCTCCACAAAATCTTTGGTCGACTCGCACCAACCTTTCAAATGTGTTCAAGTTAAATGTTCTATCTGTCCTTTTCTTGTCAACACTGTAATAAATTTTACAAAAAGTAATAGCAATACAAAACTTTACTGAACCAGAGTTGGAAAACAGTTTTAGGTTTGATAATTTCTTACATCTGTATGACGGGACTTCCCATCGCTAGGCGGGTACATAAGATCTTTCCGCCCAAAAATTGCAAAACAACTATCTAACAATTGTCCCCAAATTGATGCATATAATTCTAGGGAATTATTTATCATTGCTGCCAAATAAAGTAAGCCAACAAGAACATAATGTTGTGAGAAGAATGGACTTTTTGTTGATAGATAACGCAACGCAATGTAGCAGCTAATTTTTCCCTCTCATCTAAATCTTTAGCCGTTGTTCCTAATTCTGTCCGCGTATCTCCCCTCGTCCACGCATTCATCTCGTTCGTCGTGTCTTGATTAAGACTCGCCGTGATGTATTTACGCCGTGCTGACGTAATGGAAAGACATACGTCAAAGTGTCTACCTTATTTGTTCCTAGATTGGCTCAATGGTGCCAATATAGTAATTTCTTTTTTGACCGAGGGAGGTCGAAAATGCCCATCCTTTGGGTCTGCTTTAGAAGAACGGTTAAATGTTAGAGCATTAAAAGCACAACTCAACGGTATAAAATTAGACAGATATGGTGGTCGTATCTTTTATGTATTCGGCTATGTAGATTGTGCTTAGTTATATTCGTGTTAGGTGTTCGTTACATAGAAGAAAATTTACATGTTTAGAGTTTAATGAAGACTTTCACTCTCGTAGTTTATCAAGTTACAGATAAATTTTAATGAATAAACCACCTGCAAAAGCATTTCCAATTAAATTAAATGATAGCGTTGAATAACTCAGCCCAAATCATTTCTTATCTACAATGTAAGGCCATTTGCATGCAAATAATATTACTTAGCGTTAATTTATCGCTCTTTTGCTCCCGTCAGGGTCAAATATTTTAACTAGTTATCTCAAGAGCGAGCTTATTTAGGTTATTGTTAAATTCTCGATTAAATACTCAATTAGTTTAGTCAAGTTACGCAATCTATTATGTATATTGTATCGTATGGTAGCTAAATTGAATTTTGTATGATGTTTAATTTTATGGAAGTAATATCATGAATTTTATGGCATTGCGGTCTGATCGAAATGAGGTATCTAGTTTTAGCACTTATAATTTTCTTATGAGTTGTATCAACGGAAATCTTTACTTAGAATAGGTAATTTCCTATATTGTTTCAACAACTCTTGTTGGTTCTTAAGTTGTACTGTTGAAGCAGAGAGCCTGTCAATGGTTTCTAATTCTGTAGGTACCAGGTACATTCTGTATTAATTTCGTAACATTTTTTGTGATTCATACCTAATTAGTTTGCTACAAGCCTCTATCAACTGTATATTTCTTCAAATCAAACCAATTACGATGTTGCTTGTCCATTAAGCCATGATTTATGCAGAACTAGCTGTTGATACCCGCGATTTCGTCGGCGTGAATTTAGACTTTTTAAATATCTCGTGGAAACTATGTTTTTCCTGGATAAAATGTGTCATGTGTCCATCACCCGGGTGCAAGCTATCTCTATCTCCTTGCCGAATTTTGAAAAAATCAGTTCAGCCTAGTTTTTAAGGCTTGAAAAGGTAACAAACAGACAGATTACTTTCGTATTCATAATATTAGTATGGATTTAATTTGGTTTCATTCATAATGACGCCATGCTCTAGCATCGATCGATGATCTTGATTAAATTAAGTATTATTTATGAGCTATAAAAATAAACTTAGCTAAAACATATAAGTGATTGGTAGTCTTTTCGGATCAATTAATAAGTCGATCGATTCCGATGACCTTGTCGTAATCAATATAAATTAGAACCAGTAAAGTTTATTGATCTTTAGGAATGGGCAAAAACCAGATCAACTTCTTTTTGTTATAAATAAAAATCATATTATGTAATGGTACATATAGGTTTATATAACTTTGTAAACGGGGGCATATAGAATATCAGTTTTAAAATATATCCGTATGATGCTAAAGTACTTGAAAGTTTAGGACGGGACAGCTGCTAAATGAATGAGTTCACTTTTGGTATTTATTTGTTTTATTTTATTAATCTTATAGAATGTACATGGCATTATTTCCGTTACGTTCAGTGCCACAAAAACACAGTCGGTTTTACTGGGCACATATTATTTTTCTGGCTATGGTAAAAACGATATATCTACCATGTACCTATTCCTTAAAAGTTGGAAATACACCCTAAATTCTAAGGAATAAAGCAAACAAAGCAATGGTGCCAAAATGACAGCAGGGGTCAAGCTATAATAGTGAACGGTTGGCTCGTTGTAGTATAGACAGTTTGACTTTACTTGACTGCTGCTCAAATGCGGCAATATCACTAAGTGTGGATTCGTGGTAAAGTTTCTATTGTGAAAGAATGGCTGGTAGCCGCCGCGCTCATTATTTCGAATGAATTGCCGAAGCGCGTAATGGCGGCGCTCCTGCTTACATGGCAAATTATATACCGGACGATGTCATTGTGATAAATAATTCTCGCTCGCCCAACGCCGTAAATAGTGAGGAGGCAATTATTTGTGTATTTAAATAAAATTATTTTTAACACACAGAAATGGCCCCGCAAATTACGCCTCCCGACTACGTTACGTCCGTTTGGACAGTTTAAATTTGCGGTTGATACCTCGAAATCAGGATAATGAATTCTCTTTACACCCAGATGTACGAGTACAATGCGTACTATACGTGCGTATTTTTGTTGTTAATGGTTTTAAGCTTATTTCGTGGTTTAACGACATATTTTAATGTTTTTATTTATTCATTATATGCAAACGCTTGACCACAATCACACCTGATGGAAAGTGATGATGCGGCCTAAGATGGGATGTGTTTACCTGGGAGATGGCTATTCACTCTTGTTTTAAAGATACCCGGGTTGTAATTGGTAGGAAACATATATCGTGGAAGAGTATTCCAAACCTAAATAGTAGTATATAACGGGTACATACCACGATTAATTTTTTGTTTTTATTTGTCGATATTTCAACTCAATTGCACGGGTCGTAGTCACGACGGGTCGGGACTTATTTTATTGTTGTTTGAAACCGTGGTTGTAGCAGCACGCGAATACAAACTTTGGTACCACACATGAATATACTAACTACCTCCTTACCTACTCTGTGACACAGGTATGCAATTTCATGACGTACAGTTATTGTAAAATTAAAATTAAAACCACCGCCGACCCAGGACTAAAATATGTGAAAAGAAAGATAAATCGTCTATTTTCTAAATTGTGCCAATTCACTTTAAACCTAAGGGTTGGTTATCCCGGCGAATTTTCCACTTGAGGATTAAAGCCTTTCTGGCTCAAGCCTCAAGCAGAAGAAGCGCCGGAATAAGCTGTGTCATGTGTGGCACTACCCCAATGTTTGTGGGTCCAAATTAATTGATAAACCGGATAACCTGTTACAGTAAGTAATGTACATCATCCTTTAGAAGGAGATAGCAGATTTGCAGAGCGTTGTCTCTGTCGTTGAGACCGACAAAACGTCATTTAGGTATGAGTGACAGAGACAACGATCTACAAAGCCGAAATATCATTCTAAAGGCCGATGTACATTACTTTCTGCCGCTCTTTCTGCTCCATCAGGTTTTGGTGATTACTGTCTGCAAGCCAATACTCATTACAATCAAATTAACGAGCCCTAACATGACACGCTGTATACTGTCTTGGTTTCATCATCAGACCGATCGGTTATCATATTATCGTTAGTCTACCAAAGGAGTGGATTAGACAAGGGGAAGTAATAAAAATATCAATTGTATGATTAAGATCCGACCTGGCTTCGAAAAACTGATAATCTTCAAACGGCTGAATAGATTTTTTCAAATATAATTGAGAAATATCTCGATTAAACACGCTTTCGTATTTTAGAAAAACCGCATTCAAATCAGCCCATCCGTTGTGGTTATTAGTTATCACACAGACACACAAAACGGTCATACTAATAACATCCCTTCTTTTGCGTCGCGTGTTGTAATTCATATTTTTTTGATTTATATTATAGACTTACTGAAAAGTGAACATTTTACACCTCGGACTTTTAGACCAAAGAACTAGATAAAAACTGAGACTGGTGTTTGCAATTTGCAGCCATAATAGACCGCAGTCTGTGCTAGGGCTGACAAAGATCGTCGACCTTACACGATTTATAAATTTATAGTAAATAACACTATACCTACTTAGTCAATAGAAGTGTTAACTTCTTACAAATAAAATCCATTATTAATCTAAAACGCATAAGATTAATTGCTGAATTATAGGCTCACTTAATTATCACTGTTACAATTTACTTTTATCTTAGGTCATGACGTATTATTTTATGCGGCTAATCAGCATAACCTATATCAGACCACTTACCAGTTTTTACATAGAGCGATTGCAATCTGACCTTTGCAACCCGTCAAGAAAGCTATACACATTACGATAGATTAAACAACTATCAGATGTTAACGGTTAACTCAGAGCGACAGCTTTTTGTATTCTTTGATTCGCTGATAACAAATAAGAATAACATTTGGTCACCTTTGTAATATTATAACACCGCGCTGGCATTTCAACCCCTAGCTCCTAGCTGCTACTCAAAATTTACTTATTCACAGAAAAACCTAGTAAGCTTTTTAGTAAACTTTATGTGCGCGCTTAGGCTTTACCGCGCTTGATCGTGCCTTGCGTGCCGCCCGTCGGGCTAATACGCCGTGTCTTAGCTCTGCGGGTGTGCCTCGCGCCTAAGTTAGTATTTAAAAAAGCTCCGCCTCGGCTTTACACCCTCCGGAGTTATGTATTGTACCGGCAGCCTTGTTTTCTCAATTTTGGGTATTTTTGGTGAGTACATGGTAATAGACGTACTATGTTGGTGAACTAATTTTAATTTATAATTACCAGCTGGTTACGATGGATTTTTTATCTCTTGCGTATTGAAGGGATTCATTAAGACTAGGTGCCTAAAACGGAGACATTAGTTTTAATAGTGTAGATAAGACTTATTTCTGAAACCTGTTCGTTCGGAAGCGCTCGGTTATTTACTGGCTACGTGATTTGTAATGTAATTGTCTTTCGAGATGAGATATTTACATTGATCTTCACTTTAGATAAGTGTTTTATTAATTAGAAATACATAAATTCGTGTAAAGAATTCTGATGAGAAAAATATGCATTTCGGTCCGGCGATGTCGTGTCGTTTTTTTTTTTTTTTTCCAACATTTTATGACACTAAAACTTTAAATAAACATGGATTTTTAAAGATTTAAAATATGTATATGTTCAGTTGACTTTTTGGGGGTCAGTTGTTACTGTAAACTTTGGTAGAGAATGAATAATAGAGGTCCTTTAATCTTATTTATGCATTTCTTTAAATTATAAGTTGCGCAATTTTTAACTGTGACTTGTGAGTTGTGAATAATAATAGTGTGCTGGAAATTAGCGTTTTCCATTTGAAATTCAAAACTAAAAGAAAAAATACGGAACATTCATCTCGCGAGAGCGATTCAAACTTGACAAATATTTTTGTAGCGCTTGTCTAATAAATAACATTGAATTTAATTAAAATGAAGATAAATTAGGAAACAAAACGAATGAAATGAAATATTTCATTTCACCAATGATATTTTATCTAACTTAGAGGTGCATTTGCTAAGCATTAAAGTAATATTTTCCGGAGAATTATTTGCCTATTCTTGGCTAGATTAACTGTGAGGAATAATTATATTTTTCAAAATAATTTTATAGCTAGGTAGTTTAAAACAATATGTGCTAGTTTTAAAAAAGCAAATACACAAAACAAAAGGTTTTGTTGGATACTGTTACCGATTCTAAATAAACTCTATCAATAACGGTTGATAAAACAAACAATAAATTTGAAAAAACGCAGACTATGTTACAGTTTGATGTGAGCGATACATCGATGTATTTTATTGTTGCAGTGAGAATACGTGAATAAAAAAAATCTAACGTGTTTATATAGGATAGGTTCTGTACTGTATACCAAACCTCGAGTCTCGATCGTAAATGTCATCTCTAAATTTATATTCATTACGATTAGATAGCACGCCACAATGGTACACTATTGTTGGGTGCGTGTATGAACTGATCGATGGACGATATAGCGTTTTTATGGTTGACGTGCTGTACGTCTTTCATGTTTTGATTTACGAGCGAAGTAGTAGAAACAGTAGGATATGAGTATTCTATTGCCATATATTAATCTCTTACGGTTTAATTTATATACCGCCCACTATTGGCTCTACCAGTTTTTTAACGGTGTATATTACATTTCAAACCAACATTTAAAGAGACAAATGTACAATGTAATTACATGACTTTTTAGAGGTTTTTTTTAATATTTCGAACGTCTGATAAAATAGTGGAAGTTAATATTTATTCTCGACGTCTCGTCGACTGACTATATGAAGTAAACTTCAGACTTTTACCACAGGCTTAAAATATCTCTCTTTAGGCTGTGATAAAAGTGTGCAAAGCTTATTTCACACTATGGGATATAATAGTAGATTGTACAACAAGGGTATAAAATGCGTTTTATCACCCAGTTATCACTCTACTTTTCACTTCGATTGCGCGGAAATGAAACAATAATAATATTATATGTAGGTCTAAAGTGAACTTTGAGCAATTTTGTAATGAGGTTGTATATAGGCACATATAGGTCGAAAAATCTGTACAACCTCATCATAAGTGCAAAATGTTACTGGACTATAGAAATTACATATCTAATTTTTTTTGTGTCATCCATATGTCATTCAAACAGATTGTTTTTTACCTTTACACACTTTGTGCACAAGAGCATAAAAAGCAGTTTTAATTCGCTTACAGGCAGCATAAAATAGAACTTTACGAGCATAAGAAGTAAAAATAATATTATAGTCCAATAATGCGTACCAGTTTTTACTCTAATTTTTAGAGTGAAAACTGGTATGAATGTTGAGAACCGCAATATTTACCAGACTATAATATAATTTATATCCCGTAGTTTGAAATAAGCTTGAGTATTGGCTTCAACTTTGCAGATATGTAACGAAAACAATGAACTTTATTAATAGTTGCACATTAAAACCTTGTATTACTTTTAGGAATGTTTCATTAAATATAGGTACTTAAGGTATTCAAGATTTTAGACGATTTTGAGAGCTTACTCAGTATGAGAGTCATGATCAAGAAAGCGAATGCACGCCCGCGTGCTGACTGCAATTTGCGATTCCTCTCAATACCTCGAATTTACGAGCCATTTTCAATTTTACGACCACCTGACGTGCCCACTTATATAGCGCCATGATTCTTTGACATGACTCCTCTAGCCTCTCACAAAGTAATGGCCGAGATGGCAGTGTAAAAACGGAGTATCTATTAGAGTACATACAATAGGTATAAACTAAAACTGCTTCCCGTTAAAATGGATGGAAAGTTGCAACTTGCAGACTAGGTACTCATATTATATCGCAATTGACTACCTCTTTAGCGCAGTGGAGGGCTTAGTCATAAATAAGATCTATTTCTGGGAGTTTTAAATAAACCTAGAACATGATTCTGAAAATGTTTCAACACAACATTTTTTGTTAAGTCGTGGTTATTATACAATTGACGATTTTCTTAATGACAAAGTTGCATGGAAACAGTAAGCTTTGTATCCAGCAGCCCACACGGCAGTGTAATAGTTCCATTGCTAAGGTATTTTATGTGTACATATTGTAACATTTTGCTTTTTAAAAAGAGGAACTATTGAGTTTCTTGCCGGCTTTTCTCAGTAGAATCTACTTTCTGAACCGGTAGTAGAGACTTGGCTAGTGGAATTCATAAGTGGCAAAGGTTGTCCCACTTGAAGTAAATATTTCATGTCATCTAAATATATAAAAGAAAAAGGTGACTGACTGACTAACTGACTGACTGACTGATCTATCAACGCACAGCTCAAACTACTGGACGGATCGGGCTGAAATTTGGCACGCAGATAGCTATTATGACGTAGGCATCCGCTAAGAATTTTTTTTGAAAATTCAACCCCTAAGGGGGTGAAATAGGGTTTTGAAGTTTGTGTAGTCCACGCGGACAAAATCGCGGGAATAAGCTAGTTTAATATATTTTCTAACTTAGCTGTCCGGTAGTTGGTAGAGTTGGTAGGTACTGACCCAATGCGGTACAATTACAGTTTTCATTAAATGTTTTGCTCTTCCTGTATTTAATTTCGTGTAAATACAGTGTTGTTCGCTGTGTTGTTCGCCAGCTCCTCAATTTATAAATGTAGTGCGACAAAATAGGACTAATCGATTTTGTAAATTTTCCGGCCTCATTGATGTATCAATATTCGTAAGCGCAAATGTTTTCAAACAGTTACCTAATACGAAGCGATTTGCCTCCTCATTTCTAATTCGAACCGCTAGGATATGGAACGCCCTTCCAGTATCAGTTTTCTCCTTCAATTTTAATATGGGTGCCTTCAAGTCAAGAGTGAATAGGCATCTTCTAGGCAAGCGCGCTCCATCTTTGGTTGTATCATCACTTGCCACCAGGTCTGATTCCAGCCAAGCGCTAGTTTATATAAATATTTAAAAAGGTATCTATTTGTTACTGTGTGCATGTAGCTTAAATAATCTCATCTGCGTCGTACGTCATGAATGTCCAAGATGCTCCAAGATGGTAGGCCATGATAGGTTCCAACTTGCATATTGAGTCTAATTTGTTCTTACATCAGTTACGGACTTCTAGTTAAATTTAATACCACGGTAAAGTGGTAACGTAAAGGATTATGCCTCCGGGGTATGACGCTCGTTAGGAATTTGTACGCGGCTTCATGTCGAGCGTCTCGGTACATGCTGTTGTAATTATGTATACGCATATTGAAGATAAAATATTATTATGATCGTAGTACCTAACAGTTTTGCATATGTACCATTTAGACTTTAGACGTAAGGAACCTTTAAGCTTCTAATTGTAGCTTATTGGTATTTGAAACATAGAATAATTCAAAGTGATAGAATTGAAATCAAATAATTTACTTATTTGTTTGAATAATGTGATGGTAAGATGTTTGTAGGATACAATTAAGGCAACATTTGATATTCCTAAGTAGTTAAGTAATGATTTTAAGATTGTAATTTTAATCAGAATACGTATTTAAAAATGGTAGTAAATAGAGAGTAAGTAGAGATAAACAAATTTAAAATTGAAATTCATTAACCCGACTCTGCGAAATTGCGTTTAACCAATGGCTGCAAATTAATATTTCGCGTGAATTCGCATATCCGCATATTTGTACGGCATTTAGTTTATGTTAATAAATGTGGAACCGCACACGGCGGTTACGGCACACTTTGTCTAACACACGGTGCCCCGCGGAAAGCTAGCGCTGCGGTCCGCGATGAATAATTGCGCTCCAAACCGATGCACAATGGCCAATGCGAGTGTTTAAATGCCCTATTAAATCTTACGGAGTGCGTAGGATTCTGTGGGATTCAATTACGTTTTGTGCGCGATGAAAGGTACCGGAGTTAAACGCGTAAACTGAGCCGCGAGTCGTGAACACATCCCGACACCTCGCTGAATGCGCACCCCACACAAAAGGTGAGAGAGAACACAGCGCACAATGCGTATCGTGCCAGGGGCAGATTGAATAAATGCTAAATTAAATAAGAGCAAATAAAACCCACCATTAATGAGCAAAAGCTGACGGATAATTCGTGTGTCAAACAAAGCGGGCTCGGTTGCTTTCGCTGGGTGTGACGGCAGCCACGCCATCTTGAGACGATTTGATTGCATTTCAAATCTCTTCTGTTCTTGTTTTTTCTGCATAAAACGAATGCTATAGTCCGAGCTACCAGCTTAACGTAAAACCTGTGTTCTAAAAACGATGAAAAGTTTAATGTGAAATTTAAGACGCGCTGTGATTATTTTTGTTGATTTTATTTAGGAAGTTAAGATTCGTATTATTTAAATTCACCTAATGACAACAATTAATACCTTTAATGATTTACTAATTTATTCAAAAACATGTAGTAAAAAGTTCTAGAATACAGCAAAATGACTTTATTAATAAAAACGAAGTATGTCTAGAATTTAGCTGAAGTTGTCTGCGCTAGTTTCGCGAGCAGTTTTTTTTTTGATAAAAATTTAAGGATTTAAGCTGACAGGGCGCGTTTGGAACCCTCACAGCTTTAGTTTTTAAGTTTACATATTCAAGTAATTATCGCCATTACGTCAATTAAATAAATTCAACAATTGACAATCAAAACGTGTACAATAGTACCTAATTTGAATAAGGCTTTGATTTTAACTTTGATATATAGAACATTTTACTACGAAGGAATTGGTCGTGATTATAGATTTATTTTAATAAAATAAACATTTTACTACATGAAACCTACTTGTTAGATATTAAAAATATCACGATATTATGCCTAACAACGTAATATGTACAGAAGATACAGAACAATTAAGTTTCGGTACCTAGTTATTATTTGCATAGTCTCAAGGCATTGACGACGCAGAGTTTGGGTTAGGTACCAACACACGGGGTCAAAATGTTAGATTTACGCCACTATAATATGACCGACCACACCTCCTGCCTTAAGTTCTATACTCGAGCACAGCTTACACTTCGAAAGTTCATATACACTGGTTATTGATCTGCTAGATTGGAGCATAGGTGTCTGCGAGAACGTAAGTACCAAAACGGGAATGTTCCGAATCGCCTTTGTAAAGATTTTATCTCGCCATTAAATACTTGTAACCATCACAGAATATCGAGCGCCTCACTCAACGTAACGGTCCTATTTGGCTTGTTACATTTAGGATGAATTAATTTGTTCTTTCGTCAATTTGTAGCGATACTTAATAGGAGTGTTATTACGTATTACCGATAGTAAATGTTTATGTAGGCACGTCAAAAATAATGATTAGGCTATTCAATCTTACCTATTAAAATAATTTGGTTTACGTACGGGGAAAATTTATTGTTATGTATTTTTCATTCTTTGAAGAACTATTATTTATCTATGTAAACAGAATTATGTAGTATATTATAGAGATATGTATATAGGTATATATATTTGTGTATTATTAGAATGTACTGTGTATGTAGTCTAATTTATAATAATACCTAGGGCCATTTTCGGCTGCCGCACCAACCCGTGCTTTCGTGATTCCTTTCGTCAAAGGTTGCCTGGAAGAGATCGCTTTAGCGATAAGGCTGCCTTTGCATGCTACATCTATTAGAATAAGATCCTGTATTGTGTTTTTTCAGTGTTTACTTTGTGTTGTGTGCAATAAAGTGTCAATAAAAATAAATAAATAAATTCTTTTTTATAGAGAAAATATCTATTGACTTTGTTCTATAGTTGACCTTATAGTTTTTAAATAATATTTCAAACTAATATTATAAACGCGAAAGTGTGTCTGCTTGTCTGCTAGCTTTTCGCGGCCCATCCGTTCAACCCATAATAAAACTATGGTTCAACCGATTTTCACCGGTACAAAGATAGTTTGTCTTCCGAAGAAGGACATAGTGTATTTTTTATTCTGTTCAATCAAACGGTTTTTACCTATTGGAAGTTGGAGTTGCAAATATGTTAAGAAAAAGTGGCAAGTCGTATTTTTAAATCGTGCTGACAATGAACTTACAAATATACCTATACACCTACAGGAATTCAGTTGTACAAGAATTTTTCTAATTCCAACACCGTTGATAAATTTAATAAGATAACTTTCAACGGTAAATATTGATAGCATTTGTATTCCCACATAGAGCCGGAGAGATTGATATCGGCCAAACAACGTAGCAACAAATAGCTCCGTCGAAATAATAACGCCCTGTTAATATAATTGAAATAAGAATCTGATAATCGAATTAATCTCGTGCAGGCAACTTAATTAAGGTAGTCGTTGTAACAGCGTATAATTTGACTCGAAATTGTTTCGTCCAATCGGGATCGTTAGCGTGATGAGTCACCCACGTGATATTGTTTGGTTTCATAATGGCTAGACTATAATTTGAACGTAATCGTTGTTCGTAACTGGATGGAATAATAATAATCTTTCTCGTACTTTGATACGCTCGAACAAGCTATGTAGATTAAAAAATACATTGTAATAAGTCACCGGAAAACTCTATTAATTTTTCAGGATGCGAGCTATTTTTTTACCCGTCAAAATCGATTAAACGTATGGGCCGGACATTTTCGCATTTATCATTGACTAGCGCCGCCTGCGGCTTTGGCAAAAATATCAATCCTCTTCAAAAATCAGGCCTTAGTCCTTGTCGTCTTTATAAAGGGAACCTCTGTGCAAAATTTCAGCTACAGTGCGACAAGGCTATAGTGGCGCGTCGCGATAATCGGAACTTAAGTTGTCGTCAAGTGTCCCCTTTGTTCTTGTTTGAATATTCTAAGCCTTTGTTTTCCAACAGCGCCCCCCTGTCAATGTCATCCAAGTGCCAAGAGAGTCTTGTCGCACTGTATCTAGGTCCAAGGGTTTTGGCTGGGAGGTAATGAGTCAACACTGTAGATATAAAGTGAGGTGAGGTAAAATAATTTTTAATCTATGTCTGTACTTCTTGAACAAACGTGAATGTCAATAAAAATAGAGGTGTAATAAAACTGACACAAAAATCTCTTTCACCAAACGGAAGCAGAATATTTAGCCAAACATTGCACCCGCTATATTACGAGGTGTCACTTAAATTCCATGTATGAGGTCCAGGAACAAGGGACCACACGACACGGTAGCACCGGAATAAATATTTGTTTTGAGCACACAATCTTAAGTAAGAGTGAAATCATAATAAAGTAACCGTATCGAGCTGAGGTAAACAATGTAGTCAATTTACTCGTATAATGTGTTTGTCTTAGTGAAACAAATAATTTTGTTTTATTATTTTCATTGTCTTCATTCTTACATACCTACTTATTTTAAAGTCAGACTTCCTTGTCAAACCAATTTCACAATGATAATCTCAAAAAGTGCTGCATGTAATTAGGAACAGTCTGGGAACAGTAGATAGCCTCGTAGGATCGAATATTATCTCATATAAATTAGGGCTCCACTCTATGGCATGCTTTATGAAGCCTGACCAGCGCTGACACGAAAAATTCTCGCGATCTGCACACCAACGAAATAAAGATGCTTAGGTGGATGTTAGGCGTAACTCGTCCGGAGAGAATCCGTAACGAGCACATCCGCGGTAGCTCTGTTTCGGTCACATACCGCGCTAGCCTCCAAACGTGGGCACAGGTGCCGTAACTTACCCGTTGCTGGCTAGTGGTCCCGAAGTTAGTCGGCCGCAAAAACGGCAGACTTATAGTACAAGTAGATGCATGAGCCAACGGTCTTCGAATTGAAGGTACTATAGATCATGCTAAGTGCAAGCGATTTAGGAGGAAAGCGGATTCTGGCATACGCCGGGACAAAATGCTAGGAAGAGGAAGACTTGGGGGATTTATAATTAAAAAAAAAATGTATATAGATTATAGGTACATAACTATCTCTAAGAACCCTGAAAAATAAGTTTAGGTGGTACAACAAAAAAGTAGAAACCCTATCCGTGTAACCCTTTTCAAAATAAAATAAATACATCAAATTATTTTATAACTCGCTTGTAATAATAGCCACAAAAAGTGACGCTTACTTAAATAATAAGTCATCGCTATTGTTAATTTTTTTTACATAACGAGCTTTCGAGACTATAATCATTTTAGCTGTTATCTTCAGGCATCTTTCTCATCAAGGCACGGTGTTAATTAGTCTCTAGTTCACAAGAGTTATGTAATCACTCAACATCTTATTAGAGATGCCGACACTATTTACGCGCGGTATTTATTATCGCTCATTGTGTTTGTTCTCATTTCCATAATAATATTAAGTAGATGATGCCTGCGATTCATTTGCGTGGATTTAGGCTTGATTTTCTCTTGAAACTCTTTGGTGTTCCAGGATAAAAAGTAGCCTATGCTACTCTCCTAGTCTTTAGCTCATATAAAAAAAACCGGCCGGTGCGAGTCAGGCTCGCGCAACGAGGGTTCCGTACTACAATCATATTTTATCGACATTTTGCTCGATAAATGAAAAACTACTTACTAGATCTCGTTCAAACCAATTTTCGGTCCGCAAAATTTAGACCCGTTGCTCAGTTGCGGCGTGATTGAAGAACAAACACATTTTCGCATTTCTAATAATACTATAAAAGATGTCGACGATTTCGTCGGCTTGGATATTTACATTTTTTATCCCGTGGAAACTCTTTGGTTTTATGGGATAAAAACTGCTTATATCCTACTCCGAGTTGCTTGCTATTGCTGTACCAAATTTTTTTGCTGTACAAAAAAACCCTAAAAATATTAAGTATAGAAAAGTGTTTAGTGTCATTGAATACTTTTACTATTCTCTCTTTTAAGTATACAACGAAAATAATGATTAAAGATATTATGACTGTTCTGTAGACAGAGGTGTGACATGCGGCAGCGTTGAACTCTTCGATATGGCGCGGGCGCGAGCGCGAGTGGCGCGGGTACTGCCCAGTTTTTTACTCCGCTTCTAACGAGATCTCGAGTCCAAACATCGGGGCCGCACATTAAACGCTCTAGGATATTAAAATGAGACAAATTTATTGCCGCTCTCCGATTATATGTTCGATAAACGCACAGACCGGTGATTATGATATCTCGAGAGTTTAATCGTAGCATCGATATGGAGTCGCGTTCCGTTCCACACTAAACCAGTACTAATAAAAAAGAAACTAGTTACGGGCATTCGTCGGTTTAGGTTGGAAAATCAACAAGACGGTGGGAGAGGAGTCGGAACCGCGGTGCGTTATCTGAGCGATCGGCTCGAACAATGCCTCGAATGTTTCAATATAAACCCGACAGCATTTTTAACGTTTCATCGGTGCTGTAACAATCGTAAAATAAATTCTCTACGCCTTCTCAGAGCTCTGATTAATGTTGTACACAGCGCCGCGTCGCGTTTATTTTTTCACCTCGGTGTTCTCTAGCTGAATTTATGAGTCGAGGCGACCGGGTCGCGAAGAGTGCGTTACTACTTGTATCTTTAAGTTCACATTGTATGATCGGTTTAAGTAACACCTACACGTTATTCAGATTTTACCAAAAAACTTTTGTTTTTTAGTTCTGGTTAGTGAAAACTACACTAAAATAAAGCGCGCTTGCGTAGAAGGCCCCAATATTTTAATAAGCAGGAACACAAAACTGTTCAAAACAGTAGATTTTCTTGCATTTTGTCCCATGTTTGTACCTATTTACTGACCGATTAATTAATGAAAATGAGTAAACAGCATGTATTAGCAGTACTTGCAATTTTTTCTATTCGTAAATCACAGGCAATTCTATATCTCAAGACATTATTAAAATGTAATAGATACTTATGTAGGTATAATTAATAATTACTTATAGTATAATTAATAATTTGTAAAATATGCTTGGATCACTCTAACTACCTATTTCATTATCTGCGTAATTAATTTCCTTTACACGCTATGTTTGTATGAGTTATCTGTCAATTGTTAACAGATATACATGATAGATTAGGAAGATTAGACTATTGATGGCCTATGTTTTGAGCACCTAGTGTAGTAAAATATGTTTTATCTATAAAGAAAAATTAAATGCCAGAATACGTTTGCAGGATGCTTTTTTGTCGAAGTAACGTGATAATCTTGAGACTTCTGATTACTGTACACATACATGTACTCATACATTTTGATAACGCTCTTGCCATTTTTGCTCTAGGTTGACACTGGCATGTCAAAAGTACAATTTTGTACTTTTAATTTGACAGTTGACACATAGAGCAAATATATAAATAAATATAAAGTGTGTGCATATAACGTCTATTAAAACCAAAAAGCATCTTAGATATTTTGTGACAGATTTTTTTGGGTTCTGATAATGCAGTAAATGTCAATGTCAAAAATAAGTGACCCACTTTCCATGTCACTTTTTGGCGAGAGAATAATGCAGTTATCAAAAAGTCACAGTGTTAAAAAAATAAATGTTTCAAGAGCTTCTGAAACATTAAGCCCTTTTATTTATATTTTGTTT
This sequence comes from Maniola hyperantus, assembly GCF_902806685.2. NCBI lineage: Eukaryota > Metazoa > Arthropoda > Insecta > Lepidoptera > Nymphalidae > Maniola > Maniola hyperantus. The sequence continues at coordinate 8,907,362 of NC_048546.1, forward strand.
GAAAATTTTATTATTATTTAACTATTAACTAAAAACTTTAACATACAGGTATATACGCAGTACGCACTCTATTTTATAAAATAAATAAAAAAATGATTTTAAGCTTATTTCGTGGTTTAACGACATATTTTAATGTATAAAACGGGTACATACCGACAAAATATCGACAAATAAAAACAAAGATTCATCGTGGTATGTACCCGTTTTATACATTAAAAAAAACATAATATAAGAATGTGTGTGACTGTGAGTGTTAAAGCTTTTACTTATTAGGTATTTCTTCCTGAAAGGGTTTTTTATCAATCAGTATACAGATTTAAATTAAAGATTGGCGTCGATTCCAAAACCAGAATAGGGTCTTACTACTGTAGTAATAAAATGACGTGTTTTTTTATAGCGGCAGTTAATGGGGCTAGAATTCATTATTAAAGAAAATAGTTAAAAAAATCATTTTTTTGATATATTTAAAAAAAACTATATAAACGTCATGCTGAAACAAAAGCGTCACAACGCGTAAACGACAAATAATTTTAAATTATTTAACATAAAAAATATTTTCCCGCAGAAAGTATACTTACTCTAATTAATTACTTAAATTACTATTTTATGTTTAAAAATTGAAAAAAATTGTCGTTCACGGATTGTGACGTCATTATTCACCTTCCGTACAGCGTGACGTTCATGCTAAAATAAATGAAAATCATGGTTTTTTAAATTATTTTTCTAGCCCCATAAACTACCGCTATACAAAAAATTACATCATTTTATTACTACAGTCCAAGACCCTATTCCAGATTACTGAGTTTAGACTTAGAGGTCTAAGTTTTACTGTCAAAACCGACCAATTTCAAAGTAGGTACTGTCCATTATGGTGACGGGACATATTATTATTATTTATGTTTGACAGTTTTGACAGTGGAATGCACAACTCCGAGCTCTACTGACATCGATGGATTTGACGAAAGGGGTTTGAATATTTTAGTACAGTACGCGGCAGAAAGTAATGTACATCGGCCTTTAGAAAGACATTTCGGCTTTATAGAGCGCTGTCTCTGTCACTCATACCTATATGACGTTTTGTCGGTCTCAATGACAGGGGCAACAAATTTGCTATCTTGTTCTAAATGTACATTACTTTGTACTGTACTACCTGGCCTGACCTACTTATAATATGTTCGCCATTTTCTTTTGTCTTCAAAAGCTATTTTGGAAAAAAGTAAAATGGCGGACTATGTAGGCCAAAATATTCAAAGCCCTTTGTTACAGAGATAGCTTGCATCATGGGGATGGACATAGGCTACTTTTCATACCGGAAAATCAAACATCTCCCACTATATTATATTTAAAAATCTTTAAACCACTTGGACGAAATCGCGGGTGTTATCTAATAACTAAATGTTTTTTTGAATAGGTTCCTTTTATATTTTTTTTGTAAAAATTTACACTAAAACTTCTAGACAAATATACCTATGTGTTCATATTTTGACTCTTGCTTATCTACTTGCTAATCTCATTCTCTACATTATTCTAACAAATTCCACAGCTTACCTTGATAACCTTGCGCTCACCATATCCGACTACATTGTTGCGCGAATCCCATAAATGCAATCTCGATGTAACATAGAAGGTACCAAACGCTTTTGTTCCCGTCTCCAGTTGTTTCACACCTACTTAGGGCTGCGGGGCGAAGTCTCGTTAACTGAGATTGAAGGCTCGCGGTCGACGCCCGTTTCCTCACATAAAAACCTGATATGCAATATGCTCGCCTATGGAAGCTCGGTTAAATAACTCGACTTACTTCAATGGCATGTCGGCTCTACTATTATTTTGCTAGAAATTTTATTACCGCATGAAAATTTAGTATAGAAATTGAGTTTTAAGTAGAATTTTATAGCTTTTAGCTAGGTTTTAATAATGCTTTGTAATTTTTTTATTCTCAGTTTCTTTGTTCTTAGTATACATTAATATTCTTAACTGTAAAATTTCTGTTAGGGTGCATATGGATTAACTGGAAATGATAAACAGATTAACTTAAGAAGAACCATTAAGAAATATTATTTTTGATAGGAAATATATGTAGTTTACACAGTAGGTAATTATTTTATGATATAACAGCCAGTCATCTAAGGTAATGTTGAGTTGGTATTAAATGTATTTGCTAAGATTAAGATGTTGTTTTTATGTTAGTAAAAAACAGAAGAAACAGATAAACAAGTGAAATTTTTAAAATAAATCATAAAATTCATTAATATTTAATTTAATAATAGACTGAAATTAACTTTATTCGATTGCTTAGGTATTGCTAATAATATCTTGTTTATACATTTTTAAGGGTTTTTTTCGCTTGATGTAAAATACCCTATTAAGTAAGTGTAGTATTTTTAAGTATTTAAGTCTCGTATTTACTATTCAGGTGTAGTAATATTAGGTTTTAATTTTAGCATAATTTAAGGTAAGTATAGCCATTCAAAAAATTGTTTTATTTTAATTTTATTTATTTTGTTTTAGACAAAATTTAAAATGTACTTTACGTTAACATCATTATCTATTCTATATTTGGGTAAAATTTCACGTTTAAGTTTAAGATTTATTTCACAATTTGGCACCTTGTTATGAATTTTATGATTTAATGAGTGTAATTTTTTTAATTAAAGTAATTAAAGTAAATAGGATATGTTTCATTTTTATTTATGTATATATTATGTATATCTGTCGTATGCCCGATGTATATTTTCATCGTTACCTATTGAATCCCGTTAGATCGAATCCCATTGACATAGCGAATCGAAGCGAAATTGTAAACTAATGATTTTAAACTTATTTCGTGGTTTGACATATTTTAATGTAGATAACGGGAACATACCACGATTAATATCGACAAGTAAAAACATCAAGTTAATCGTTATATGTACCCGTTATCGTTATATGTACCCGTATATTACGTTATTTACGTACTACATTAAAACTCAAATTTGTAAAATTTTACATAGCATTTTTTTAGCATATTTAGTTTTGTCTCCATCCATCATGTAAATCACTTTTACAAATTACGTGTTGGAGATAAACGTTAATATGCTATGTAATATTTTAGGATTTCGATTCTATTCGCTGCTAATGTGCATCGACCATTAGGTGATAAATTTTCAAAAATTCTTTCTTAGTATTTACCTAAGGTAGGTGAACACTAAAAAAGGATTTTTGAAAACAGAAACTTTTGCATTTCATGCTCCTACTAGACACACATGTAAGTAGAATTTTGACATGTGATTGTATTAATAGTTATGCTAAAGACTTATTTAGTTATTTTTGTAATTTTATTGATATAATAATTTATTGTTATTTAGAAATGTAAAATTTGATTTGCTAATACATATTTATTGTTTGCCAAAAATGTAAAATTAATTAGTCTGTATTGTACAATGTGAAATTATTCAGGATGTTTGTCCTTGTAAAATTGTAGTATTATTTTATTTCACTTGGCTCAATAAATATAAAACTATGAAAAAAACTAAGTTTCATTTAAAATCGTATTTTATTCTCTTTATCACTTTTTGACACAGTCCATTTTTGAATTTTTACAATAAATAACTTTCGTCATGACTAAATTACAAAATATACATTAATGATACGAAAAATAACTATCTATAACTAATTTATCACAGATTGCGGCAACAGCGCCATTTTTAACTACTATTTAAGTATCGTATTAGTCGGCTAGTTTTGTCCAGCAAGCACAGCCTTATTAGGCCTAATACAAGTTTTGTACAAAGACAAATCATTAATCATACATTGACCACGTTTGTGATTGACGCTAACTTAAAACGACAAATGCTTTTTGTAATCGGTAATCAAGCTATTTACAATCTTATTCTATGACTATTATTAAAAGGTATATTTACAATACATACGATAACCGACTAGGCATCACATTAACACTTATAGTCACTGCACGTCAGTCCACGACACTTCAGTCTCAGTTCGTTTTAAACTACACATGGACGGAGAGATTACGAGGCGAGCCTCGTGTTGGCATCTGATGTTGGGTATGGGAGGGGTGTGGGGGCAGCACGGGATGGGCGCCGTGCACCGGCGGCGGTGGTAACGCACCCAAATGGTTTCTTGGGTGATGATGTCGATGCATTGGCACGGCGCCGGCTCCCGGGCTCGGCATGCCCCGACACCTCTGTTTATCAGGAACATCGGGTAACGCGAATCGTAGTTTCTCCCAGAACAATTTGTCACCCCAATTAAAATGCGTATTAGTCTTTAAGTACAGTCTTATATCAGGATCTAGGTCCTTTTGGGGCACTTCACCTAGTATCACTACTATGAGTCTTTTTCGTCTATCTCTTAACACTTGATGATGGGCTGATTTAAATTCAAAACGACACCATTCGGATTTTATGAAGTTTTCACTGAGCACCATTATAGTGCGACGCGACGATTCTACTGCTTGTATTATATTGTCGGCCACATAACCACCCACTGGGAAGTCACGATAGTGCAAGTACAGTTTATAAGGAGGATCTCCGCGTTCTAATACTGGCGCTAGTTTCTCAGTCACCCAGGCTTCGTCTTTGGAACTATAACTCACAAAAGCGTCGTATAGCTTTTCACGATCGTCACGGTCTATATCACTTGCTTTATAGAACAGCCGCACACCGAATTTGGAATGGAACCACACTCTCATTGGTTGTCTATATTTAAAAACAATCGTAATCACAACTAACACTAGTAGGACTGCTCCTAGAGCTACACAAAGCAACGGAATGTAATCTTGTACTTCTTCATTAGTCATAATGGTTTTTGTAGCTGTCAAATTGCCATTTATACTGTTGTTTATGCTTGGTAATCCAGTGCATATCGTACCATTTTCATCACTGATTTGGAAGCCGGAGTTTGTGTCATTGAATATGCTTGCATTGTACATTGCTATTTCTGAGCTGTTAGTTTTTGAATATACACATCGTATGCTTGATAAATCGGTTATGGAGCTTACGCGTTTAGTCCATTCCCGAAACATCTCCGTATATTCACAATCACATGACCAAGGGTTTTCAGATAGTGTGATTGAAGTAATTGCAGGATTGATTTGCCACACTGTTAACGTTACTAATCTGTTATGATGAAGGTGTAGTATTTTCAGCCGTGACATATGATTGAACATTTCTTTTCCTATTGTTTTGATTTTATTATTGTTTATGTATAATTCACGTAAATTATCTAGGCCGTCAAATTCTTGCCCTTCAACCACTGTCAAGCTATTGTAGTCTAGGTGTAGAACTTCTAATTCTTTTAATCCATTAAATGTCCTATTGTGAATGTTCTCTATGTGTGATGAATTTAGATACAGTATTTTCAATCTTTTTCTGCCGATAAATGCGTGACTTGGTAAAACTTTTATATCATTGCCATCCAAATACAGCTGCGTGGCCTCCATTGGTATTCTTTCAGGTAATGAATTAATATATCCAGCATTAGAACATTCCACAACGTTGGCAGACCACGACTGATCATGATAACAAGTGCAATTGTTTGGGCATGTCATTTCACAGTCACATGCGTCAAAATCACAACAGTGACAGAGTGCAAAGCAATGGAAATCGTATTTACATAAAAACTGGTGTGGAGCAGCTTCTACTAATGGTACGTATGCATTACCACGGTTGTAGAGCAATTTACAGTAAATGCTGTCCAAGTCCATTAACTTAGGTTGAGTCCGAGCTCTATTTCCAGTATTTATTTTTTGTAACCACTCCATTGTACAGTCGCATTCTAATGGATTTCCTCCAATAAAAAACTCTGGTACTGATTTATCTTGCGGAACAGCAGATATTCTTAAAGAGTTCGGGTCCAAACTTGTTATTTTGTTTCCGTACAAATCCACTCTAGTTAAATTGGGTTTCTTAAAGAACGTGTAGGACTGAACTTTGGATATTAAATTGTCATTCAAATACAGCATCTCCACAGAGTTAGGTATTGCACTTCCAGTAATCTCCGTTAACCTATTAGAACTGGCGTCGAAAGTACTAAGCGATAGCTGAGATTCAATTTCAAAGTAATTCCCAAGTTCAGCAATTCTGTTAGCGTGAATGTCCAGCCACTGCAATCCAGTTGGAATCATAGCGTAATCGAACCATTCTAGGCGATTATCGGAAATGTTCAACCATACCAAATTAGGTAACTTGGCGAAAAGTCCGCCAATGTCGGTCAAGTAATTTCCATCTAGTCTTATTGCTTGTAAGTTAATATTTCCATCAAAAGCGCCGGCTTCTATTTTGTGAATTTTATTTCTAGAGAGGTTTAAAATTTTCAGTGATGTCATTTTGTCAAATACGCCCTTGCTGATGTTTCCAATATTGTTTTCAGTTAGTCGCAATCCGTACATCTGTTGCATTGTCATAAAAGAAGCATTTTCGATGCTTACTATTAAATTTTCTCCGAGATCTAGGGTTTTCAATTGAGGTATTTCTTTCAAGGCTATAGGAACTTCGTCTAATCGATTTCCATTTATGTGTAAATCTTGTAAAGAAGTGCAGTTGCGCAAGGCATGCGGGTGTATTTTTGAAATGCGGTTGCTGTCAATGGATAAGACAGATAAAACCGGCAAGCCAATGAATGAAAAACTTTCAACGTTTGTGAGTCTATTATTTGATAATATTAACGTATGTAAATTGCTAAGCGAGCTAAAAACGTTTTCTGAAATGTGCTCAATAAAATTATCTTGCATTTTCAGTATTTGTAGGTTATGTAAATCTCTAAATAGTGCAATTTCCATTTTTGACACTCTGTTATGAGAAAAGTCTAGAAATACTAGGCGTTTTAATCCAGAAAATGTGGAAGTATTTATCCAATCTGAGGTTAATTCGTTGTAAGACAAATCCAAAACTAGTAGTTGAAACAGATCGCTAAATAATCCAGGCGCTAGTACTGTAATTGTATTGTTATTTAAGTAAATTTCTTTTAATTCCTTCGTATCACTAAATAGTTCAGGTGGCAAGCTAGTCAGCTGATTGTCAGAAAATCTAATAGTAGTTAACGAAATAAGTCCTTCAAGAGCTCTATCTGCCACAGAATTGAGACCATTTCCTTGCAAGTACAATTTCTGCAGTCTTCTTAAGCCTGAGAGGAGGCCCGGTGGCAGGGTATCGATAACATTCCGCGACAAGTCTAGGACTAATAAGTTATCCCCACATTTCTCTGTTGGATGTCGGTGTGCTGTTGAAAATTGAAAATGACTGATATCTCTCATTCTGTTACCAGTTACGTTCAAATATTCCAGGTTCCGTAATGAGCAAAGCGCGCCCTCAGGAAACGTCAACATATTATTTTCACTGAGGTCTAATCGTTCCAGGTTCTGTACATCTCTCGAAAATGCGGTAGGTGTAATTTCTAGTGACATTGTAGACCAGTCGGTATTGTGAGTTCTTATAGTCAGATTCCTAAGTTCACGGAGACCGGTGAAAGCCCCATCAGAAAGATTTCCTATTTTGCAGTATTCAATTGTTAGTTCCCGCAACTCTATTAGCTGTCGAAAGCTCCCGGGTGAGAGAGAGCTTTGAAAGAAAAGGGCATCGCTGCATTCAAGGCGCAGTCGCACAGTGAGATGTGGTTGGATGGCACTGAAGTTAGTGTTTTCTAATTCGCTATTTATGGTTCTTAATCGGCATTGTAATGCAACACCGGAGTCTTCGTCGTCAGTAGTCCAGCGGCATTCATCAGGCGCTTGATAACGCGCCCCTGTCGTTGCCGACAAAGAAGCGCTCCAAGCGGGCAAAACAGCGCTAAGCGCCAATACAGCGCTCGTAAACCACATCAGACACATTGTTTTCCTTTCACTGAACTTCACTTTAACTTATGCATAGTTTTGTTTATAATTTTTAACACTTAAATTGCACATAATCGCATTACGTTTATAATCTCAACGAGGCGAAAGAGCGCACACGTTTAACCGGCCACTCAACTTCTTATTCCGCGTAAGTACTAATTGGACAAGATCGTGCTCGTCGCTCGATAACGAGGAACGTGACGCGCACGTCCGCGCCGAGGTCTGGGGTGGAACTGACTCCGAGTAAAACCTGCGCTGCGCTCGCGCACAAGGCCGTGCCGGTTCACGCGTTCCAACAGGTAAATCGACGCCCGGGGCTAAAACGTTCTATCCGCCTCGTGTGATGCTTTACCTTTCGCTCTACTCACTTCACGAAGGAGCTTGTCAGAAAAATACACCGAATGCACACATTGATATGTTACACACAACACTAGGTAAGAAAACCGCTTTTTGTACGGCTCGGGCGTGCTTTTAGTAGAATGAGTGCGAGTGAGACAGGCGAGTGGTTGCGGGGTAAGCTCGCAGAGCTTGGTGGGGAGTTCGACAGCTGCCCAGGTAGTGCGCTGGCGCATTGCTGAGGTCGCCGCTTGTGAGCGCCGCGCTAATAGAATTGTATTGCGAACGTTTAAAGAATGCTGCCATACTGTTTACTCATCATACTTAATGAAATGAAAAGTTATTTTGCCTCATTATTTTAATTTTCAGCAATAAACTAATTGCCATGACTGTGCATTTTTAAGGTTTAAGTGCCGATTATATTTTATTATGTACTGTTTTTAGACCAATTTCAACAAATACACTGGTATACTTAGTGTTAGAACAGGTAGGTAGATAGGTAGGTAAATTCAAGTCTTTTTTTAAATAATAAATAAATAAATAATCTTTTATTTCAGACCAGTTCTAGTCCATAATTAAAATTTACAACTATATATTTACTATTATATATTTACTATTTAAACTGTACCATTACTGAAGTGATAACATAGGTACGTGTAGGTGCTTATGTAGTGGATTCATATAGCTACCAATATTTCTTATCGATATACCTAGGTACCTACCGACATAGTTGTATTTAGATCTTTAGAAATGATTATACTTACCTTGGTGCCTTTTTGGTATACATACACTACCTACTTACGTCTGATTAGGATACATAGGTAGGTAGGTATTTATGTATGTATTTACAATCTGAATCAAATTAAATTAAATTTTATTTTAATTTAATTCAATAAAAAAGAAAAACTAGTTTTTAAATAAATGTAAGTAATTAAAGTACCTACTTACATAACTTCATCATCATCATGATCAACCCATAGCCGGCGCACTAGCGGACTGGGAGTGCGGATTATAAAAGGTATACCTTAGAGTCCAAGTAATTTAGAAAAGTTACTCTTTTATTAAAACGATTCCTACATGCTACTCCTACTGCAAATTGCTTAAACTAAATTGCAGTTTCTGAGAATGCAGGCCCTAATCGCCCTTTATTTAAGTTAAACGATTTTGATATAATTTCTCGCTATTCCACGTGTAACCCGTAATCAAATTAAACATCTAAACATTATGTGTTTTGGGAAGACGTTCATTTTGTAGAAAGCATTTTATTAAACAAATTGTGGTGGGAGTTTAAATTTAAACGGATTTTGAACGATTAATCTCATCAGTTAGTAATATTATGAGTTATGTATCTTAAAATGTAGTCGTCTAATCGATGAAAAGGTCATGGTAATTCAGGCAATTTAAATTTTAAACAAAAAACATTTAACATTTTCCAAACTTTTTCATTAGGTAGCTGGTAGCTACGTACTAGTAGGTACAGTACATATTTTACTAAAGTCTTGACTCATAAGCATCATAATATGCAGTAGATCCAGAGGTTTTATTTTGTTGTATTTCAAAATAGGTGTTTCATAGCGTCAACTGTAGCAATATTTGACGCCTGCCAGTGACGTTGAAGCCTCGACATTTTGTTACAAGTTCCCCTGTCGTGAACTGTGGTCATACGCAAAAAGGTTCCTGAATTTTGAATTATTATGTCCTAACGTACTCTTAAAGAGTTTTAGAATACCCAAATCCACGCGGACGAAGTCATGGGAAAAAGTTAGCTGGTTAAATAAATACCTACCTACCTACCTATAATCTAATGTTATATCTAGGTATAATGCTATATGTAGGTATCTATTAAGTACCTATTTATTTGCCTTTTGTTCGAGGGTATTTCTTACAGTGTTAGGATACTTGTCTAATCTCGAAGAATGTTTTATTTGTATCCTTTGTTATCCTGATGCAGATAATATTACATTAGGCCTTAGGGCTGAGTAAAAAAAAATCAAGAAGCTGACCAAACGGCGTGCCTCGGGCCTTCTCGGACATAATTTCCTTTACCTGGATTGGAAGAATAATGCCAAATGCAATTGTTTGCGGTTGCTTGCAGCTGATGTAATAATACGACATAAAACAAGCTTATTGACAGCTGACATGTTTGCTTTTTCCAAATTGCTAAAATTACCTATACGGTAATTGTATACGGTAACTAACTGAGTAGATGGTATTATATTACAAATCAAAAGTTATGTCGATTAACGACTTATCTGGTGATTTTAGACTTCGTTCGAATTCGCCACAAATTCGCTAACTGTACCTACTAATAAATTAAAAAAAACCGTTTTATTTATTAACAAAACTAGAGGAAATAGGTATAGTCCGCCACAGGAGATGGTAATCGGGGTATGAGGTATGCGGGGCATTCCCTCCCCGATTGCCATTTCAACCTGCAACCGTAGAATTAGGGTTTTAAAAATCCCATGGGAACTTTTGGATTTTATACTAGTAAAAAAGTAGGTAAGTACCTATCGTAAGCAAGCTATCTCTGTACACGTCAAAATTGGTTAAGCGGATTGGCCTTGGACATACAACAGACAGACAGACACTCTTTCGCATTTGTAATCCATACTAATATTATAAATGCGAAAGTGTCTGTCTGTCTGTCTGCTAGCTTTTCACGGCCCAACCGTTTAACCGATTTTGATGAAATTTGGTGCAGAGTTAGCTTACATCCCGGGGAAGGACATAGGCTACTTTTTATCCCGGAAAATTAAAAAGTTCTCACGGGATTTTTTAAAAACCTGAATCCACGCGGACGAAGTCGCGGGCATCATCTAGTATTCTATAATATGAATATGAGTCAATTGCTATAAAAGTAGATAGATACCTAGGTACTTCGTACTTAATAGAAATAAGCAAGCTAATACCCAAGTAGGTATACCTAGTTTGTCCGTGTATACATATATATATATATATATATATATATATATATATATATATATATAAGTATCAGTAAATAGCTCTGTATAAGTAGCAGTAAATGGTTCTGTGACATGTCATAAGCGAAAATGCTATCTAATAATAGATGGAACCTTGACCATATGATTTGCACCTTTCCTTTACACAACAGCGCAAATGGTTTTGTAATGGGAATCTCGCCCTTCGCTATGATATTGAATCAATATATCACATGGGGTCCTACGGGTCGTTTGTCCCGCGTCTTGGTACCACAAAAGATCAGCGGGCGATCGTTTGACTTTTTGTCGTAAGTGGAGAGGCGTAGCGTGTATGTTATAAAAGAAAAGATTGCCGGTAAATCGTGGGTTATTGTTGGCTGTTTAACGTATGTTAGATGGTTGTTATCCATCGCTCGTTATAACGAAGTGTCCGTATTCAATTTACGATGCTCCAAGTCGTCACGCAACTGTCGGGGCTAAGGTTGCCAACTGTTCAGGAAATCCAGGATTGTCCCGGTCATTTTCCTTACATATAACGAAGTTTCAAAACTTTGATTAGAATATACCATAACAGCAATCAGTTTTTGTTGCATTCGTTAGGGATATTGTGACTAATTTCTTATTTTTATGTATTTTTGGAATAAGCTGCTTACATAGGTTCAATTTCTATTGAACTTTTGCCATACTGAAAATCGAGTCACAATTGACCGATAATGTAGTTTGCCAGTTTGACTCTACCAGTTCTCTCGACTTTTAGGGCACAACACACCGGCAGAGTGAGCTGGATTCGAGGCACGGCGTCTTCTTTGATAGCAATTAAAACTAACCTTTATTTACTTTCGCACAGCGGTGTCCTTCTTGTTTTGTTTCTATTACACCAATTTCAAATTTCAAGCTTTACCGGCATTAAAATTTGAAGTTAAGTTGTTATCAAAAAATCTTGACTCTCTGGCAAGTGGAGTGGAGCCTTTTTTATAAACGGTAGCCCTAAATTACATCTTAATCTAAATGTATAAAACGAAAAGGTGACTGACTGACTGATCTATCAACGCACAGCTCAAACTACTGGACGGATCGGGCTGAAATTTGGCACGCAGATAGCGAATATGACGTAGAAATCCGCTAAGATTTTTGAAAATACAACCCGTATGGGGGTAAAATAAGGGTTTGGAATTTGTGTTGTCCACGCGGACGAAGTTGCGGGCATAAGCTATTGTTAAATTAAATTCAAGTTTTATTTTGAGAAGTTTTATTTTGAATAGGTAGGTGTGGTTTACCCTTGTACCTACGTGTAGGGGAATGATTTTATTTATCGAGAGAAAATATTCCGCGACAGACATCTGGCGATCTGGGTAGTGGTTACCCTAGTCGAGATGATAGTGCGTAGGTTCTGATGTGGGTCAGTCGCCTGCCTTCATGATTCAAGACCTCTGCTTTACTGCTATAATGAGTTATTGTTTTGTTGAATGCAGAAAATTACATACACAACTGCGTTACGTACATCTAAATTGATTGTTAGAACAGACTAGCTAGGAAAATACAGTCCAATTGAAAAGATTACCAAATATTATTATTATCTTATTGAACTTTGAAGTTATCTGCACAGAGGTATGTCGGTTTTACTTTTAACGTTCTTTTACGTAATAGGGTTATATTGATGATATTCATTCGATTAAAGATTAACTTAACATTGATTGATTAAGACATCCTCCAGGTAAATTCTTAGGCCGTGTCCTCTAATGAGAAATGACTTCCTTAGCGCCTAGTGCCTAGCAATACTACGCGGGTAGGATAAATAGGTATCCACTTCTTAGGCTTTAATAAAAAATACGTTTTGTACTTTCAGTAGCTCAACGGTAATGAGACGGACTGAACTTCTAAAAGAAGAAAAGTTGGAAGTCCCTTTGTTTGGATTATTGTCACACCCTTCACGAAAGAAGAGAGTGAAATAATAATAATCCTAGCTATATTACTAGAAAGTTTGGACAAGATCTGAGCACATGACGTGTGAAGGTGGATTTAGACCAAGCGAGTGAATGCTCGCTTTATCTCCACTCTGTGAAATTCTCTTTGAGAAACAGCCAGCTCTGTCTCTGTTTATCGAAAGTGAATTTGAGAGAGTGGAGATAGAGCGAGATTTACTCGTCTGCTCTAAATAACAAATAATTCTTCCATATAATTAAGGGAACTATCAAACGAAGTGAAGATTTAGTCACATTATTCAAATAAAACCATTTGAGTTACATTAATAAATAATTCAACATATAAAATTATCGAACAACTGGCGCGTAATAATTTATCTTTTATATTTTCGTTATCACGATGGTTCATCGCGCGTAAAACGATTCCCTGGTTGATTTCCATTATGTTATTAATTTTTGTAATTTCGGTACCTAATCTCCGGCGACAGGGCCGATACCCGAGCGACACTTATCTCGACGGCGGCGGACACGTATAATCCATTAAGTCGTCATTTCCACGCCGCTGATCATTCCTCAACCACGCGTCAATCCCGCCCCCGAACGAGGCTCGCCGTATTGTTCGCTACTGCTTCATCACTCCTTTACGAACTAGACTTCCTTCGTACTACCAGAGACGACTGTGCATTTTCTGAGGATATATTAGATAAATTAAATTAGCGTCGTATTTCTCAGTCGTGATCCATTTCCTTTAAACACATAATGGTATGAGTTTTCTTGGGATAATAATGCTATGGGTTCCCGCTTCCCAGATCCTTTTGCACACAACTCGACTAAGAAAACGAAATTTTAGGTTTTCTTTTTACAGCTGTTAATAACCGGGTGACCTGTTAAAAACTTAACGGGCTTTTGAGACACGCAGGAAATGAAAAGGCCAAATTCATGACAAAAGTCCAAAGTCGGTCACCAGTCGCTGACTTGGGTCAACGTTGCTTAACAATAGCAATCCATTGATAGGCGCTGTCGCAATAAGGCCACAAGTCTTTATGAATTTCACCATTAATAATTAGTTACATTAAGTATTATATTGCTAACAGGTTACTAATTTCCACTTCTCTGAATTCATGAAGGAAGACAATGCGCTAGAAATTTGAAAATTATAAATGGCCTAATATGGTCTATATGTATCTACTGTATCTGCAAACGAAGCGACCACGACCACTCGATCAAGCTAACTAGAATAATTTTAATTTTCCCTTTAATAAAACGTGGACGATGAATTGAAAAGAATTAATTTACAATTCATTTACCCCTAGGTATCGTTAACTGTCACAAGATCTATCTTGTAGACGTGAAAATGTATAATATTCACTTCAATCAATGGATTTATTCAACAAAAATTTGTGATGAAAACGTTGTTTGTATGATTCATCAATGACACAAGATCGTATGGTTGATATCTCTTTTTTAAGGATGAGGCCGAGAATTGTAAATTGTTTCATTCATACATCAATCATTGAGAAAATCCAGAAAATCGTTATTTATCGACTTCATCATGGTAACATTTATTTTCAAGTTTTCAATGAACATCTTTCGTTCAACTCTTAGTCTATGCCTGTAAAACCCGAAGAATCTATTTGAGCTCTAAAATAAATGTTATAACGTCGATGTTTCAATACTACAGAACTTCCAACCCAAACGGCTAATGAACTAGTTTGTTATCTAATCGGGTACACCGTCGACCTATTAATAAATTCCCACGTAATTTTCTAATTAACATCCTGCTCGTAAGCCTATGTAGAAGTAACAATTAAAATTACTGGTTAAAGATTTTGACGCTACTCGACTCTTACTTTAACTAATTAATGTTCTTTTTGTTACAGGTACCTACCCTAATGTTATAAATAATAATATAAGAGAAGTTCTAATGGGTAATGTATTAGCAAAAACAAATATTATTAACTTTAATGAGTTATTGCGTAGTTACTTGATAGGTGCTTGAAGCCTTTGAGTACTAATCTGGAGATTCAACCCGCCTGGAATCGTCATCGCGAGCTTCTGATATATTATGTACCGATTTAGCCAGAGATCTTGTCATCGACCCACATGGACACTGCTCACTAAAAAAAATAACGTGTTGCTACGACGCAATATACGGAAAAGTATTTAAATTGATTATTATTTAACCAATTTTTTCTACAGAATTAGCTTTTGCGGCAAGGAACCCATTCATTAGAATAATCGCGTCGGTCTATGATTGAAGCAGTTTGTAGAACAACATTTTATATTAAAGGCATAATCGCTGCAGCTTTAATGCGTAATTCCATTAAGTGTGTTTTGTTAGCGATTTACAAACTTCATCGGGGTACTTGTGTAGCGTGTCAATTGGGGAGATTTTACACGTGAGCAGAGACCTTAGTAGTGCATCGTGTGGGCTATTATGATTCATTACTCTCGGAATCGGTTTCAAAAATAATACCATCTAAAATAATACTACGTATAGTACGCGACAGGTCGAGAAGCTAATCGTGGAGAGAACGCCCCGCATACCCGCACAGCCCCCGCGTTAACGAGGTGCGGGTGAGCGCAGGTGACGTGCGGGTGTGCGGGGCGTTCCCTACCTGATTTTCAACTCAACCTGTCGCGTATTATACCTATATGAGTGGTAGATATATATTTGACTATTCGAAAGTACCTACATGTAAAAGTTTAATTGTAAAAAATATATATATTTATTTATTTATGTTAATACCAACGTTGTTTAATATGTAAAAAGAAAAGTCCTGACTCACTGACTGACTCATCCAAGCCCAGCCCATACTCTTGGACCTAGAAAGTTAAAACTTTGCATAAAGGTTGCCTTTATAATGTAGATAAAGCTGAAATAAAGCTGGATGTTTCAAAATTCCCACGGGAAAGAAACCACGGGTGGTCGCTAGTTAAAAAGAGCGCGGGTGACGTGCATGTGTGTGGGGTGTCCCCCGCCTCATACCCCGATTGTCATTTCGATCTGTCGCAGACTATACAAAGTTGGTATTAACAAATATGAATTGTAAGCGATCTCGATTAACGAATTGCAATAGCGCCGGTGATCAGAACACGGGCAATTTGGCGCACGGAGTTAGTCGAGCGTCCCGACACCTGGCGAGCTATGGGGTGCCACTTGTACTAGTGATAAATGGAGCCGACTGTGTTATTTAATGTTTAATTATAATTTAATATTTCATACATGCTTTTATACAAAACGGCTACATGATTATCAACAGGGCTTTTAGTCTTAAAATAAATTCACAAAATCCTCAATAGCTCAACGGTTAAGACCCATTACGCATGGTCGACTAGTTGCCCGGCAATTCGGTTGACGGCGACAGAATCTGTGATTTGTATGGAAGTCGCCGTGTCTACCCACGGAGTCGCTGCAACTCCGTGCGTAGACTCAGTAACTTCCATATAAGTTAC